>NC_066581.1:522300102-522900102 GCF_024323335.1 Lathyrus oleraceus
TTGGCCTTGTACACATCAGATAAATGGTTGTAAGCGTCTTGACGAGTATAAGCGCATGCTGCAATGACATGGGAGCAAGGTATACGGAAGGCCTGAAATTTTCCACAATCGCACCAACTTCTGTTTAGTCTAACAGCGTAGGCTAAGTTTGGTTTCCCCTCGTTGTGGTCCATTGTTTCCTGGACGTTGAAATTTTTCCTATGACGGTCAAAGACTGTTACAGCGTGTGTTCTAGCTTTGATGCTCTCCTCTTTCACGACCTTCATGTAACACTCACTGAATACTTGCCCGGACATTAACACCGCGCTCCATCTTTCACCTCTGGTTGCGAACATAGAAGCCAACCTATAATAGGTTGATCTTACCAAGGCGGTTATCGGCAGATTTCGAATTCCTTTGAATACATCGTTCATGCATTCCACAATGTTTGTTGTCATGTGGCCTCATCGACAACCTCTGTCAAATGCTCTTGTCCACTGCTCTACTGGTATGTTATTTAGCCATCTCCCTGCGTCTTCATTAGACAGTCTAATTTCATCACAATAATATTGAAATGACGGCTGAGTTAGAGCATACCCAGCATTCACCACCTTCTTGCGAAGATTCTTATCTTTTATAGCACGCATGAAGTTTTGTGCAATGTGTCTGATACAGTAGACATGGGTAGAAGGAGGATCATGCCATCCGTTGTCATGGTTGTTGTAGGCACTCTCAATGGCAGCATGTCTATCAGAAATCAAACAAAGATTGGCTTGTGGAGCCACATGCGTTCTGAGATGTCGAAGAAAGAAACCCCATCTATCAGCCGTTTCACCTTCAACAAGAGCAAAGGCAATGGGAAAGACATTGTTGTTGCCGTCTTGTGCAACCGCCATGAGCAAAGTACCCTTGTATTTTCCGTATAACCAAGTGCCATCAATTTGAATAATAGGTTTGTAGAATGCGAAACCTTTGATGCATGGGTCAAATGCCCAAAAGAGACGCTGAAAGATTCTATTACCTGTAGCGCAGGTTCCGTCTGGCATCATCACTGGCAATGTCTCCATAATTGCCACAGTTCCTGGGACATATGTTTTTAGTGCCCATAAAAACCGTGGCAATTCCTTGTATGAATCCTCCCAGTTGCCGAAAACTTGTTCAACAGCCTTTATCCTCGCAATCCAGGCTTTCTTGTAAGATGGAGTATAATTATATTTTGTTCTGATATGGGATATAATTATACTCACCTTCACTGATGGGTTTTTATTAACCAACGGTAGAATGTCTTGACATATCAAAGTTGCGCTTAGTTTACGGTAATCTTGTTCAACGTTAGTTGCAATGCAACTGTGTGGTGGGTCTATTGAAGCGATCTCCCAAGAGTCGTTTTTCATCTTGTAAGACGCAGCCAAACGAAACTTACAAAGCATGTTACGACATTCGATAACATACCTTCTAGAATCAGTGTGTTTCACTGTAAAGTCAGCAGAGTTGTTCATGTGGAATTTTTTGATTGCCATAACACATTCTTCTTTGGTACGAAACATGTCTCCCACCTTTAATGCGTCTTCTTTTCTCAGATACAGATTATAGAAAACACTGTTGGATGTTTCGTCGTCGTGAAGATCCATATTTGTCATATGTTGAGGCGGATTGTAGACATGACTAGAAGGTATTGGTGGTGGTTGATCATCATCTTCATCGTCGTTGTTCAGCATGTGATCAACCCGTGTCTCAGTCTCCTCTTCTTCTTCATCAACGACGTCCACTTCTGCTTCTGCTTTTGGGTTAAGTTCATCTGACCATTGTCGATCATCTTCACCAGATTCATCCTGACCGGTTAGTTGAGACTGTTGAGATGGTATACATGATTGAAGAGTAATGTACAACTCAATACAGTTGCAGCCTGAATGTTCATGACTAACAAACATGTATTCAACATCTTCATCGTCTCGTACCTTAAGGGGGAAATACTTGCATTGACTATTCTAAAAAAATATTGGATTTTGATATGTGATCTTTGACATAATACACGATCCTATACATGATTGTATTCTTTTTTTCAAATGCAAGAAGGTTGAATTTCTCTTGATCGTGAGTCTAATTGTATTGGTGTTTCAAAAATAAAAACCATATAGCTCAGACTCGTATGTTTCACCGTTGCAGTGAACGTTGACACTGTATAATGATGAAGATGACATTGTGAAGATGAAAACTATTTTCTTACTACAGATGAATGTGAGTGAAGTGTCTTGGATGTTGATAGTAAGACACTTAAATAGAGGAGTGAAGTGTCTCACATGCTAGCTAGTTCGGAGTGACGTGTCGCACATGCAAGCTACTCCAAAATGATGTGTCGCACATGCAAGATACTCCGAAATGATGTGTCAACCATGCAAGCTACTAAGAAGTGACATGTTTAGCATGCAAGAGACAAGACAACCACGTGTCAGACATGCAGACACACACTCCAAATGGATTGGCGCCCCCACTCATTCCTTGCACATGGGCGCCAATTCAAGTGGAGACACCATGCATTCAGACCTCTAAACCAAGCAATCAGACCTAGGTCTTGCATGCATGTCCCTATGGAGGCGCCAATTTGAATGGCGACCCCTCTTAAAGGTTGTACATGATCTCCAATTCAAGTGGAGACACCATGCAAGCACAACTTTTCATGCTCCCATCCATTTGCGTATAAATACATCCACTCCATCAACACTTATTCCACACCATCACTCTCACTACTTCTTCTACAATACTTCTTCTACAATTTCATCTCCAACAACTTCTTGTAGTTTCATCTACACCAACCCCCCGACAAAATGTCTATCCTCACAATGGGCGAAGCACATAGAGGAACGGTTGCAAACATCGCAACATATGTAAGTTTTTTCTTTTGTTAACTTTTTATCTTTCATCTTCGCCAACCCCCTTTTATTTTAACATACCAACTTAGTCAAGTTTTTTATTCTTTCTTTTATAGGATGTATCGAGGTTCCGAACTCGGGTCCACGAATATGTCCATATGGACCCGATGATTCAACCTTATGTTGAACTCGCGGGTTTTGGTCATATTAGCAAGATTTTGTCTTGGTCCATAGATAACAAATTCATTCTAGCTTTATGCGAAAGATGGAGACCAGAGACACACACATTTTGGTTCCCAACCGGTGAGTGTACCGTGACGTTAGAAGACGTCTACATGCTTTTGGGACTACCCATTGAAGGTAAGGCTGTTAATGGTAAAACCAACTATGCAAATTCAATTTGCATGGAGCTCTTAGAGACTGATTTGTTAGATGATAATGCAAGAGGTCAAGGTATACTACTCTCACGCCTTAAGTCGTACTATAATAGTTTATACTTAGATGAGCATTCTACCGAAGATGCTCGAATAATAAAAACTAGGTGTTACATTATGCTGTTAATTGGCTCGTTTTTATTTCCCGAAGGTAGTGGCTCTAGCATGCATATTATGTACTTACCTCTACTTAGACATGTAGATAGAATAAGAAGTTACAGTTGGGGATCTGCTTGTCTAGCCTATCTCTATAGCTCCTTGTGCAAAAACTCACGCAAAGACACATCTAAATTTTCTGGTATGTGTTGTTTTGTTACAAGCATGGGGTTGGTCAAGACTACCGTCTCTAGCACCCGTCAATAACAACCCTTTCACATTTCCGTATGCACAAAAGTAAGTTGTTTAAATTGCTATATCTTTACTTACTTTTTTAAAAGATTATTACCTATAACTAATATTTTTTGACTTTTTGGTGTAGATGGTTTGCACGTGGTATGAGTTACAACAGATGTCCAAGACACTGTATTACTCAGTATCGCAACCTGTTGGATCACCTTCGACCGACAGACGTAAGGAAAATAACTTAATTATTTCGTTATGTTTTGTTAACTTCTTCTACATTGACTATAATCCTATCTTCTTTCACATTTCAGTTCATTTGGCGTCCATACCTTAATTTGGATCATGACCATGAGGTCAACGCTGAAGACGCGGCCGTATGGACTGCATGCACACCGATAATACGGTTCACAACTGTGGAGATGCACAACATTGATCGTGTGAAACTGCAGTTCGGTATGCTCTAAAATATCCCAGATCCCCCAGCTACCCTAGGAGAATGGCATCTGCGCAAAGTTAAGGACCAATGGAACTTCAATCCATGGCAAAGCTTCGCAAGATCGAAGTGTCGCAAATGGAAGCACCGTCATGACCATGTGTTAACTGATGCAGTCATGCCAACTAAAGAAAAACCAAGTCGTACTTATATGGCTTGGTACATATCAGTTAGTTTTCAATTCATCGCCGAGGATATGTACTTGTACGACCCACGCCAGATGACTTACACACCTGACACCGCAACATCAAACCCCCAACAACAGTGTCAGGCCGGATACACACAACCCCCTGTCTGTCAAACGTTTCGTTCAACCAACACATAAACATACAACCAAAACATTCCATACACCCAACCCCAATACCAAGAGCATACCCCATACCACCAGCAACAAATTGACCATCAACCTGAGACTCAACATCGCTTCGCACCCACCCCATCACCCTACCAAAGTCGCCTAAGCCAAAACACCCAACGATCATTCAACACCAACTGCCCCTCCTCCTACCGTAGCCAAGAAGCCCAAACATCACAAAACCAAAACATCCAACAACCATATCTCTACCAAACACCCCAAAAATCTTTCCAAACTTTCCTCGACGCATCGTTCACACCCATGTCTCCCTTCAACCGTCTCGGTCGCCCATCAATGAGTCAACCACATCCCCACTTCTCTGGCATGGGTCATGAGCTCAGCTACGACGGTACACCATCGATGCATACTGAAGACTATGCTGAATTGTCTGACTACCTCAACAGACCTTCTCCTGTAGTTGGTAGTGACGCTCCTGGCCCCTCAGATGATCAAACACCGGTACTGAATCGTCAACGTGGGTTAGGGCCACGGGTTAGGGTAGCTAGAGAATGTGGGACCGGAGGTCGGTTAGGTGATCCCAGTCATCACCATTAGGTTTCTTTGTGTAAACAGCAAAATTTTATTAATATCAAGTGGTTTTATATCAAATTTATCTATCACTTATACCATATAACACAAAAAATGCATTTTAGGAGGAGTCTCCAATTGAATTAGCGACTCCTCTTAAAACCTACACAGGGGCGCCAATTGGATTGGCTAGGGCACCTGCCTTAGCCAATCCAATTGGCGCCTCCATTCAAGTTTTAAGAGGAGTCTCCAATTCAATTGGCGACTCCTCCTAAAAGTGGGGTATTTTGGGATTTTTTTTGAAACCGGAGATATTTTGGAAATTTCCTTTAAAAAGTGGGTTATTTTTATAAAAAAAACCAAAAAAAAAAGTAGTTTTAAATTTTTAAAAAAAATTGTTTTGTCTATTGTAATTCTTCGCAATTTAAAATTTTAATTTTTACATTAATGAAAATATAGTCAAGTTTTATCGTTTTTATAAAAGTCAACCAAAGTAGCGTGTGGGAATGAGTAAGTATTATCTATTTATTAATATATAAATGTTTTTTTTATTGATGCAATCAATTAAATAGTTGATTGTTGAGCTATCAGAAATATTCATATCATCATAGGTTATATACTCTTACTTCATGTTCTCATATCATATGTAGTAATATATTTCTCCAAATATATGTTTTAACTACCTTTTTTTTAATGTATTTGTTTAGAATTGTGTTTGCTTCTAAGTCAACTCTAAAATTTGCAAGGGGGTGATTATCACCACTTTTATATATATATATATATATATATATATATATATATATATATATATATATATATATATATATATATATATTATATTATATATATATATATATATATAATATATATATTATATAGATATATATATATATATATATATATATATAATTATTATATATATATCTATATATATATATATATATATATATATATAATCTTAATATACACCGTCATTTTTAGGATTGAACATTTGAATTGTGAAAAAAAATACCGGATAATTCCGTAATAAAAATCCGATAACAAATAGTCTATCGAATCTTAAAGTTTTCTATGTTAAGTTAAGAGTTGTGGATTGACTTTAATTTAACCCTACAAAATTTATTTGTAGAGTAAAGATTATAAATACATGTGAAGATCGTATATTATTCGATATGAAACTCTTAATAATATTAATGTAAAACAAAATAACAATATCGTATTTTTTATATTAATAAATATCGAATACCGAATAATATTTGAGATTCATTATTTTTTTTAATGGGTTTTGTCTAGTGTATCTTGATTTTTTTAGTGTAATTCTTAAAGGATAATTGATAGTGAGAAGATTTGATGTGGAATATTTGTTTTTTAAGTCTTTAATTTTTATTGAAAATTTTTTAATTCTAACATTGATTAAAGATAGAGTCTTAAAAGATTTTATATAAAGTGTCACTCATCATTTTAAAAATCGGTTTTGTAAGGATGAATTAAGTTAAAATTCTAATATGGTATTAGAGTCTATCCATCGAATTTTGAATCGTTCATCGTTTAAATACATACATTAAACCCAAAAGATTGCAGGACGTGAAGGAGTGTATTGAGAAAATATAAAGTATCACATGATTGAGATAGAAATATTGAAATAGTTTATATAGTGACACTCATTATATTTTAAATTGATTTTTAAGTCAATTTTATAAAGATGTGTTAGATAAATTCTAAAACTCACTTATAAAATGTTGAAATAGTTTATATTAAAAAGTAGTTTTATTAGATTTTTTTGTTTTTCTATTTTATATTTATTTGAATCATCTGTTTATTTGTATTTTATTTGGATTTCTTATTTTATGTTATTGATATTATTTTGTCTTAGAAAACACTTAACATTATACTATAATGTTCTTATTTATTTTTTTAAAAATAACTTTTTTTTTTGGTTTTACAGACATTTGCTTTATTGTATTTACTAAGGTGTCTGTATATAATATGTTAGATTCTTTTTAAATACTGTGGCATTTCTCTTTTTAAAAATATCAATCAGTCATTATTGACATGACAAGTCAATGCAACACAGAAATGAACAATATAGTCACAAACTACGGACAAAAACAGTAAATGAACCCCTGCACACGCCAACAATTTATTCACACGCCTATAGATCTCTAATAGACCAATAAGTTCTTGGATTATTTTTTAACCATTCCAAATTATTTAAATCTTTATCATTTTTGAAGATAAATCTATGTTATGTTATATTTGTATTTAGATGCAAATTTAAATTATATCGTATAATCGAAAATAAAAAATAGACATAAATAAAATCAGATGGTCCAAAAGATATATATATATATATATATATATATATATATATATATATATATATATATATATATATATATATATATATATATATATATATATATATATATATATATATATATATATATATATATATATATATATATATATATATATATATATATATATATATATATATATATATATATATATATGACCAATAAATGTCAAAAATATCATACAATGTCAAAATAAAATTCTATCAATGCTTGCCTTTGCAATCTCCATAATGCGACGACATATATGCAAGATATCCTCAACATGATCTGTGAGTATAACTTCCAGTTAGATATATTTTTTATGATGTCAAAACTAGAATACTTTAGCGTTTATGTATATTGAACGGTATCATGTGAGTCTTAATGTGCATCTTAGCATTAGAAAGCATAAAAATATTTTGGAAATGATTTAGAAGAAGCTTCATGCATTAAAAACAGGTTTTTGTGTGAAAAACGGTTTTATATGTCGACACATACATTCTATGAGTCGACACATGTGGATAATTTTTAAAGGTTATAGTTTCTGTTTGATGTGTCGACACATAGAGCATTTTAGGTCGACACATGGAAGAAAAGTTCTTCTATGAGTTGACACATACGAGTTGTGAGTCGACACATGTAAGTCATTTTTAAAGCCTCTAGCTTATGTTTGATGTATCTCCTGTATGAGTCGACATATGCATCAAATGTGTTGACACATGACTTACATAGTGTCGTACCTCAAAAAATGAGAACACGACCTCGCGAATCGCAATCGCACGCTCGCGGGATGGACTGAACAGAGTCGCCACCGAGCTATATTTATTCCAATGAAGAAATAGGAAAATATCGATAAAACCTTTGGGGAAAGAGCATGATCGTCGCAACCATGTTTTGGTTCGGGAGTCGATTACGCAATGGGAAGGTAACATCTCTCACATCTGTTGTACTCAACGGGAACCTTTTAGTTTAACTTGCGATTTAAATGTTAGCTTATATTATTTGTTTTCTTCGAATTATTAAAACTGTAAAGAAAAAAAGAAAGGGGGTCGCAAAAAGTTTTTTATTATTGTGCCTCGCAAGATTATAGATCTTGCTCCTACGTATCTCCGGGTGATGGAGAACTCAAGGCATACGTAGTTCTGGGTAGAAAATGTTTATTTGTTGGTCGATTTTAGCGAAAGCTATCTTGTATTAATCGATGGAAAATATTGTTTTACCCAAAATATGTGAGGAGAGGACGTTTGCATCACATAGAATGGATTTCTAGATATCAACATTCATGGGCAAACGTCACTTAGCTCAACTCAATGATTGTGGATGAAGCATATCTTTATATCATCTTAAGACAAAATATCTTTCGTTTTCGAAAAAGATTTTTTTAAATATTAATCGCACGGAGACGAGAAAAAGAGGTTGATTGGTTGGATGTATTTTATAGGTGAATGATAAATGATTGATGAGAACGAGACATAAGCCTCGGGATCAATCATTTGGGGTTCCACCGGAATGCTAGATTCCAACGGTCCTTTTTCATTCATAATTAATTGAGAAAATAGTTTGATGGACAATGAACGCTTGATAAGAATCAATTGTTCAAAGAGTTACGCCAGAATGCTTGATCTCAACGGTCCTTATTTGTCCAAGTTAATTAAGTGTTTTAAGAACGAAAAAAAAAGAATGAATGGTTAACCCAAAATGCGTTGTTTGGGACCGATCATTCGAGGGTTCCCACTGGAATATGAGATTTCAACAGTCCTCTTCTTTCCTATTTGTTTAGAAAAAAGTTTTACTCATGCGTTTGATTTAGTTTTGAAAATGGTTTGTAGTTAGTTGAAAATGGTTTTGAAAATAGTTTGAATTTAGTTGAAAACTATCTTGTTATTTACCAACCGAAATCGAAAACAAACTGAATTTATCTCTAAGCTAACTTAGAGTGGATTCATGTAGGAATTTCTCTATAAAAAGCCGAGCCAAAATATGTATGCGTTCAAACAACTTTCGAAAGTTAACTTGAATTTTAACTCTAAGATCGCAATGCAATAATAAACCAAACAACAATCAAACACCTTATTATTATTACAGTAGTGTCACAAATTTTACATCAATTCAAAATAATCCAAAAATAAAAATCTAAACACAACACACACGCGTTATCCACAATAAACCCACATTGCTACAGTATCGAAATAGAACTAAAATAAAAGAGAATATAAAAGTAATATTTACACACTACAAGTATATATATATATATATATATATATATATATATATATATATATATATATATATATATATATATATATATATATATATGAAGGTGAGAAAAACAAGAAAGGGGGGTTTGAATTGTTTTGGAAAATAAGCGCTTTTGCAAAATAAAATCACACAGGATTTTATACTGGTTCGCTTATAACACAAAGCTACTCCAGTCCACCCGACCAAGGTGATTTCGCCTTCAACAAGGACTTAATCCACTAATCTTGAAAGATTATTACAACCAACGTCTAAGAGAAAGATCTCTTAGTCCTCTCAAGTATACAGACTGCGCAGAGTCACTTGAGGAAATAAAGTAATAGATAAAAGGACTTTGTAATCTAGAGTGCTTCTAGGATAAAGCAAATATTACAACAGTAAGAACAAAGGAGTGTTTCACGTACTAAGCAAAAGCTTCGTGAAAGATTGAGAGAGAGAGAGAAGAAAAGGTTTATGTGTGTTGGTGTGTCTCTCAATGCTGTTTGCTGTCCTTTATATAGAGGTGAAAGGACCGTTGAAATTGATGGCAAATAATTTTGTCTTGATTAGGAATCAATGCCATAACTTCTGTTGTTTCTTGCCAAAACAACTTTGTCTTCCTGAATAACTTCTTTCCAATAATAGTTCCTTTCCATTTAAGTTCAAAGTTGACGTTATTCTTTCTGAATTAGGAATTCCATTATCAGAGTCTACGTAACTCTGTTAGACTGAGATCTTGCTATGTGGCTTCAGAGCTTCTGAGATTTTGATCGCTTAGAGTTCTGATGGTGACTTCAGATACTGTTGTGAGCTTCTGGAATTTGATATACCGTTGTTCAGAGTCAGATCTTCTAGAGCGTACTTCTTCTTCAGATGCTTCTGATATTCTGATCTGCTGTAAGCTCAGAGTCAGAACTTCTAGAGCGCATTTATACTTCAGATGCTTCTGATCTTCTGGTAATTTGTATCTGATTTGATTCTGAATCTGATGACGTAGTCAGATTCCTCTTAGAGTCCTGCACACTTAGAAACTTTTCGTTAGGGTGCCATTTTTGGTTTCATCCTTTGTTATCATCAAAATCCTGGAATCTGTTGTAGAACAATTTTTGTTCTTACAATCTCCCCCTTTTTGATGATGACAAAACAAACTCAAATGACAGATGAAACATTAAAAAAAGCTTTATCAGATCAGATAGAAATGAGCTCCCCCTGAGATAGGCTAGGGAGTTCAAAAGTTCTTACCAGAGCTTCCAAGCAATGAAGTTTCTTGATACCTTCTGCAATTTTCTTAAGTCCAGTGTTAGATGAATTTATTTTAGATAATAGTATATTTGCAGAGTGCTTAAGGTATTAGGCAATTTTTCATCAGAGCTATTTGATTTCTCCCCCTTTTTGTCAGAATCAAAAAGACTTAAACAAACAAAAAAATAAGCAGGAAAGATATATATTCAGATAAGAGAAACAGAACATCAGAGATAATGACAAGAAAAAAAAACATCAGTAACAAAGATAAGCAAGGCAACAAGCAAAGGATCCTAAGTGCCTAAGGGTTGGGAGGAGGAGGCATTCTCTAAAGCAGTTGATTCAGCAGGTTCTGGATGTTGGCGTTGACAGTGTCCTGTTGATCCAGTCTGGCTCGGACTTCCTTCTGCTCTTTCTGAAGCTCTTCCAGCGTCTTGAGAACCAGGGGTGCAAAAGAAGAAGACTCTCCCTGAGTCAGAGCATGTTGTTCTTCAGCGGCTTTGGCTTCGGCTTCAGCAACAACCTTTGCTTCAGCTTCAGCAGTAGCCTTTGCTTCAGCTTTAGCAGCAGCCTTTGCTTCAGCTTCAGCAACAGCAGCAGCGTCAGCTAGAGCTTTGGCTTCAACTTCCCTTGCCCTTTGGATTTCTTCTTCTCTGGCTCTTTCTTCTTCTTCCCTTCTGGCCTGTTCTTCAGCTTCTCTGGCCAAGCGCTCATGTAGTCTTACCTCAGCGTCTCTGATGAAGTCGTTTCTGACTTGCTCAGAGATGTGCTTCAGCTTGAAGGCCTCAGATGTCATCCAGCCAATGACCCTGTTCCAGTGTGTCCTAACAGAGTCAGGATCATCACTGATGCCAGAGTTTATGATCAGAGACTTGACCTTTTGCACTGAAGCCCCTGCGAACAGCATAATGACTTCCTCTAGGGTAGGCAGGGAATGTTCTGGTTCAGATGTTTGAGGTGGAGAGGTTGGAGGGTTTAGGTTGAGTGTTTGAGGTTCAGCGGAAGTATTTGGAGGGGTAATGTCAGAGGCATGAAGGTCAGAAGGTTGAAGTTCAGATGGAGTGATGGTTGGTTGTTCTGTGGATGGTGAAGTTACTTCAGGTTCAGGTGGAGGTTGTTGTGGTTGTTGGGAATTACGGTTTAGAGTTTGAAGTTGGGCTAAAGTGGGTGAAGCGGGGTCAGAAAGTTCTGTGTCGGAGGAAAGGATAAAATAGGGAGGTGATTCTGGGGCTGTGGATGAGGAAGTGGTTTGGTTTAATTCTTCAGCTTCGGATAGTGGTAAGGAGGTATTAGCAATATTGAATTTTGGTAGAGGTTGTTGTGTTCTGGTTGTGGAGGGAGGAGTTTCAGATGTGGTGTAGATGGGTGTTGATAGAGGAGTAGAAGAAGCCAATGGCTGTGCAGAGGGAACAGTAGAGGCAGACTTACCAGAAGATTCTTGCAGAGGCGCTGGAGGTCTTGATTCAGAAGATTCTCCTAGCTTTGCTCTCTTCGCTTTTGAAGACTTCTCAGATGGACCTCTTTTGAACTTCACGAAGTCTGGTTCTAAATCTAGCAGATCGTCTAATCTGAAGTCTGAGATGTCCACTCCTTCATCCTTCAGATGTTGGAGATAGTGGAGGATTGCCTCTTTGGGTTCATTCTTGTAGAACCTTGCGAGACCATTTGGCATATTCCTCTGATCTTTTAAAGCTTCCCAAGAGGTGTCCAGAGTAGGTTTAACTTGAATCTCCTTCAGAATCCCCATGCTCTTCAGATTTCTGGAGTTCAGAGGCCTTCCAGTTTCTATTGCCATATCTTCCATGAGTTTATGTTTTTCCAGATGATCTACGAGCCCATTTTCTATCAGTACATCTGATAGAAGTCTTCCCAGAGGGATGTAGGTTCTGGGTTTCATGTTGTTCCTGGTCTCCCGTACGGAGTCTCTGAGGTATTTGAAGAGTACTGCGGGGAGGCAGAGCTTCAAACCCTTGTGAATACAGTACAGAATACACTTCTGATTTGTATTGATGTAGTCTGAGGAGTTGGATGCTGGGCGGTGATGAATGGTTCCCAGAATGATCTTGAGCCACACTCGGAGATTCTGATGTAGTTCTTTGTTCTTTGAGGGATTGCCTTCTGTGTTGAGTTTGAAGATGGTGGGGTTGATTTCACGAGCAATGTACTTTGCCCTAGGATTGATGTTGTAAATCCTTCTTCCTCCAGCTTTCTCCATGTTCAGCAATGAGGCTATTGATTTTTCAGTAATCACGATTTTTACCCCCAAAACGTGGGAGACAATGAAATGGTCATCAGCGTCAGCAAACCTCCAGAATTCCTTGATGAGGTTTGGGTAAACAGGACCATAAAGGCGTTGAAAATAGTTTTCCCAACCTTGTTGATGAAGTTCTTCAGTAGGATCTACCACATTCCTCTTCATGTTGTTGAAATCCACAAGTGATTCACACAAAACATCCAGTTTCTCGAAAGGAGTTTCAAGATTGATATGAGGCTCACGGTCAAGAATATGAGGCTCCTTGTACACTAGTGTTATAGTTACGCCTGTAACTGTTGGAGTAGGAAAGCTTGTGCTTTGAGCTGCGTTGCTGGAGTCCATTTGTTGAGAATAGTTGAACACGGATTGTTGTTGAGAATCCATTGTTGATGAGGAACGAGATGAAGATGAACTGCTTGCAGAAATGCCTGAGAGAACTGGATTGAGAAAGTGAGTGAGAGTGAAGTGTGTGCACAATGTGAGAGAAGTGTTTATATACTAGAACGAACTGCATGCAAAACGACACAGAAAATCAGAGTTTAGCACAAAAATCAAGTTAGCACGCTTAGAGGGAGAAATGATTATGGCTCATTAATGAATGTCTAATTCCAACAGTATGCACATTGCTCGAGGAGATCTCAAACGTCTGTCCTTTGAATTTCTTCTGGACAGCTGTCTAGAAGTTCCAAGGTTAGACGCAATTCACTCCACATGTTGATGTATCTGATCTTCAGGAATACCAAAGGATTGGTTCCTGGAGATTTCTAACTCAGATATCTTCTTAACTTGGTAGAAGTGTCAGAGTCAGAGGAAGAAGCTCATTTGTTTATGTCAAAGTCTCATTTTACATCTTCAGAGGCACAGTTTATTCAAGGCAATTTTGAATGTTCATATTCTCTAAGATAAAAAGAAATCTATCTTCAGCTAGAGGTTTAGTAAATATATCTGCCCATTGATGATCTGTATCAATGAACTTCAATGTTACTATCCCTTTCTGAACATAGTCTCTGATAAAATGATGTTTTATTTCAATGTGCTTAGCTCTGGAGTGTAAGATGAGATTCTTACTTAAACAAATGGCAGCAGTATTATCACAAAAGATAGGAATGTTACTCTCGAAGATTTGCAGATCTTCTAACTGATTCTTCATCCAGAGCATCTGAGTTGTGCACAGTGATGCTGAGATGTATTCAGCTTCTGCAGTTGATAGAGCGATAGTTGATTGTCTTTTGCTGGCCCAGGATATGAGATTGTTTCCTAAGAGCTGACAATTTCCAGATGTGCTTTTTCGTTCCAATCTATCTCCTGCGTAATCTGCATCACAGTAACCCGAAAGTCTATACTCTGATGTTTTCTCATACATCAGGCCCAGGTTAGGAGTTCCTTTCAGATATTTGAAAATTCTCTTAACTGCTGTTAAGTGAGTTTCTCTAGAATCTGATTGGAATCTGGCACAGAGACAGACACTAAAGACAATATCAGGTCGAGTAGCAGTCAGATAGAGAAGGGAGCCTATCATACCACGATAGAGCTTCTGACAAACCTTTTTACTGACTTCTTCCTTTTCAAGAATGCATGTTGGATGCATGGGAGTCTTTACAGAGTTGCATTCAGCCATGTCAAATTTCTTCAGAACATCTTTTATGTATTTGCTTTGATGAACGTACGTGACTTCTGAAGTTTGGTTAATTTGAATTCCTAGAAAGAACTTTAGTTCTTGCATTAAGCTCATTTCAAATTCTGCCTGCATTAACTCAGAGAATTCTTGACAAACAGAGGCGTTAGCAGAACCAAAAATAATATCATCAACATAAATCTGACATATCATGAGATCATTGTTAAGGTTCTTACAGAAGAGTGTGGAGTCAACTTTCCCTCTGATAAAATTATGTTCCAGAAGAAAATTACTTAAACGTTCATACCAAGCTCTTGGAGCTTGTTTAAGTCCATATAAAGATTTTTTAAGTTTAAAGACATGTTCTGGAAAATTTGGATTTTCAAAACCTGGAGGTTGGTTGACATACACTTCTTCTGATATATAACCATTAAGGAATGCGCTCTTGACATCCATTTGATATAATTTAATAGAATGGTTAATAGCAAAAGATATAAGAAGACGAATAGATTCTAACCTTGCGACTGGAGCAAAGGTTTCGTTGTAGTCAATACCTTCTTGTTGACTGTAACCTTGAGCTACCAGTCGAGCTTTGTTTCTGACGACTTCTCCTTTCTCGTTCAGCTTGTTTCTGAATACCCATCTGGTTCCGATAACGTGAGTGCTTCTGGGCTTGGGAACAAGATCCCAGACATCATTCTTTGTGAATTGATCTAACTCTTCTTGCATAGCTGAAACCCAGTCGTTATCTTGAAGTGCTTCATCACAGGACGTAGGCTCGATCAGAGACACTAGTCCTAGAGGCGTCTCTTCAGAGGTCCTGAAGGTAGATCTGGTTCTGACAGGTTCGTCTTTGTTGCCCAGAATCAAATCTTCAGATACATTGATGCGACTTTTAGCTTTCTTTGGGATTACTGGGGAATTAATTTCCACAGAGTTCTGAGTGGCAGTTGCTTCTGGAGTTTTATCAGATCCTGCAAGAGTGATTTCTAAATCTGCAAAATTTTCAACTAGCTTTGACTTTTCAGAGTCAAGCTTATCGTCAAATCTGACATGAATTGATTCTTCCACAATTTTGGTTTATGTATTGTATACTCTGTAGCCTTTAGAGCGTTCTGAGTATCCTAACATAATACCTTTCTGTGCTTTGGAATCAAACTTGTTCAGATGTTCTTTAGTGTTTAAAATAAAGCAAGAACATCCAAATGGATGGAAATATGAAATGTTTGGTTTCCTTCCTTTACACAGTTCATAGGGAGTCTTTTCCAGAATAAGTCTTATGGAGATTCTATTCTGAATATAACACGCTGTATTTACAGCTTCGGCCCAAAAGTGCTTAGCCACATTCGTTTCATTGATCATGGTTCTGGCCATCTCTTGGAGTGTCCTATTCTTCCTCTCTACAACTCCATTTTGTTGTGGAGTTCTAGGGCAAGAGAAATCATGGGATATTCCATTAGAGTCAAATAATTCCTCAAAATTTTTGTTTTCAAATTCCCCACCATGATCACTTCTGACTCTAATAATTTTAGAGTCAAATTCTTTTTGCACTTTGGAGCAGAAACTCGTGAATACAGAGTGTGACTCACTCTTGTGCTTTAGGAATTTCACCCATGTCCAGCGACTGAAATCATCAACAATGACTAGTCCATACTTCTTTCCATTGACTGATGCTGTTTTCACAGGACCAAATAAATCAATGTGAAGAAGTTCCAGAGGCTTAGAGGTGGTAACAATAGTTTTCTTTTTGAAAGAAGTTTTTGAAAATTTTCCTTTCTGACATGCTTCACATAGAGCATCTGAAGAAAACTTCAGTTTGGGTAGGCCTCTGACTAACTCGAGTTTATTTAGCTGAGATAGTTTTCTCATGCTAATGTGGCCCAAGCGTCTATGCCATACCCATTGCTCTTCGTGAACAGACATCAGACATTTCACATTTTGTTCTTTTAAATCAGAAAGATTGATTTTATAAATATTGTTTTTCCTCTTGCCTGTGAATAGGACAGAACCATTGTTTTGATTTATGGCTTTACATGTTTTTTGATTAAAGATCACGTCATAACCGTTATCACTTAATTGACTTATGGATAACAAATTATGCATTAATCCTTCCTGTAACACCTCAAAATTTGCCCTCCTCTCTTGGGACTAGCTTAACATATTGCATTTCATTTTTAGGTCATTAGTCATTGCATATTTGCATATCATATGGCCACATTGAGCAAGTCATCCTCCTAAGTCTTGATCAGGAGATAAAGAGGTTAAGAGATTCAAGCCTGAGGGTTTCATGGATTGATCACTAGCCATCTGAGGGTGTGTGCTTCAATTAGGGTTTCTTGGTTCCTCAAGGAGGGTGGGCATCATCTTGGTAGCAATGGTACATCATCATCATCATGGTCTTATCATCACCAAAGGATTCATTATTCATGATCAGTTCCTTGAGATTAGGGTTTTGACCTCTGGTCAACCCTAATCAATTGTATTGTGCCAGTCAGGGTTTGTCAAAGAGATGAGGTCTTCATTGATATGAGAGATCATTTTATGGTTATATGGAGCTTGTGGAAGCTAGGGTTTCATGTTTGAGCCATTTCATCAGGAGATTGAGGCCCAAGTTCATCTGTGCATAGCCAATTCATCTATCAGTCAACAAAAGTCAACCAAGGGTCAACTGATGGATTTGGAGGTGGGAGAGGGTTAGAAATACTTCATTCATGTCCAAACAAGTTTCATTTGACATTTCAAACATCAACATTGAAGAAAATAAAGTCAGATGAAAACTTTCCAAAAATAGAAAGTGACTTGTAATTCAAAATTGCCAAAAATGGAAAGGTTTTCTCCTCAAAATTACATGTCCAAGAATGCTTCAAATGAAATTTTGTCCAACATGAAAGTTGAAGATCTTGCTCTCACCTTTCCAAAAAGTCCAAGAACATGAATTTCTCATGTGTGGTTGGCAAGTTATGGATCAATCATTGCCAAGGGATTTTGAACTTCAAGCTTGCATAACTTTTGCATCAAATGGCCAAATCATGTGGTTCTTTTTGGAGCATTTCACTCTTGATCTCCTTTATCCAAATCATGCATCAAATTTCATCAAATCTCATCCCAAAAATATTGAACTTTTCACTTGAATTCCATTTGAAAATTGGAGGGAAAAGGCAAATTTGAAAATTATGCTTTGAATTCACTTGGTTCCACTTGCCTTGGCTTAGAAACAACATTTTTGAAGTGAATCAAGACAAAAATTACACTGTTCCATTGGTTACTACATGTACAAGGCAATTTGCTAATGTGCACCAAAACTTCCAATTTCACTAATCATGTGCATTTTGGCTAATTGTGATTAGCAACATGTTTAACAACACATATAAAAGGAAAATCACAACTGTTTTCTTGCTAATCATAACAGAATTGAGATCTAGATCTAGAAATCCAAAAATTCTTCAACTTCTTCTCTCAACTTTTCTCCATTTTTCTGCATAAACATTGCCTTTGCTTTGATCAATCTTTCATCCATGTGCATAAGTGAAGCTATTTGAAGCAAGATCACAAGGTTTTCGAGCAAATTCAAGGACTGTTGAAACATGTGTTCAACAATGGAAAATGGAGATTGGAGCTAAATCGTGCCAATTCAACTCTCAAGCATTCATCCAAAGCATCATACAAGAGTTGTAGAGTTTCTGTTTCAGCATTGCAAGGCCAGAAAACATCAAATTCACTTCTGCCATTCAATTGAGGTCAGTTTTTGAATGTGATGATTCTTGAAATTGATACATGCTTTTGGTAGATCTTGGAATGTATGTTAATCTGCAAGATGAATCGTTGAAATCCATGAAGAAACAAAGAAGTTATGTTGATTTTAAGATTGATGCACCAAAATGTTTTCCTTCGAATCTTTTAATGTAGAATGAATTAGGTTAAAATGATCATGGATTCGTGTTGCTTGTTAGAAGATCTTTCCAATGGTATAAGGTTTGTTAGTTTTGGTGATAAAATGTTCTTGAGCCATGAATGTGGATGAACAATGTATGAACCCTAGCTTTTGTTGTCCAGAACGCGTTTTGATCCACAAATTACCTTGCCTGCATGGTGTTTGATGTTATGCGCTCATGTACTGGACCACGTGTCCAGGTCCACTAGTAAGCACGCGCTGTTTTCAAATACGCCCTCCCTTCGAATCCGGGCGAGGGACATTCCACCATGCCATTTGCATTTTTATTCCTTGTACCATGCCATGTTCATGTACATGTTTCAAGCCATTTTTTTTATTTTTTTCCTCATTCAATAATTCATAACTTCTTGATTACTTGTCCAATTAACATGAGATTTTTTCCATTGTGTTCATCATGATCTCTAAATTTTTTTGATTATTTTTACAAAAATTGTGCACGCCTGGATTTTTAGTTTGGCTAGGGAATGTTCATACATGTGTTTCCTTGCACCTTGCTTACCATTTTGATTGTGAAATGATGATGCTTAATCCAATGAAGCTGAAAATTTACATGCATAAACTAGACATCTTTAGGGATTTTTTGGTATAGCATTTGTGATTTTATCATTTCTGGTTGTGGAGATATGCTATGATGAATGTAGGTGTGACAATTTGTGTCATACCCTTGCTTGCTTGACTTGTGGATTTTCATTACCATGCCATATGAACTCCAAATAGTCTGAATTTTTGCATGTTGATTCTTCTGGATGTTAAGTTTGAGTGTGAATTTTTGTGGATTTTTTGAGTGCATTTCGAATTTGTTTGAGAATTTCCTTTCTGTTTGACCAATTGTGGACTTTTTGTGAGTCATGATCTTAGATGATTTGTGAAATTCTTGATGTTTATTGGATGGACCTGAAATTTTGCACATGTATTCTAGACACCTTGAGGTTTGCCATGGCTTTGGTTTTATTCCCATATCATGTTTGGATTCTGTTTTAGGCTTGTGTGAAGTTGATGCATGAAATTGTGCTTCCTTTGAGCTTGTTTTGCCATGCTTTGACTTATGAATTTTAATTGACTTGCTTCCACTTGTCCAAATGACTTGAAATTTGGTGTGATGATCATGTAGTGAGTTCTGTTTAGCCATGATTTTTCTTGGGATTTATTGAATTATTTTTGAGTTAGTTTGGGTTGATTCATTTTGTTTGGTCCAACGAGCTTTGAAATTGCATGCTTTGCACTATTTGTTGTGTGAAATGGAGTTGGGGTATGATATGAATGTGAAACCACTTGGACATTATTCTAATTTGATTGAAATTGATTTGTGCCAATTTTCATGTTATGTTTGGGTTATTGCTCCCTCTTGGACCCTAGGCCTTGTCCTATGGGTTTGCTTCTCATGTTTGAGCTTGGTTTGCAGGTTAAGAAGCATATGACTATGAAGGAATTGATTGACATGGCTTGAGTTGCTTATTTGGTTGATGTTGATTAACATTAAGTTTGTTTTGTAGGTGGCTTCTAAGTCATTTGTGTTGAGCATGGGCTTATGCTTTGCTTGATGCATTGCTTGTGTACAGTTAACTGTTGACTTTTAGTTTGACTGTTTGACTGTTTGAGCTGTAAACTGACTGAGTTAGATTGTTTTCAGGTACATTAGTTGCTATAGTTCATTGTGAACGTGCTTTTGCTGTTGCTTGGTTGCTTAACCAATTGAGGTATAGCTCACTGACTTCGTGTAGTCTGGAAGACCTGGCCTGTTATTTGGTCAGGCACCTGTCTGAAGTCCTCCTTAAGAGGCAATGCTTGTGATTGTTTATCTTTGTCCCCAAGCAGGAAAAGACCTTTGTTAAGGCAATTGGCAGACACAAGAGATGTGCAATCCATCTTCTGCTATTCAGTTGAGTCATCCCTTTACTCACACAACTGGTGTTGATGCATTGTGGGTATTAACCCAAGATCCTTGTACAGTTGTACAGTTGAGTCAGTCATAAGTGTAGAAGGGTTCCAACTTTCTGAACCCACACTTCCTTTGTCTAAAGCTCTCCCAGGCCAGGGATAAGAGCTGTGAGGCACACCCCTCACTTCCTATTTCATCTGCTTCACCCTAACACTCAATGTTAGGGTTAAGAGCTAACATCACCCTGATACAGTTGGCTCGCTTTTGCAGCCTAACCCTTGTGTGAGCCCACTTTGTCTGTATATAGTGTGTGCTAATTGTGTATGTTTGCTTTATTTTGATTGTGCTTGTATGCTTTGCTCTGTCTGTTTAGGATTAGCTTGCTGTCTATGCAAGTAGATAGAAAACTCAACCTAGGACCATTGTGGAATACATGATAACTATTAGGCTCGAGTCAGTCTCCCTCTTAGTTGGTCATTTCCCAGTCTCTGGTTAGGAGAAAGTTTCTCCCCTGTTAAGGGGAACTACGTTGCCCCGATCCTCATACCAGATGAGGTACGTAGGCAGGAGGTCGTGCGAGATCTCTTCGGGCACCCTTTTTCTTTTTGTGTGTGTTTGCTTGACAGTTGCTAGGCTCGAGTGCCAGACTCCTTAGTAACTTGTTGTCTGTTTGGTTCCTTCTTGTGTGTTAGGAGATGGATGTAAGCCCAACGATTGGCATTCCGTATCCTATTGTTGTGTGCTTGGAGTCCGATATAAGTCCATCAAGTGGCATTTGGTTTCCAGTGTGGGTTTGTTTGGTTCGGAGTCTGATGTAAGTCCAGCGATTGGCATTCGGTTTCCATGTTTGCCTGTGTGCGTGTGTTTTGTTTCGGCGTGCGTGAGCCGAACTACGGTAGCTCTGATTCTCATTCCAGATGAGATACGTAGGCATAGGATGCGATGTCCTAGCGAGCCCTCTCCCCTCTTCCTCCACCTGTGTTGTCTTCGGTGTGTGTGTGTGATGTTTGTTTTAGCAACCTTGTTCTATCTTTTGAGCGTGGATCCCGTCGAGTACGACGGATGCGTAGGGGTGCTAATACCTTCCCTTCGCATAACCGACTCCCGATCCCATTCTCTTTGGTTGCGAGACCATGTCTTTTCCAGGTTTACTTCGAGCGTTTCCTTTCCCTCTTTTGGGATAAATAACGCACGGTGGCGGCTCTGTTTGTTTTGTTTTAGCCCGCCGGTTGTTTTTCGCGGATGCGACAGCTGGCGACTCTGCTGGGGACTTAGAAGTTGACCTATTGCTGGTCCATCTTCCCTAAGCGAGTCTCTCCTAGCATTCTCTAGGATAGTTTAGGTTGCTTGTGTTGCTCTATTTATGGCATTGATTATTATGTTGTGTATATATTTGCATAAATATCTGCATGCATCATACTATCATTGTGCTGTCCTCTGTACAGGTGGTTCCTATGTTTTTTTTTGGGGGGGGGGGGGGGTTTCTGTGTGGGGCTAAAACCCAGGCCCGAGTATACACCTAGGATTAGCGTGGTCTCACGTTCCTCATTTGCTTTATCAGCATATTGTTGCAACGTGACATACCATAAGCCGAACGAGGTTCATTTGAGAGTGCTTTTCCATTGTGGAGTACTCCACTTTGGTCTAGTTACCTCTTTTGAGCTATTGACTTCGGTGACCGATCTTTCCCGGATCTTTGGTTTAGACGATCTTAAGAGAGCTACAACGGCACACCCGAAAGGGCAAACTCGTTGAGTATCTTTTTCCGATTGTCGAGACCATTATCCGCCTTAGGATAACCTGATTAGAATTTACCTGTGAGGGGAGGGTTGATTCTTACAGATGCATGTTCAGAGGGTGACTTTTATGGTGACTGATGGTTCCATTGATAAGAGTCATATTTATAAGTTGGATTTATGGACATTTATTTCCGAGACGCCGGAATGTTGTTCATGGTATTTATCAGTGGGGATCCGTTTATTTCAGGATTCCCCGGGCTGGTTCAGATGATTTTGTGATTATCAGATCAGTGGTTCTCTGGTGATGATGGTGGTGTATCTTTCAGTTCCGTTTATTTCGGGACTCCAAGTTGGATTTGTGGTTGCATATTCCTTCAGATGGTTGTGATCAATTCAGAGGCCGTAACTCAGTACAGTGGTTGTTCAGATGACTTGGAGGATGGCACAATGCATTGCATTCATACATCAGCATCATTCACATTTTGCATTTACCTGCATCTAACACATGTTTATCCATATGCAGGGACATTTTGATTGAGATCCTGGTTGAGAGACTTCTCTGCTCAGACATGAGGACCGGTTTGAAGGACGATGTTGTCTACAGTTTCTTCGATCCAGAGATCAGTGTGCTGAAGGATATGATAGCATTGATTACGCCCGACCATGTGGGGATGTTCAGAGAGGCATACGGTGGTATTTTGAAGATGGTTTTCAGGCTTACAGACAGTGACATGAGCGCCATTCATACACTTCTCCAGTTCTATGACCCGGGTTTGAGATGTTTCGTGTTCCCAGACTATTTGTTGGGACCTCTGATGGAGGATTATGCTGGCATCTTGGGTATTCAGATCCGAGGTCAGATTCCTTTCTGTGCCATTAGGGGAGAGCCTGACATCCTTGAGATTTCTCGTGCTCTTTATTTGAGCCCGGAGGCGACCAAAGGGGGTTTGAAGGAGAAAGGAAAGTTACCCGGTTTTCATTTGAGTTTCTTGGAAGCTAAAGCCAAGGAACATGCTGCTGCGGGTAATTGGAAGACGGTCTGTGCCTTGATTGCTGTGAGCATTTATGGGACCATTCTGTTTCCTAATTAGAAGAGCTTTGTGGACCATAATGCCATCAGATTGTTCATACAGAGAAACCCGATTCCTACTCTGATCGGAGATGTTTACTACTCGGTTCATAACAGGAACGAGAAGCGGCGTGGGGGATTGATTAGATGTTGTGCTCAGCTGCTGTACAAGTGGTTCATGGGGTATTTGCCTTCCCGAGGTGCTTTTGTCGCTCTTGATCCTACGGTCAAGTGGTCGGTCAAGTTGATGGGTTTGCGAGCCACTGATATAGCTTGGACTCATAACGGTATGGCTGGACGGGATTTCATATACAGTTGTGGGAGTTTTCCCAATGTGCCTCTTATAGGAGTTCAGGGTTGCATTAATTACAACCCGACGCTTCTTAGGAGACAGATGGGGTTTGCTATGGAGGTTCCTCCTCTCGAGCGCGAGATTCAGGAGTCTTTCTATTTCCCGGCTGAGGGTAATCTGACACGGTTGAAGCAGGTGTCTGGGGCATGGCGCAACATTAAGAGAAAAGGCAAGGTTCCTTTTGGCAAGGTTAACAGCCAGTCTTTTCCTCCATTTGATGATTGGCTTCGGAAGAGAATTGAGCTCACGTATCTACCTTTTCCTGGAGGTGATCCTTGGTGTCCTTTGATTGAGGGTCCGCGTTCTTCTGTCAGTATGGAAGAATTCCTCGAGATGAAGAAAGCTAGAGATCAGTTGCTTGCAGAGAAAGCTGAATTGGAGATGAGTGTTGCTCGGATTCAGATCTCTAATCAGGAGATCAGAGTGAGGATGGAGGATCAGGATAAGCGACATGCCTTGGAAGTGAAGCGCTTTGAGATGGATACTGCCTATTATGCGAAGATCAGCCAGGCTTTAGCGTCGTCCACAAAGGAGCACGACATCACCAAGGAGAGATTGTCTAGAGCTTCGAAGGTCATTGAAGATGAGAAGAGAAGGCAAATCCTTGTGAGGGATCAGAGGGAAGACAGAGTCAGAATCCTCGTCGCTGAGTGGGAAGCAAAGTTGAAGACCAAGGAAGCAGAGAACACGAAGATCACTGCTGAGAGAGATCATTATCTCGCTGAGAGAGATCATTAATTCAGACAGATGAAGATTGGCCAGAAGGAGATCGGGAGATTGCAGCAGGAGAACACCGAGCTCAGGTTCGCCGCAGAGTTTGCTAGGATGGTTGATGATGTAGGGCCTTCTGTGGGACCTTCGTCAGGCTAGACCTTATTCATTTGTGGGGATTACCGTCAGGCCTGTTGACGGAATTCACTTGCTTGTATTTCCTTCCTGATTCTGGAGATTTGTATATGACTCGTATCCGCTTGATGTATGACTATTGCACTTATGGTGCACTTTTGATATACGATGGTTGTTTTCATTCAGTGATCGATCTTCGAGCTTTATTTGCTTTCCTGTATGCACTCACACAGCACACACATGGTTGGGTGGTATTATGCTAAATCATATATCTCTGATCTGTATGATGAAATCAAATGATGAATGTCAGAGTATTGCCGCCGGATTATTATCTGTCTCGATGAAACCAGGATCGAAAAGATAGAGTGTTCCTCACATGGATAGACATTGCATTCATGCATGAATCATAACTTGTCTTCTATTTTGCAGGTGTCAGTGTCTAACCTGTTTGATTGATACAGGAATGATGAATCCACCCAACGCCGACGTTCTCGACCTGAAAGAGAAGATATGTGAGTTGTTCAACATCATGCAAGGGCTCGCCTTGGGGCAGAAGGCAATCGCCGAGAAGGTGGATAGGATTGAAAATTGGCTGAGAATGGGAGAAATCCAGGGAGATGCTCTGTCGTCTGGAGTAAAGAAGCCCTCTGGCAATAGTCAGCTTAAGAAGGAGGGTGAATCAAGTGATGTGCATGCCAAGAAGGGTAAGGATCGTTATCACCCGTACACTGCTGCGGTAACAATGCCTGCTGTTAATCAATCGGTACAACAGCAACATCAACCACCTCAACAGAGAGCACAGAAAGCTGGATGCCAAGAGGGGGTTGATCGTCAATTTGATAAGCCACCCATGACGTATGCTCTTCTGTTGAAGAGGTTGAAGGATCTTGGATTGGTGCGGCCAAGGATGTTGACTCCGTTGAAACCTGATCAGAGGCCTGCCGGTTATGATGAGAATGCCAAATGTGAATTTCACTCTGGTGCCCCTGGACACAATGTGGAGAATTGTAAAGCTTTTAAGCATATTGTCCGGGACCTGGTGGATTCCAAGGCCATTAATTTTGCACAATCTCTAAATGTTAATGCTAATCACATGCCCGCGCATGGTCAGATAGGGATGAGTGCAATTGCTGAGGATAGGAGGACGATTGGGCTGATGAATGGGGATCAGTTAAAAGCTCCAATGTCTGTGGTTCAAAGACCTCCGATGAAGAATGGAGATTTCCCTGGTTATGATAATTGTTGTGCGGCTGTCGCCACAAACGGGTGTGTAATGATGAGGGGAACGGCTCAGAGAATGGTGGAAGTAGAAATGGACGGTGAAAAATTTGAAACACCATGTCAGGCAGTTGAAACCGTCAGGGTGGAGAATGCCATTATTGTTGAGAAAGAGAGAAAATCGTCCATTTCTTCTTACAAACAGGCCGTGGAAGTGGTGAGAAATGGAGGGATCCCGGGCTGGGGAAAGATCATAGACATTGTGGTGAAGGCAAATATGTTCGGGGTTGGCTATCAGCCAGACCAAGACTTGTTTGGGCAAAACAGAGGATGTCGTCCACCGTTCACATTCGTCAGTGCTGGAATGCTGGATCCAGGTCACGCCTGTACAGTAGGTGAAGAGATCGACAGTGATCGCAAGCTCGAGTCGTGGATAAAAGCGTGCGTACTAGGGAACTGGAAGGCCTCAAAGATCTTCACTGTCACTCGTCCGGAAGAGTAATATTTTCTGTTTTCAATTTTGTTTGCATGAAAACCATACGTTCAGCTAGAGGTTTAGTAAATATATCTGCCCATTGATGATCTGTATCAATGAACTTCAATGTTACTATCCCTTTCTGAACATAGTCTCTGATAAAATGATGTTTTATTTCAATGTGCTTAGCTCTGGAGTGTAAGATGAGATTCTTACTTAAACAAATGGCAGCAGTATTATCACAAAAGATAGGAATGTTACTCTCGAAGATTTGCAGATCTTCTAACTGATTCTTCATCCAGAGCATCTGAGTTGTGCACAGTGATGCTGAGATGTATTCAGCTTCTGCAGTTGATAGAGCGATAGTTGACTGTCTTTTGCTGGCCCAGGATATGAGATTGTTTCCTAAGAGCTGACAATTTCCAGATGTGCTTTTTCGTTCCAATCTATCTCCTGCGTAATCTGCATCACAGTAACCCGAAAGTCTATACTCTGATGTTTTCTCATACATCAGGCCCAGGTTAGGAGTTCCTTTCAGATATTTGAAAATTCTCTTAACTGCTGTTAAGTGAGTTTCTCTAGAATCTGATTGGAATCTGGCACAGAGACAGACACTAAAGACAATATCAGGTCGAGTAGCAGTCAGATAGAGAAGGGAGCCTATCATACCACGATAGAGCTTCTGACAAACCTTTTTACTGACTTCTTCCTTTTCAAGAATGCATGTTGGATGCATGGGAGTCTTTACAGAGTTGCATTCAGCCATGTCAAATTTCTTCAGAACATCTTTTATGTATTTGCTTTGATGAACGTACGTGACTTCTGAAGTTTGGTTAATTTGAATTCCTAGAAAGAACTTTAGTTCTTGCATTAAGCTCATTTCAAATTCTGCCTGCATTAACTCAGAGAATTCTTGACAAACAGAGGCGTTAGCAGAACCAAAAATAATATCATCAACATAAATCTGACATATCATGAGATCATTGTTAAGGTTCTTACAGAAGAGTGTGGAGTCAACTTTCCCTCTGATAAAATTATGTTCCAGAAGAAAATTACTTAAACGTTCATACCAAGCTCTTGGAGCTTGTTTAAGTCCATATAAAGATTTTTTAAGTTTAAAGACATGTTCTGGAAAATTTGGATTTTCAAAACCTGGAGGTTGGTTGACATACACTTCTTCTGATATATAACCATTAAGGAATGCGCTCTTGACATCCATTTGATATAATTTAATAGAATGGTTAATAGCAAAAGATATAAGAAGACGAATAGATTCTAACCTTGCGACTGGAGCAAAGGTTTCGTTGTAGTCAATACCTTCTTGTTGACTGTAACCTTGAGCTACCAGTCGAGCTTTGTTTCTGACGACTTCTCCTTTCTCGTTCAGCTTGTTTCTGAATACCCATCTGGTTCCGATAACGTGAGTGCTTCTGGGCTTGGGAACAAGATCCCAGACATCATTCTTTGTGAATTGATCTAACTCTTCTTGCATAGCTGAAACCCAGTCGTTATCTTGAAGTGCTTCATCACAGGACGTAGGCTCGATCAGAGACACTAGTCCTAGAGGCGTCTCTTCAGAGGTCCTGAAGGTAGATCTGGTTCTGACAGGTTCGTCTTTGTTGCCCAGAATCAAATCTTCAGATACATTGATGCGACTTTTAGCTTTCTTTGGGATTACTGGGGAATTAATTTCCACAGAGTTCTGAGTGGCAGTTGCTTCTGGAGTTTTATCAGATCCTGCAAGAGTGATTTCTAAATCTGCAAAATTTTCAACTAGCTTTGACTTTTCAGAGTCAAGCTTATCGTCAAATCTGACATGAATTGATTCTTCCACAATTTTGGTTTATGTATTGTATACTCTGTAGCCTTTAGAGCGTTCTGAGTATCCTAACATAATACCTTTCTGTGCTTTGGAATCAAACTTGTTCAGATGTTCTTTAGTGTTTAAAATAAAGCAAGAACATCCAAATGGATGGAAATATGAAATGTTTGGTTTCCTTCCTTTACACAGTTCATAGGGAGTCTTTTCCAGAATAAGTCTTATGGAGATTCTATTCTGAATATAACACGCTGTATTTACAGCTTCGGCCCAAAAGTGCTTAGCCACATTCGTTTCATTGATCATGGTTCTGGCCATCTCTTGGAGTGTCCTATTCTTCCTCTCTACAACTCCATTTTGTTGTGGAGTTCTAGGGCAGGAGAAATCATGGGATATTCCATTAGAGTCAAATAATTCCTCAAAATTTTTGTTTTCAAATTCCCCACCATGATCACTTCTGACTCTAATAATTTTAGAGTCAAATTCTTTTTGCACTTTGGAGCAGAAACTCGTGAATACAGAGTGTGACTCACTCTTGTGCTTTAGGAATTTCACCCATGTCCAGCGACTGAAATCATCAACAATGACTAGTCCATACTTCTTTCCATTGACTGATGCTGTTTTCACAGGACCAAATAAATCAATGTGAAGAAGTTCCAGAGGCTTAGAGGTGGTAACAATAGTTTTCTTTTTGAAAGAAAGAAGTTTTTGAAAATTTTCCTTTCTGACATGCTTCACATAGAGCATCTGAAGAAAACTTCAGTTTGGGTAGGCCTCTGACTAACTCGAGTTTATTTAGCTGAGATAGTTTTCTCATGCTAATGTGGCCCAAGCGTCTATGCCATACCCATTGCTCTTCGTGAACAGACATCAGACATTTCACATTTTGTTCTTTTAAATCAGAAAGATTGATTTTATAAATATTGTTTTTCCTCTTGCCTGTGAATAGGACAGAACCATTGTTTTGATTTATGGCTTTACATGTTTTTTGATTAAAGATCACGTCATAACCGTTATCACTTAATTGACTTATGGATAACAAATTATGCATTAATCCTTCATCCAGAGCATCTGAGTTGTGCACAGTGATGCTGAGATGTATTCAGCTTCTGCAGTTGATAGAGCGATAGTTGACTGTCTTTTGCTGGCCCAGGATATGAGATTGTTTCCTAAGAGCTGACAATTTCCAGATGTGCTTTTTCGTTCCAATCTATCTCCTGCGTAATCTGCATCACAGTAACCCGAAAGTCTATACTCTGATGTTTTCTCATACATCAGGCCCAGGTTAGGAGTTCCTTTCAGATATTTGAAAATTCTCTTAACTGCTGTTAAGTGAGTTTCTCTAGAATCTGATTGGAATCTGGCACAGAGACAGACACTAAAGACAATATCAGGTCGAGTAGCAGTCAGATAGAGAAGGGAGCCTATCATACCACGATAGAGCTTCTGACAAACCTTTTTACTGACTTCTTCCTTTTCAAGAATGCATGTTGGATGCATGGGAGTCTTTACAGAGTTGCATTCAGCCATGTCAAATTTCTTCAGAACATCTTTTATGTATTTGCTTTGATGAACGTACGTGACTTCTGAAGTTTGGTTAATTTGAATTCCTAGAAAGAACTTTAGTTCTTGCATTAAGCTCATTTCAAATTCTGCCTGCATTAACTCAGAGAATTCTTGACAAACAGAGGCGTTAGCAGAACCAAAAATAATATCATCAACATAAATCTGACATATCATGAGATCATTGTTAAGGTTCTTACAGAAGAGTGTGGAGTCAACTTTCCCTCTGATAAAATTATGTTCCAGAAGAAAATTACTTAAACGTTCATACCAAGCTCTTGGAGCTTGTTTAAGTCCATATAAAGATTTTTTAAGTTTAAAGACATGTTCTGGAAAATTTGGATTTTCAAAACCTGGAGGTTGGTTGACATACACTTCTTCTGATATATAACCATTAAGGAATGCGCTCTTGACATCCATTTGATATAATTTAATAGAATGGTTAATAGCAAAAGATATAAGAAGACGAATAGATTCTAACCTTGCGACTGGAGCAAAGGTTTCGTTGTAGTCAATACCTTCTTGTTGACTGTAACCTTGAGCTACCAGTCGAGCTTTGTTTCTGACGACTTCTCCTTTCTCGTTCAGCTTGTTTCTGAATACCCATCTGGTTCCGATAACGTGAGTGCTTCTGGGCTTGGGAACAAGATCCCAGACATCATTCTTTGTGAATTGATCTAACTCTTCTTGCATAGCTGAAACCCAGTCGTTATCTTGAAGTGCTTCATCACAGGACGTAGGCTCGATCAGAGACACTAGTCCTAGAGGCGTCTCTTCAGAGGTCCTGAAGGTAGATCTGGTTCTGACAGGTTCGTCTTTGTTGCCCAGAATCAAATCTTCAGATACATTGATGCGACTTTTAGCTTTCTTTGGGATTACTGGGGAATTAATTTCCACAGAGTTCTGAGTGGCAGTTGCTTCTGGAGTTTTATCAGATCCTGCAAGAGTGATTTCTAAATCTGCAAAATTTTCAACTAGCTTTGACTTTTCAGAGTCAAGCTTATCGTCAAATCTGACATGAATTGATTCTTCCACAATTTTGGTTTATGTATTGTATACTCTGTAGCCTTTAGAGCGTTCTGAGTATCCTAACATAATACCTTTCTGTGCTTTGGAATCAAACTTGTTCAGATGTTCTTTAGTGTTTAAAATAAAGCAAGAACATCCAAATGGATGGAAATATGAAATGTTTGGTTTCCTTCCTTTACACAGTTCATAGGGAGTCTTTTCCAGAATAAGTCTTATGGAGATTCTATTCTGAATATAACACGCTGTATTTACAGCTTCGGCCCAAAAGTGCTTAGCCACATTCGTTTCATTGATCATGGTTCTGGCCATCTCTTGGAGTGTCCTATTCTTCCTCTCTACAACTCCATTTTGTTGTGGAGTTCTAGGGCAGGAGAAATCATGGGATATTCCATTAGAGTCAAATAATTCCTCAAAATTTTTGTTTTCAAATTCCCCACCATGATCACTTCTGACTCTAATAATTTTAGAGTCAAATTCTTTTTGCACTTTGGAGCAGAAACTCGTGAATACAGAGTGTGACTCACTCTTGTGCTTTAGGAATTTCACCCATGTCCAGCGACTGAAATCATCAACAATGACTAGTCCATACTTCTTTCCATTGACTGATGCTGTTTTCACAGGACCAAATAAATCAATGTGAAGAAGTTCCAGAGGCTTAGAGGTGGTAACAATAGTTTTCTTTTTGAAAGAAGTTTTTGAAAATTTTCCTTTCTGACATGCTTCACATAGAGCATCTGAAGAAAACTTCAGTTTGGGTAGGCCTCTGACTAACTCGAGTTTATTTAGCTGAGATAGTTTTCTCATGCTAATGTGGCCCAAGCGTCTATGCCATACCCATTGCTCTTCGTGAACAGACATCAGACATTTCACATTTTGTTCTTTTAAATCAGAAAGATTGATTTTATAAATATTGTTTTTCCTCTTGCCTGTGAATAGGACAGAACCATTGTTTTGATTTATGGCTTTACATGTTTTTTGATTAAAGATCACGTCATAACCGTTATCACTTAATTGACTTATGGATAACAAATTATGCATTAATCCTTCCTGTAACACCTCAAAATTTGCCCTCCTCTCTTGGGACTAGCTTAACATATTGCATTTCATTTTTAGGTCATTAGTCATTGCATATTTGCATATCATATGGCCACATTGAGCAAGTCATCCTCCTAAGTCTTGATCAGGAGATAAAGAGGTTAAGAGATTCAAGCCTGATGGTTTCATGGATTGATCACTAGCCATCTGAGGGTGTGTGCTTCAATTAGGGTTTCTTGGTTCCTCAAGGAGGGTGGGCATCATCTTGGTAGCAATGGTACATCATCATCATCGTGGTCTTATCATCACCAAAGGATTCATTATTCATGATCAGTTCCTTGAGATTAGGGTTTTGACCTCTGGTCAACCCTAATCAATTGTATTGTGCCAGTCAGGGCTTGTCAAAGAGATGAGGTCTTCATTGAGATGAGATATCATTCTATGGTTATATGGAGCTTGTGGAAGCTAGGGTTTCATGTTTGAGCCATTTCATCAGGAGATTGAGGCCCAAGTTCATCTGTGCATAGCCAATTCATCTATCAATCAACAAAAGTCAACCAAGGGTCAACTGATGGATTTGGAGGTGGGAGAGGGTTAGAAATACTTCATTCATGTCCAAACAAGTTTCATTTGACATTTCAAACATCAACATTGAAGAAAATAAAGTCAGATGAAAACTTTCCAAAAATAGAAAGTGACTTGTAATTCAAAATTGCCAAAAATGGAAAGGTTTTCTCCTCAAAATTACATGTCCAAGAATGCTTCAAATGAAATTTTGTCCAACATGAAAGTTGAAGATCTTGCTCTCACCTTTCCAAAAAGTCCAAGAACATGAATTTCTCATGTGTGGTTGGCAAGTTATGGATCAATCATTGCCAAGGGATTTTGAACTTCAAGCTTGCATAACTTTTGCATCAAATGGCCAAATCATGTGGTTCTTTTTGGAGCATTTCACTCTTGATCTCCTTTATCCAAATCATGCATCACATTTCATCAAATCTCATCCCAAAAATATTGAACTTTTCACTTGAATTCCATTTGAAAATTGGAGGGAAAAGGCAAATTTGAAAATTATGCTTTGAATTCACTTGGTTCCACTTGCCTTGGCTTAGAAACAACATTTTTGAAGTGAATCAAGACAAAAATTACACTGTTCTATTGGTTACTACATGTACAAGGCAATTTGCTAATGTGCACCAAAACTTCCAATTTCACTAATCATGTGCATTTTGGCTAATTGTGATTAGCAACATGTTTAACAGCACATATAAAAGGAAAATCACAACTGTTTTCTTGCTAATCATAACAGAATTGAGATCTAGATCTAGAAATCCAAAAATTCTTCAACTTCTTCTCTCAACTTTTCTCCATTTTTCTGCATAAACATTGCCTTTGCTTTGATCAATCCTTCATCCATGTGCATAAGTGAAGCTATTTGAAGCAAGATCACAAGGTTTTCGAGCAAATTCAAGGACTGTTGAAGCATGTGTTCAACAATGGCAAATGGAGATTGGAGCTAAATCGTGCCAATTCAACTCTCAAGCATTCATCCAAAGCATCATACAAGAGTTGTAGAGTTTCTGTTTCAGCATTGCAAGGCCAGAAAACATCAAATTCACTTCTGCCATTCAATTGAGGTCAGTTTTCGAATGTGATAATTCTTGAAATTGATACATGCTTTTGGTAGATCTTGGAATGTATGTTAATCTGCAAGATGAATCGTTGAAATCCATGAAGAAACAAAGAAGTTATGTTGATTTTAAGATTGATGCACCAAAATGTTTTCCTTCGAATCTTTTAATGTAGAATGAATTAGGTTAAAATGATCATGGATTCGCGTTGCTTGTTAGAAGATCTTTCCAATGGTATAAGGTTTGTTAGTTTTGGTGATAAAATGTTCTTGAGCCATGAATGTGGATGAACAATGTATGAACCCTAGCTTTTGTTGTCCAGAACGCGTTTTGATCCACAAATTGCCTTGCCTGCATGGTGTTTGATGTTATGCGCTCATGTACTGGACCACGTGTCCAGGTCCACTAGTAAGCACGCGCTAGTTTCAAATACGCCCTCCCTTCGAATCTGGGCGAGGGACATTCCACCATGCCATTTGCATTTTTATTCCTTGTACCATGCCATGTTCATGTACATGTTTCAAGCCATTTTTTTTATTTTTTTCCTCATTCAATAATTCATAACTTCTTGATTACTTGTCCAATTAACATGAGATTTTTTCCATTGTGTTCATCATGATCTCTAAAATTTTTTGATTATTTTTACAAAAATTGTGCACGCCTGGATTTTTAGTTTGGCTAAGGAATGTTCATACATGTGTTTCCTTGCACCTTGCTTACCATTTTGATTGTAAAATGATGATGCTTAATCCAATGAAGCTGAAAATTTACATGCATAAACTAGACATCTTTAGGGATTTTTTGGTATAGAGTTTGTGATTTTATCATTTCTGGTTGTGGAGATATGCTATGATGAATGTAGGTGTGACAATTTGTGTCATACCCTTGCTTGCTTGACTTGTGGATTTTCATTACCATGCCATATGAACTCCAAATAGTCTGAACTTTTGCATGTTGATTCTTCTGGATGTTAAGTTTGAGTGTGAATTTTTGTGGATTTTTTGAGTGCATTTCGAATTTGTTTGAGAATTTCCTTTCTGTTTGACCAATTGTGGACTTTTTGTGAGTCATGATCTTAGATGATTTGTGAAATTCTTGATGTTTATTGGATGGACCTGAAATTTTGCACATGTATTCTAGACACCTTGAGGTTTGCCATGGCTTTGGTTTTATTCCCATATCATGTTTGGATTCTGTTTTAGGCTTGTGTGAAGTTGATGCATGAAATTGTGCTTCCTTTGAGCTTGTTTTGCCATGCTTTGACTTATGAATTTTAATTGACTTGCTTCCACTTGTCCAAATGACTTGAAATTTGGTGTGATGATCATGTAGTGAGTTCTGTTTAGCCATGATTTTTCTTGGGATTTATTGAATTATTTTTGAGTTAGTTTGGGTTGATTCATTTTGTTTGGTCCAACGAGCTTTGAAATTGCATGCTTTGCACTATTTGTTGTGTGAAATGGAGTTGGGGTATGATATGAATGTGAAACCACTTGGACATTGTTCTAATTTGATTGAAATTGATTTGTGCCAATTTTCATGTTATGTTTTGGGTTATTGCTCCCTCTTGGACCCTAGGCCTTGTCCTATGGGTTTGCTTCTCATGTTTGAGCTTGGTTTGCAGGTTAAGAAGCATATGACTATGAAGGAATTGATTGACATGGCTTGAGTTGCTTATTTGGTTGATGTTGATTAACATTAAGTTTGTTTTGTAGGTGGCTTCTAAGTCATTTGTGTTGAGCATGGGCTTATGCTTTGCTTGATGCATTGCTTGTGTACAGTTAACTGTTGACTTTTAGTTTGACTGTTTGACTGTTTGAGCTGTAAACTGACTGAGTTAGATTGTTTTCAGGTACATTAGTTGCTATAGTTCATTGTGAACGTGCTTTTGCTGTTGCTTGGTTGCTTAACCAATTGAGGTATAGCTCACTGACTTCGTGTAGTCTGGAAGACCTGGCCTGTTATTTGGTCAGGCACCTGTATGAAGTCCTCCTTAAGAGGCAATGCTTGTGATTGTTTATCTTTGTCCCCAAGCAGGAAAAGACCTTTGTTAAGGCAATTGGCAGACACAAGAGATGTGCAATCCATCTCCTGCTATTCAGTTGAGTCATCCCTTTACTCACACAACTGGTGTTGATGCATTGTGGGTATTAACCCAAGATCCTTGTACAGTTGTACAGTTGAGTCAGTCATAAGTGTAGAAGGGTTCCAACTTTCTGAACCCACACTTCCTTTGTCTAAAGCTCTCCCAGGCCAGGGATAAGAGCTGTGAGGCACACCCCTCACTTCCTATTTCATCTGCTTCACCCTAACTCTCAATGTTAGGGTTAAGAGCTAACATCACCCTGATACAGTTGGCTCGCTTTTGCAGCCTAACCCTTGTGTGAGCCCACTTTGTCTGTATATAGTGTGTGCTAATTGTGTATGTTTGCTTTATTTTGATTGTGCTTGTATGCTTTGCTCTGCCTGTTTAGGATTAGCTTGCTGTCTATGCAAGTAGATAGAAAACTCAACCTAGGACCATTGTGGAATACATGATAACTATTAGGCTCGAGTCAGTCTCCCTCTTAGTTGGTCATTTCCCAGTCTCTGGTTAGGAGAAAGTTTCTCCCCTGTTAAGGGGAACTACGTTGCCCCGATCCTCATACCAGATGAGGTACGTAGGCAGGAGGTCGTGCGAGATCTCTTCGGGCACCCTTTTTCTTTTTGTGTGTGTTTGCTTGACAGTTGCTAGGCTCGAGTGCCAGACTCCTTAGTAACTTGTTGTCTGTTTGGTTCCTTCTTGTGTGTTAGGAGATGGATGTAAGCCCATCGATTGGCATTCCGTATCCTATTGTTGTGTGCTTGGAGTCCGATATAAGTCCATCAAGTGGCATTTGGTTTCCAGTGTGGGTTTGTTTGGTTCGGAGTCTGATGTAAGTCCAACGATTGGCATTCGGTTTCCATGTTTGCCTGTGTGCGTGTGTTTTGTTTCGGCGTGCGTGAGCCGAACTACGGTAGCTCTGATTCTCATTCCAGATGAGATACGTAGGCATAGGATGCGATGTCCTAGCGAGCCCTCTCCCCTCTTCCTCCACCTGTGTTGTCTTCGGTGTGTGTGTGTGTGATGTTTGTTTTAGCAACCTTGTTCTATCTTTTGAGCGTGGATCCCGTCGAGTACGACGGATGCGTAGGGATGCTAATACCTTCCCTTCGCATAACCGACTCCCGATCCCATTCTCTTTGGTCGCGAGAACATGTCTTTTCCAGGTTTACTTCGAGCGTTTCCTTTCCCTCTTTTGGGATAAATAACGCACGGTGGCGGCTCTGTTTGTTTTGTTTTAGCCCGCCGGTTGTTTTTCGCGGATGCGACAGCTGGCGACTCTGCTGGGGACTTAGAAGTTGACCTATTGCTGGTCCATCTTCCCTAAGCGAGTCTCTCCTAGCATTCTCTAGGATAGTTTAGGTTGCTTGTGTTGCTCTATTTATGGCATTGATTATTATGTTGTGTATATATTTGCATAAATATCTGCATGTATCATACTATCATTGTGCTGTCCTTTGTACAGGTGGTTCCTATGTTTTTTTGGGGGGGGGGGGGGGTTTTCTGAGTGGGGCTAAAACCCAGGCCCGAGTATACACCTAGGATTAGCATGGTCTCACGTTCCTCATTTGCTTTATCAGCATATTGTTGCAACGTGACATACCATAAGCCGAACGAGGTTCATTTGAGAGTGCTTTTCCATTGTGGAGTACTCCACTTTGGTCTAGTTACCTCTTTTGAGCTATTGACTTCGGTGACCGATCTTTCCCGGATCTTTGGTTTAGACGATCTTAAGAGAGCTACAACGGCACACCCGAAAGGGCAAACTCGTTGAGTATCTTTTCCCGATTGTCGAGACCATTATCCGCCTTAGGATAACCTGATTAGAATTTACCTGTGAGGGGAGGGTTGATTCTTACAGATGCATGTTCAGAGGGTGACTTTTATGGTGACTGATGGTTCCATTGATAAGAGTCATATTTATAAGTTGGATTTATGGACATTTATTTCCGAGACGCCGGAATGCTGTTCATGGTATTTATCAGTGGGGATCCGTTTATTTCAGGATTCCCCGGGCTGGTTCAGATGATTTTGTGATTATCAGATCAGTGGTTCTCTGGTGATGATGGTGATGTATCTTTCAGTTCCGTTTATTTCGGGACTCCAAGTTGGATTTGTGGTTGCATATTCCTTCAGATGGTTGTGATCAGTTCAGAGGCCGTAACTCAGTACAGTGGTTGTTCAGATGACTTGGAGGATGGCACAATGCATTGCATTCATACATCAGCATCATTCACATTTTGCATTTACCTGCATCTAACACATGTTTATCCATATGCAGGGACATTTTGATTGAGATCCTGGTTGAGAGACTTCTTTGCTCAGACATGAGGACCGGTTTGAAGGACGATGTTGTCTACAGTTTCTTCGATCCAGAGATCAGTGTGCTGAAGGATATGATAGCATTGATTACGCCCGACCATGTGGGGATGTTCAGAGAGGCATACGGTGGTATTTTGAAGATGGTTTTCAGGCTCACAGACAGTGACAGGAGCGCCATTCATACACTTCTCCAGTTCTATGACCCGGGTTTGAGATGTTTCGTGTTCCCAGACTATTTGTTGGGACCTCTGATGGAGGATTATGCTGGCATCTTGGGTATTCAGATCCGAGGTCAGATTCCTTTCTGTGCCATTAGGGGAGAGCCTGACATCCTTGAGATTTCTCGTGCTCTTTATTTGAGCCCGGAGGCGACCAAAGGGGGTTTGGAGGAGAAAGGAAAGTTACCCGGTTTTCATTTGAGTTTCTTGGAAGCTAAAGCCAAGGAACATGCTGCTGCGGGTAATTGGAAGACGGTTTGTGCCTTGATTGCTGTGAGCATTTATGGGACCATTCTGTTTCCTAATCAGAAGAGCTTTGTGGACCATAATGCCATCAGATTGTTCATACAGAGGAACCCTATTCCTACTCTGATCGGAGATGTTTACTACTCGGTTCATAACAGGAACGAGAAGCGGCGTGGGGGATTGATTAGATGTTGTGCTCAGCTGCTGTACAAGTGGTTCATGGGGTATTTGCCTTCCCGAGGTGCTTTTGTCGCTCTTGATCCTACGGTCAAGTGGTCGGTCAAGTTGATGGGTTTGCGAGCCACTGATATAGCTTGGACTCATAACGGTATGGCTGGACGGGATTTCATATACAGTTGTGGGAGTTTTCCCAATGTGCCTCTTATAGGAGTTCAGGGTTGCATTAATTACAACCCGACGCTTCTTAGGAGACAGATGGGGTTTGCTATGGAGGTTCCTCCTCTCGAGCGCGAGATTCAGGAGTCTTTCTATTTCCCGGCTGAGGGTAATCTGACACGGTTGAAGCAGGTGTCTGGGGCATGGCGCAACATTAAGAAAAAAGGCAAGGTTCCTTTTGGCAAGGTTAACATCCAGTCTTTTCCTCCATTTGATGATTGGCTTCGGAAGAGAATTGAGCTCACGTATCTACCTTTTCCTGGAGGTGATCCTTGGTGTCCTTTGATTGAGGGTCCGTGTTCTTCTGTCAGTATGGAAGAATTCCTCGAGATGAAGAAAGCTAGAGATCAGTTGCTTGCAGAGAAAGCTGAATTGGAGATGAGTGTTGCTCGGATTCAGATCTCTAATCAGGAGATCAGAGTGAGGATGGAGGATCAGGATAAGCGACATGCCCTGGAAGTGAAGCGCTTTGAGATGGATACTGCCTATTATGCGAAGATCAGCCAGGCTTTAGCGTCGTCCACAAAGGAGCACGACATCACCAAGGAGAGATTGTCTAGAGCTTCGAAGGTCATTGAAGATGAGAAGAGAAGGCAAATCCTTGTGAGGGATCAGAGGGAAGACAGAGTCAGAATCCTCGTCGCTGAGTGGGAAGCAAAGTTGAAGACCAAGGAAGCAGAGAACACGAAGATCACTGCTGAGAGAGATCATTATCTCGCTGAGAGAGATCATTAATTCAGACAGATGAAGATTGGCCAGAAGGAGATCGGGAGATTGCAGCAAGAGAACACCGAGCTCAGGTTCGCCGCAGAGTTTGCTAGGATGGTTGATGATGTAGGGCCTTCTGTGGGACCTTCGTCAGGATAGACCTTATTCATTTGTGGGGATTACCGTCAGGCCTGTTGACGGAATTCACTTGCTTGTATTTCCTTCCTGATTCTGGAGATTTGTATATGACTCGTATCCGCTTGATGTATGACTATTGCACTTATGGTGCACTTTTGATATACGATGGTTGTTTTCATTCAGTGATCGATCTTCGAGCTTTATTTGCTTTCCTGTATGCACTCACACAGCACAAACATGGTTGGGTGGTATTATGCTAAATCATATATCTCTGATCTGTATGATGAAATCAAATGATGAATGTCAGAGTATTGCCGCCGGATTATTATCTGTCTCGATGAAACCAGGATCGAAAAGACAGAGTGTTCCCCACATGGATAGACATTGCATTCATGCATGAATCATAATAACTTGTCTTCTATTTTGCAGGTGTCAGTGTCTAACCTGTTTGATTGATACAGGAATGATGAATCCACCCAACGCCGACGTTCTCGACCTGAAAGAGAAGATATGTGAGTTGTTCAACATCATGCAAGGGCTCGCCTTGGGGCAGAAGGCAATCCCCGAGAAGGTGGAGAGGATTGAAAATTGGCTGAGAATGGGGGAAATCCAAGGAGATGCTCTGTCGTCTGGAGTAAAGAAGCCCTCTGGCAATAGTCAGCTTAAGAAGGAGGGTGAATCAAGTGATGTGCATGCCAAGAAGGGTAAGGATCGTTATCACCCGTACACTGCTGCGGTAACAATGCCTGCTGTTAATCAATCGGTACAACAGCAACATCAACCACCTCAACAGAGAGCACAGAAAGCTGGATGCCAAGAGGGGGTTGATCGTCAATTTGATAAGCCACCCATGACGTATGCTCTTCTGTTGAAGAGGTTGAAGGATCTTGGATTGGTGCGGCCAAGGATGTTGACTCCGTTGAAACCTGATCAGAGGCCTGCCGGTTATGATGAGAATGCCAAATGTGAATTTCACTCTGGTGCCCCTGGACACAATGTGGAGAATTGTAAAGCTTTTAAGCATATTGTCCGGGACCTGGTGGATTCCAAGGCCATTAATTTTGCACAATCTCTAAATGTTAATGCTAATCACATGCCCGCGCATGGTCAGATAGGGATGAGTGCAATTGCTGAGGCTAGGAGGACGATTGGGCTGATGAATGGGGATCAGTTAAAAGCTCCAATGTCTGTGGTTCAAAGACCTCCGATGAAGAATGGAGATTTCCCTGGTTATGATAATTGTTGTGCGGCTGTCGCCACAAACGGGTGTGTAATGATGAGGGGAACGGCTCAGAGAATGGTGGAAGTAGAAATGGACGGTGAAAAATTTGAAACACCATGTCAGGCAGTTGAAACCGTCAGGGTGGAGAATGTCATTATTGTTGAGAAAGAGAGAAAATCGTCCATTTCTTCTTACAAACAGGCCGTGGAAGTGGTGAGAAATGGAGGGATCCCGGGCTGGGGAAAGATCATAGACATTGTGGTGAAGGCAAATATGTTCGGAGTTGGCTATCAGCCATACCAAGACTTGTTTGGGCAAAACAGAGGATGTCGTCCACCGTTCACATTCGTCAGTGCTGGAATGCTGGATCCAGGTCACGCCTGTACAGTAGGTGAAGAGATCGACAGTGACCGCAAGCTCGAGTCGTGGATAAAAGCGTGCGTACCAGGGAACTGGAAGGCCTCAAAGATCTTCACTGTCACTCATCCGGAAGAGTAATATTTTCTGTTTTCAATTTTGTTTGCATGAAAACCATACGTTTTGCCTGAAACGCACTGGTCCATTGTAAAGGCCATCTCATATGTTTCATTGTGCAACGTTTTACATCATTAATAAATGGATGTTTTTCACATTAAAAGCGGTGTTCCCTGTTTTTTCATTTATTTTTGCAGTTTAAAAAAACAAATAAAAATGGCAATGTTTGTTTTCATTTTATTTCCTTGTGTCTTGTCTCGTTCCGACTTCGAAAAATAATTCTCTGGATCTCATTGATAACAATTTGGTTACACCTCATATGACTTCGACAATCCGATCTATCATGCCGAAGAAGAAGGCGAAGAAGATTGTGATCTGCTGGAACTAGCCAGGTTGTTGAAATAAGAGGAGAAGGTGATTCAGTTGCACGAAGGGCGAGTTGAGCTTGTTAACCGGTATACCGCCGAGGTCAGAAAGGAAATGAAAATTGGGGCCGCTTCAGAGGCGAGTCGAAAGCAGAATGGTAGCCCTGTTAAAAGAGCAGGTGGATACCTTCGCCTGGTCGTGACAGGATATTGTCGCATCCGCGAAAAAACAACTGGCGGGCTAAAACAAAAACAAACAGAGCCGCCACTGCGCGTTATTTATCCCAAAATAGGGAAAGGAAACGCTCAGAGAAACCTGGAAAAAGCATGGTCTCGCGACCAAAGAGAAAGGGTAAGGGAGTCGGTTACGCAAGGGGAAGGTATTAGCACCCCTCACGTCCGTCGTACTCGACGGGATCCACGTTCTAAAAGAAAAGAAAAGGTTGCTAAAACATCACACACACACACACCGAAGACAACACAGGTGGGGTTAAGAGGAAGGGAGCTCGCTAGGACATCGCATCCTATGCCTACATATCTCGTCTGGAACGAGAATCAGAGTTGCTGTAGTTCGGCTCACGCACGCCAAACAACACAAACACCCAAACAGGCAAACATGGAGCCTGAATGCCAATCACTGGGCTTACATCAGCATCCGAACCAAAACACACACAAAAAGGCAAACGGGGAGCCCGAACGCCAATCACTGGACTTACATCGGCATCCGAACCAAACAACACAATCAGGATACGGACAGCCAATCGCTGGGCTTACATCCATATCCTAATACGCAAGAAAGAAACAAGCAACAAGTCGCTAAGGAGTCAGGCACTCGAGCCTAGCAACTGTCAAACAAACCCACACAAAAAAGGAAAAAAAGTGCCCGGAGAGGTCTCGCACGACCTCCTGCCTACATACCTCGTCTGGAACAAGGATCAGGGCGATGTAGTTCCCCCCAACGGGGGAGAAAGACTAGCCAGACACAAAGGGAAGACACACTACCAGGGAGCTGTACTCGAGCCTAGTGTTATCATGCATCATTGCCCTATGTTATGGTCTCTACCTACTTGCACAACAGCAAGGTAATCCTATCCAGGAAGAAAGCAAGCAGGCAAGCATCCACAAATCAAAACAAGCATTTCAAGCAAATATTTACAAAGCACACACTATATCCAGTCAAGTGGGCCCAAACAAATGGTTTGACTGCCGAGGCGAGTCATTTGTACAAGGGTAGTGTTAGCTCTTAACCTCGCCATTGAGAGGCTAAGGTGAAGCCAGATGAAAGGTGAGTGAAGATTAGACTTCACAGCTCTTATCCCTGTCCAGGGAGAGCTTCAGACAAAGGAGTGTGGGTTCAGAAAGGAGGAACCCTTCTACACTCAAGACTCAGACACAACTGTACAATGTACAAGATCTTGGGTTTGTGTCCCAATGCATCAACACAGTGGTGTGAGCAGAGGGACGACTCAACAAGAATAGCGGGGGATAGATTGCATATCCCTTGGGTTCCGCCAATTGCCTTAATCAAGGACTTTACCTGCTTGGGGACAAAGTTAAACAATCACAAACATCGCCTCTTAAGGAGGACTTCAGACAGTTGCCTGGCCAAGTAACAGGCCAGGTCTTCCAGACTACATGGAGAATAGAAATTCTACCTCAATTGGTTTAAAAACCAAGCACCAGCAAGCAAGTTCTCAAGGAACTGTAAGCAACTAAATGTACCTGAAATCAGTCAAGTATCATCAGTACTCAGACAAATCAACAATAAACAGCAAATGTTAATCAGTTAATCTGTACAGGCAACACAAGTTAATGCACATAAGTGCAAGCCATGAGCTCAAGCTCAAGCATCAAACCTACAACACAAAGCCAATGTTAGTTCACACATCAAACAAAACTCAATTTAATCAACTTGCACTTTTTCCCTTAAGCCTTTTGCATTTCAACCTGAAAATCCAAACCAAATGTGAGAAACTAGACCACTAGGCCAAGCCTAGGGTCCAAAGGGGATGAAAAAATCAAAACAGCAAGTGAAAATTATCCAACATCACATTCAAACAAATCAAAAGCAAATGCAATTGGTCCCATGCTCATATCAATCACCATTATCATTTTATGCACAAAATAGTATCAAACATGCAATTTGCAACTTCAAATGACCAAACAGAACTATCTCAATCAAAAGCATACCAAAACAATTCAATTAATTCCACAAAAATTCACACCTAAACAGGACACATTCAATGTATAGCATGTCAATTTTCAGCTCAATTGGACAAGAGGAAGTAGGTCAATGAAAATCAATAAGTCCAGACACATTTATACAAGCCAATTCAAGGCATCCAAACAAGCATCAACTTCCATAATTCATAAAACAGTGACAACATATAAGAAATGAATATGATCAAAACCATGATGTCCTATAATGTGTCTACAATGCTCACACCAAATTTCATCTTCATCCAATACACTATGAGAATTTCACAAAATTGACCTAAATTTCATCTTCATCTTCATCTTCATCTTCATCTTCATCCAATACACTATGAGATCAATTGGAAAAGCATAGGCATGTCAAATAAATTCATAAAATTGACCTAACCTAGTGTGACACAAATTGTCACACTCAACTTGCACACATCATATCTACCAAACCAGAGATCCAAAATTCACAAACTATACATCAAAATAACCAGCAAGGAGTCAAGAATCATCATGTGAAATTTAATTCAATTTGGACAATGTATGAGCATTTCATGTTAAAAATGGTGAAACATGCACAAAATGCACACAAGTCAAAGATCAATAGGCAAAGTCAAGAATCCACCAAGCACAACTTGAGTTATCATACCTATAAAAAACTAGAGAAAATTATGAATCTAACAAAAAAACTCCCACTAAATTTGGATTAGAATTGGATTTTTTATGAATTTTTAAGATTTGTTAATTATGTGAAATAATTATTTAGTTTTAATATGGAATTAATTTAGCTGCAGATGGCATACTTGTAATTATCTAAGCCAAGCCAAAAACGACACAGTTTCATTAATTTGCTGTCAACGTGCTATTGGATGAATTTGGTGGGAAACAGAATTTGAAATTTGCAAGGCGCTGAAGCGGATCAAACAGAAAGATTTTCCAGATTTTCGAAAGTCCTTTGCGTGTTCTTATGTTCATCATCCCAAAATCGGTTTCGCTCAAATCTCAACCAAAATTCACAAATGATATATGGATGGAAAGGTCTAAACATGTACATCACAAATATCATCATCAAATCATCCAGAAGTTCATGTACAACAAGAATCGAACAAACTAAGTTTGCTCATCAAAGGTTCAAATCCAGATTTCTCTCACCTCACTCAATCAATTCACAAACCAAACATATCACGTTAATCTACAATGAACGCACTACAATAAGCATATGACAATTCAAGAAATGGTGAGATTCGAATTTTTGCACCTTGGAGATGGCAGTTGTTGATCAGCTTGTTTCCACGCGCGATTTTCCAAAACAGATGAAGATGAAGGTTGAGGAAGTTGAATGGAACAGCGAGCTCGATCCAAGGTTGCTCCAGGTGTGAGAATTCTCAAAATGCCATTGTTGAGCTTCCTTTGAACAGTCACGAATCTTGAGGTTCTTGGCCTTGATTTGTCAAAACAGTTGGAGATTGAAGCTTGTAGAAGATGAATCCACAAAGAATCGTGCAAATTGATTGAGATTTGATGGAGAAAAGTTGAAAAATGCTTGATGAAGATTGAAGAGTTTTTGTGAATTTGGAGGGAAAGTTAGTTACAGCTCTTGAGAATTGTGATTATCTTTTTGCATTTCTGTTACAATTAAAGCTTTATACTCCACCTTAATCCAATGCACTAATCTCAATTAGCAATTTGGAAGTAATTAGCATAATGTGACTTAATGTGAAAGTTCCAAAATGGCCTTGCCAAACATTGCCATGTGACAGCTCATGACAGCTCAAGCAAGTTTCAATTTGCATTTGGAGAGTGTTGCAAAAATCCTCATCTCAAAATTCCATGTATTTCTCAAATTGGACCATTTTGCCCTTGGATTTTAATTGTTGCACTTGAAAATTGACCTTTTTCATTGACCATTTTTGATGAATTTTGATTATGCACCGTGAAAGTACATGTGAAATGGAGTTTGCTCATAAAAATATCACTCATTTTGGACATTCCATGTGAAAGTTATGCCACTTTGATTATAGGTCTTTTTGGAAAATGAATGGACCATAACTTGTCAACCATACATGGGAATTTCAAGTTCTTGGACTTTTTGGAAAGGTGAGACCAAGATCTACAACTTTCATGTTGGACAAATTTTCATTTGAAGCTTTTTTGGACATGTAATTTTGTGGTGAAAAACTTTCCATTTTTGGAAACTTCCATTACAAGTCACTTTCCATTTTTGGAAACTTCTGTCCTGACTTTATTTTCTTCATTCTTGAGCTTTGACATGTCAAATAAAACTTGTTTCAACATGAATGAAGTGTATCCAACTCTCTCCAACCTCCAAATCCATAAAATCAAGCACAGTTGACCACAGTTGACTTTTCCAACTGATAGATGAATTTGGCAATTTACTGATCAAGCTGAGCCCCAATCCTCTAATGAAATGGCCCAAGGATGAAACCCTAGCCTCAATATGCTTAATATAATCACATGATGATCCCCATATCCATTGTAGACCCCATCTCCTTGCCATGCCCTGATTGGCCCAATGCAACTGATTAGGGTTGACCAGTGGTCAAAACCCTAATCCCAAGGTATCTGATCAATCTTCTGAATCTCTTGGATGATATCAAGACCATGATGATGATGATGTATCATTACAACCAAAATGAAGATCAATCTCCTTGAGAATCCAAACCCTAACTCATAGCCCAATCCTCAGATGGCTAATGATCAGTCAATAAAACCCTAGGCTTGCACCTCCACTTCCTCATCTCCTGATCAAGACTTAAGAGGATGACTTGCACAATGTAACCACATGATATGCAATATGCAATGCCTAATGACCTAAAATGATATGCAATATGTTAAGCTAGTCCCAAGAGAGGAGGGAAAATTTTGAGGTGTTACAGTTGCCCCTATTCAATCCACTATGAACCTGTCGATATGAATAGCCTCGGCTTTCAGATGATCAGGATGAAGAGTGATTGAATACCAAGAACAGACGAACAATTTGCACTCTGATGGGAAAATAATTACCAACGCCTGTCAGAGTCGGCAAAGAAGCAATCTTGAAGAAAAATCCGTCTGGTACGGAGAAAGTCGGCCGGATCACCGAAACAACAACGTCGACCTGGATACCAAAATAAATGGTAACACAGGGATAACCATGGCCTGAACACCACATCCGCTGGGGATTACTATCTCTCTTTTTAATGCTTTTCTTGAACCCCGAAATTTCCTTTCTAACTGATAATCTTTTTTCATTTTCTTGAACCCCGAAAAGTTTTTTCTTTCGCGCCAATGATCCCCGATCACTGCATTTGAACCCCGTTCTCCTATTTGCCAAAATAATGAACCCCATTCTCCGGTTTGAACCCCAGTCGCCTGACGATAACTTGCGATCGCCATTGTGAACCCCATCTCCAGAAAACACCTCGTGTCTCCTTTTCTCCATTTGGACCCCGCTATCCAGAAAATGCCTCAACACTTCCTTTTCTCCATTTGAACCCCGATCTCCAGAAAATGTCACAACATTTCCTTTTCTCCATTTGAACCCCATTCTCCCATCTCTCGTGATAATTCCGCTGGCAACTCGGAAATAACACCAAACCACTCTGAGGACGGCATATCAGAGGGTATACCTTCACAAAAGGAAGGTAACATGTGCATCTCTTCATCCGAAGACACCCATAACGACCTCTACTGGCATCCGCCAAAATCTTAGGTGACACATGAACAGAAGATAATCCTGAGGACCTCATCCCGGATATAATCTTCAACTCCAATCCCCATTTGAACCCCAGAAAATGCCTCAACATTTCCTTTTCTCCGATTGAACCCCGATCTCCAGAAAATGTCTCAACATTTCCTTTTTTCCATTTGAACCCCGCTCTCCCATCTCTCGTGATAATTCCGCTGGCAACGACGGAAATAACACCAAACACCACTCTGAGGGCGACATATCAGAGGGTACACCTTCAACCAGACACTTACTGATGACTGGGAGGAAACTCGACGTTTACTGGACATCGAATCAATGATGTTGACAGACACCAAAGAAGACTCGACCAGACACTTACTGATGACTGGGAGAAAACTCGACGTTTACTGGACATCGAACGATGATGTTTACAAGACATCGAACAATGATGTTTACAGGCATCAAACAAAGATGTTGACAGGACATCGAACAATGATGTTTACAGGCATCAAACAATGATGTTGACAGGACATCAAACAATGATGTTGACAGGACATCGAACAATGATGTTGACAGGACATCGAACAAGGATGTTTACAGGACATCGAACAATGATGTTGACAGGACATCGAACAAGGATGTTGACAGGACATCGAACAAGGATATTGACAGGACATCGAACAAGGATGTTGACAGGACATCGAACAAGGATGTTGACAGGACATCAAACAAGGATATTGACAGGACATCGAACAAGGATGTTGACAGGACATCGAACAAGGATGTTGACAGGACATCGAACAAGGATGTTGACAGGACATCGAACAAGGATGTTGACAGGACATCGAACAAGGATGTTGACAGGACATCAAACAATGATGTTTACAAGACATCGAACAAGGATGTTGACAGGACATCAAACAATGATGTTGACAGGACATCAAACAAGGATGTTGACAGGACATCAAACAAGGATGTTGACAGGACATCAAACAAGGATGTTGACAGGACATCAAACAATGATGTTGACAGGACATCAAACAAGGATGTTGACAGGACATCAAACAATGATGTTGACAGGACATCAAACAATGATGTTGACAGGACATCAAACAATGATCGACCAGACACTAACTGATGACTGGGAAATACTGTTGCTCCAAAATCACGATGCTGAACCCCTCAGAGTAACATCTTCCCACTTCCATCTCGCACGATAGAAATCTTCCTCCAGTATCGCACTACTGGGGGAATACCATTGACCTAACGTCACAATGCTGAACTCCTCGGAGTATCATCTTTACTGAACGGCAAAACCCATTCTCAAATGGTAACCACGGCTCGAGTCGCGCTGATCGCGTAACATTTCCATCTCTGTCCGACGGAAAAGTCTCCTCCAGTATCGCGCTACTGGGGAATATTGTTGATCTGACATCATGATGCTAAACCCATCAGAGTAGCATCTTCCAACTTCTGTCGAAACCACCTCTCAAACAATAACCACAGCTTGAGACTAGCCTATGCTTGCGATGATGCATGACTCTTTCTGCGTAATGCTCCATAATTATGGAAATGCTACGCGACTTATTATTTTTCTATGCAACATGCTATGCTTACTCTACATGATGAATGCATAAAAGGTATCCCCCTCAAGGGATTCTTCTAAGGAGCTCGAGACACTCTGCTGAGGAACTCGTCAATACTCCGATTCCGCCCTGCTGGAGAATAACACTGCTGCTACTGGGAAAAGGCAACCCTTGCTGGGGAAGAACCTCCTTTGCACCCAATCCTCTCGGGAAACTGCTGGGGATAAGAACCACCAACCCTCTGTGGGGATACAACAGTCTTCGACTTGCTGGGAAATCAATCCCCACTCTGCTTCGAGGAACCATCACAGATACCCGACGACTTCACTAGGGAAATGCTCACAGATAGCTCTGCGGGGAAACAGCAACCTCCAGGCCTGGCGACTGGGGAAGCATTGATCTGACACCTGTTGGGGATAACCATCCTGACCCTGCTAGAGAAGTGAATGCCACTTCGCTGGGGACAACCCATGCAATCCATAGGTAGAATCAATTCAGCTGGGGATGCAGCTATCAGTCTGCTACGGAAACTCATCCAATCCACGGGTAGGATGAACACTGCTGGAGATATATTTCATTGAAACCCGCTCCACTCGGGGAATAGCAACCTTCGAGCCTGGATGCTGAGGAAACATCGTTTTAAACAGAGCCGGGGATAATCATCACGGCTCGGCTAAGGGATCCACAGACCTTTGGATATTCTGGGGATTTAGTCCTTCCAACTCTGCTTAGAGACTTAGCTGGGGAAATGAGAAAAAGTGGTACATAACACCCGTCGACTCGTCGAACCACGGTATCCACCTCCCAATCTCGTATCATCTTTCCACTTTTGAGAACTCCCAGACCTGTCTGGACCTTTTCTGCTCCATCATCTTGTATTCCCAAGTCGCGCCGCGCTCTCCGAAATGCAAACTCCTGGGGATTATACAGACTTTTCAATCTTCCGACTTTGAAGAGTCTTCTTGATTAATTCCAAAGGTCGTCAGACGTCTCTCGTCGCTTCATCGTCCCTCGTCCCTGATTGGACTCCCTGGGGATTTGTTTTTGTCAACAACTTCCCCATCACCACCTGCAAGTGAGTGAGAAATATCTAACAGTTCCTGCAAAACAGATCGTTAGATAAAACCGTGCCCCAGGCGTGTCAAGATTTCAACACTTGGGTCACCCATCCTTCCGAATAAGATTTCAAGCTTTCAATCTTATAAACATGCATTGGAAGGGACCTGTATGTCTTAAAATGCAAGATTCTTTATCAAAAATCATCGGGTGTTTTTGCAATCAAAGCGGTAATGAAAAACAAAACAAAATTATTTGACTGAATATGCATTTTATTGATTGAAAAAGTGTGGCTCAAATTGAGCAATACAAAGGAAGCAATTCCTGAAAAGAGGTAATTGCGCACTAAAGGAAAAATCTATCCTAATGGCAATGTGAAACCCGTGATCTCATCGAGTTCCAACTCGGTTACACCCCATATGTCCTCAGACTTTCCGTGCTTTCTGCCTTCTGAAAAAGACGCTTCCAATTGATCCCTACCGGGTATTATCCATGATGCTTTAACCGAAGCGCAAACGATCATGCTGGACGCAGTTGTTCGTTTCAATCCCTCTTTTGCCTGGACCGCCCTTTCGGGTTTTCAGTCCACCGGGATACCCTTTTTTGCCCAAGTCACCTTTTCAGGTTTTCGACTTGCCGGGTGTACAATTTTTCATTTTATATCCCTAATTTTTGCCCGAACCCTTTTCTTTCTGTTTTTTGGTTCGCCGGGATGCCCATTTTTGCCTGGACTATTTTATTCTTTTCGTCCAGCGGGTCTCTTCATACGAAGTATTTTTTAACTGCGTCCGTATTCACAGGGGATGGAAAATCCTCGCCATCCATGGTTGTTAGCAACAAGGCTCCGCCAGAGAAAACCTTCTTGACCACGAATGGACCTTCATAATTGGGTGTCCATTTGCCCCTTCGATCGTTTTGAGGAGGAAGGATCCTTTTCAGCACCATATCACCTACGTGATACACCCGAGGTCGCACCTTCTTGTCAAAAGCACGCTTCATCCTTTGCTGGTATAACTGCCCATGACAGATGGCTGCTAACCTCTTCTCTTCAATCAGGCTCAACTCGTCGTACCGGGTCCTTACCCATTCAGCCTCTTGCAACTTGACGTCCATCAGGACTCTCAAAGAGGGAATCTGAACTTCAACAGGTAACACAGCCTCCATTCCATATACCAATGAGAAAGGAGTTGCCCCAGTAGATGTACGCACCGACGTTCGATACCCATGTAATGCAAACGACAACATCTCCTGCCATTCTCTGTAGGTTACCACCATTTTATGCACAATCACACCGTCGGTGCATTCAAACGTTATCCGGGCAACAAAAGCTCATTCACCTTAACCTCCCCATCAGACATCAGAATCCGTTCGGATTCAGGGTCAGGCCCCTCCTCCGGGATCGGTTCCTCATAATCCTTTGATTTGAGAACCTCGAGATGTCCTCATCAGGGAATTCAAACTTCATCGGTTGATAATCCTCTACGGGTTGCTGGGCGAGGTAATCAGACAATACACTCCCCTTTGATCGCTTTCTGAGAGTATCCCAAATCAGTCAACATTCTTCTGCTCTTTCGCAACCCCTCCGGCCAATGCTGGCTTCTTCAAAAATCTACCTGATCAGATCCATCTCGAAATCCACAAAGTGGTATGAACCAGCATATACTGTCTCAGTCGGCGAGCAACCTATGCCAAAGTACAACAAGTTTTCTCGAACAGTGAATGTATTGTTTCACAGTCGGTAAACTTTTTGCTAAGGTAAATTGCATGCTCTTTTCGACAAGACTCGTCATGCTGCCCCAGTACACACCCCATAGACCCCTCGAGGGCTGTCAAGTACCAGATTAACAGTCTCTCTCCATAGGGAGGCAACAGAATCGGAGGTTCCTGCAACTTATTCTTTTATTTTTCAATGCCCCTTGGCAATCATTATTCCACCTGACCGTTTGATCTCTTTTTCCTTGAATGGGTTCCCACGTGGCTATTAGAGGAGATGTGAACCATGACATGTAGTTCAATCTACCTAGTAGACCACGAACCTCTCTTTCCATTCTCGGTTCAGGCATTTCTTATTATTTTTTATTTTTTATTTTTTTATTTTTTTTTTATTTTTTTTTAAGCAGGATCAACCTCGATTCCTCGTTTTACAATGAACCCCAACATCTTACCGGACCGCACTCTGATAGTGCACTGATCTGAATTCAACCTCAGTCTGAATTATCTCAACCAGTTAACCAACTTGGCCAGATCTGCCAGATGCCCCTCTTCTGTCTGGGACTTTGCTATCATGTCATCATCATAGCATTCAATTTCATGATGAATCATATCATGAAACAAAGTCACTCTGATATGTGGCACCGGCGTTCTGCTTCTCTAGAGGACAGTCTTCTCTCCATGGTAGCTTGTGCACAACGACATTGGTATCTGACCCTGGCATATCCTGACATGACCAGGCGAAGGTATCCACATGCTCTTTCAACGGGGCTACCATTCTGCTTTCGACTCGCCTCTGAAGCGGCTCCAATTTTGGCTTCCTTTCTAACCTCGGCGGTGCTTGGAATAATAATCTTAATCCGCTCCTCATGCGGCTGAATCACCTTCTCCTCTTGTTTCAACAACCTGGCTACTTCCAGCAGATCACAATCTTCTTCGCCTTCTTCTTCGGCATGATAGATCAGTTTGTCGAAGTCATATGAGGTGTAACCAAATTGTTATCAACGAGATCCGGAGAATTACTTTTGAATTCGGAATGAGACAAATCAAAAAAGAGAAAAAATGAAAATAAACATTGCCATTTTTATTTGTTTTTAAACTGCAAAAATAAATGAAAGACAGGGAACACCGTTTTTTGACTGAAAAACATCCATTTATTAATGATGCAGAAATGTTGCAAATTATGAACATGAGGTGGCCCTTACAATGAACCATTACGTGTCGGGCAACACGTATGGCTTTCATGCAAATAAAATTGAGAAACAAGAAACATTACTCTTCCGGATGAGTGACAGTGCTGATTTTTCAAGCCTTCCAGCTTCCTGGTACGCACGATTTTATCCACGACTCCAGCTCGCGGTCGCTGTCAATCTCTTCACCCACCGTATAGGCGTGATCTGAATCTAGCATTCCAGCACTGACAAAGGTGAACGACGGACGACGTCCTCTGTTCTGCTCAGACGAGTCTTGACCTGGATGATAACCAATCCCAAACATATCCGCCTTTACCACAATGCCTATGATCTGTCCCCAGCCTGGGATCCCTCCATTTCTCACCACTTCCACCGCCTATTTGTAAGAAGAAATGGACGGCTTTTTCTCTTTCTCAACACCAACGGCATTTTTCACCTTGATGGTTTCAACTGCCAGACTGGGTGCTTTACACCTTACATCGTCCATTTCTACTTTCATCTTTCTCTGGACCGATTCCCCAATTACTACACACCCCTTTGTAGCGATGGCCGTATAACAATCATCAACACGAGGGAAAGCTCCATTTTTCGTCGGGCGTTTTGGGACCACAGACATGGGCATTCTTAACTGATCCTTCTCAGTCACCTCTATCCCTTTCTTGTCCTTCGACATCATCTCCACTTTTACAGGACCATGCCTTGTCACGGGGTTAGCACTATCATCTGTCGTCGGTGCAAAATTGATTGCCTTAGAATCCACCAAGTCCTGGACCACATGCTTAAAAGCTTTGCAATCCTCAACATGATGTCCGGGTGCCCCAGCATGGAACTCACACCTGACATTCTCATCATAACTGGCAACCCTCTGATCCGGTTTCCCTGGAACCAATATCCTTGGCTGCACCAACCCAAGATCCTTCAACTTTTTAAACAGAGAGGCGTAAGTCACGGGCGGCTTATTGAAATGACGATCTGTCGTCCTCCTTCTCGCTTGGCCCACTGCTCTTTGTGTCCTCTGTTGAGGTGGTGGTTGCCGCTGTTGTGCAGATTGATTACTAGTAGGGATTGTTACCGTATCAGCATATGGGTGATAACGATCCTTACCGCGTTCTCTTTTGGCCTGCACACCACCTGATTCAACTTCCTTCTCAAGATGACCATTGCCAAAGGGCTTCTTTGCTACAGAGCCAGAGGGATTGTTACTTCGGATGACGGAGCCTTTCCCTGAACTTTCTCCTTGATCATCCAGCCCTCAATCCTTTCCAATCTCTCGGCCATGGCTTTCTACCCCAAGGCAAGCCCTTGCACAACACTTGAACAAATCCCTCACCATCTCTTTCAGTTCGAGGATGTCGACGTTGGGAGAATCCATCAGTTTGGATTTGTTGCCCCTAGCAGGATATCTGAGCAAACAAGCTATGCGCACCGATTGACACCTACAAAACAGCAAATGGGTTAGTATGACTCACGCATGCACCATCTATCCATATGAGGAAGACTCTGTCCTTTGATTCTGGCTTCATCGAGACAGATAATATTTTGACATCCACATTCTGAAATTCAAGATGTCTCTCAACCAGATTCTCAATCAATAATACTCCCCATATGGCTAGACATAGGTTCGATGCAGATGAATGCAAAATGAGAATGATGCAGATGTATGAATGCAATGCATTGCCATCCTCCAAGTCCTCTGATCATCTGTTGCTCTGAATCACAGCCCTGATCTCTGAACCGATCACAACCATCTGAAGGAAAATGTAACCACAAATCCAACTTGAGATTCCGAAATAAACGGAACTGAAAGGTACATCATCATCATCACCAGACAAAACTCTGAGCAGATACCCATAACCATCTCTGAATCGGCCCGGGGAATCCTGAAATAAACGGATCCCCACTGATAAATAACTCGGACAGCACTTCGGCGTCTCAGAAATAAATGGCCATAAATCCGACTTATAAATAGGACTCTGATCAACGGAACCAAAAGTCACCATCTGAGTCACCAACAGAACATGCATCTGAAAGAATCACCCTCCCCTCACAGGTAAATTCTAATCAGGTCACCCTAAGGCGGATAATAGTCTCGACAATCGGGCAAAGATACTCAATGGGTTTGCCCCTTCGGGTGTGCCATTGTAGCTCTCCTGAGATCGTCTAAACCAAAGATCTGGGAAATGATCGGTCACCAGAGTCAATAGCTCAAAAGAGGTGACTCAACCAAAGGGAAATATTCCACAATGGGGAGCTCTCCAAGGAACCTCGTCCGGCTTGTGGTATGTCACGTTGCAACAATATACTAATATAGCAAATGAGGAACGTGAGACCATACTAATCCTAGGTGTATACTCGGGCCTGGGTTTTAGCCCCACTCAGAACACCCATCCCAAACAGAGGAACCACCTGCACAGAGGACGGCAACAACATGATAGTATGATGCATGCAAATATTTATGCAAATATATACACTGGTTAGAATAATAAATGCAATAAATAAAGCGGCACAAGCAACCTAAACTATCCTAGAACGCTAGGAAGGACTCGCTTAGGGAAGATGGACCAGCACAGGTCAACATCTTAATGTCCCCAGCAGAGTCGCCAGCTGTCGCATCCGCGAAAAAACAACCGGCGAGCTAAAACAAAAACAAACAGAGCCGCCACTGCGCGTTATTTATCCCAAAATAGGGAAAGGAAACGCTCAGAAAAACCTGGAAAAAGCATGGTCTCGCGACCAAAGAGAAAGGGTAAGGGAGTCGGTTACGCAAGGGGAAGGTATTAGCACCCCTCACGTCCGTCGTACTCGACGGGATCCACGTTCTAAAAGAAAAGAAAAGGTTGCTAAAACATCACACACACACACACCGAAGACAACACAGGTGGGGTTAAGAGGAAGGGAGCTCGCTAGGACATCGCATCCTATGCCTACATATCTCGTCTGGAACGAGAATCAGAGCTGCTGTAGTTCGGCTCACGCACGCCAAACAACACAAACACCCAAACAGGCAAACGTGGAGCCTGAATGCCAATCACTGGGCTTACATCAGCATCCGAACCAAAACACACACAAAAAGGCAAACGGGGAGCCCGAACGCCAATCACTGGACTTACATCGGCATCCGAACCAAACAACACAATCAGGATACGGACAGCCAATCGCTGGGCTTACATCCATATCCTGATACGCAAGAAAGAAACAAGCAACAAGTCGCTAAGGAGTCAGGCACTCGAGCCTAGCAACTGTCAAACAAACCCACACAAAAAAGGAAAAAAAGTGCCCGGAGAGGTCTCGTACGACCTCCTGCCTACATACCTCGTCTGGAACAAGGATCAGGGCGATGTAGTTCCCCCCAACGGGGGAGAAAGACTAGCCAGACACAAAGGGAAGACACACTACCAGGGAGCTGTACTCGAGCCTAGTGTTATCATGCATCATTGCCCTATGTTATGGTCTCTACCTACTTGCACAACAGCAAGGTAATCCTATCCAGGAAGAAAGCAAGCAGGCAAGCATCCACAAATCAAAACAAGCATTTCAAGCAAATATTTACAAAGCACACACTATATCCAGTCAAGTGGGCCCAAACAAATGGTTTGACTGCCGAGGCGAGTCATTTGTACAAGGGTAGTGTTAGCTCTTAACCTCGCCATTGAGAGGCTAAGGTGAAGCCAGATGAAAGGTGAGTGAAGATTAGACTTCACAGCTCTTATCCCTGTCCAGGGAGAGCTTCAGACAAAGGAGTGTGGGTTCAGAAAGGAGGAACCCTTCTACACTCAAGACTCAGACACAACTGTACAATGTACAAGATCTTGGGTTTGTGTCCCAATGCATCAACACAGTGGTGTGAGCAGAGGGACGACTCAATAAGAATAGCGGGGGATAGATTGCATATCCCTTGGGTTCCGCCAATTGCCTTAATCAAGGACTTTACCTGCTTGGGGACAAAGTTAAACAATCACAAACATCGCCTCTTAAGGAGGACTTCAGACAGTTGCCTGGCCAAGTAACAGGCCAGGTCTTCCAGACTACATGGAGAATAGAAATTCTACCTCAATTGGTTTAAAAACCAAGCACCAGCAAGCAAGTTCTCAAGGAACTGTAAGCAACTAAATGTACCTGAAATCAGTCAAGTATCATCAGTACTCAGACAAATCAACAATAAACAGCAAATGTTAATCAGTTAATCTGTACAGGCAACACAAGTTAATGCACATAAGTGCAAGCCATGAGCTCAAGCTCAAGCATCAAACCTACAACACAAAGCCAATGTTAGTTCACACATCAAACAAAACTCAATTTAATCAACTTGCACTTTTTCCCTTAAGCCTTTTGCATTTCAACCTGAAAATCCAAACCAAATGTGAGAAACTAGACCACTAGGCCAAGCCTAGGGTCCAAAGGGGATGAAAAAATCAAAACAGCAAGTGAAAATTATCCAACATCACATTCAAACAAATCAAAAGCAAATGCAATTGGTCTCATGCTCATATCAATCACCATTATCATTTTATGCACAAAATAGTATCAAACATGCAATTTGCAACTTCAAATGACCAAACAGAACTATCTCAATCAAAAGCATACCAAAACAATTCAATTAATTCCACAAAAATTCATACCTAAACAGGACACATTCAATGTATAGCATGTCAATTTTCAGCTCAATTGGACAAGAGGAAGTAGGTCAATGAAAATCAATAAGTCCAGACACATTTATACAAGCCAATTCAAGGCATCCAAACAAGCATCAACTTCCATAATTCATAAAACAGTGACAACATATAAGAAATGAATGTGATCAAAACCATGATGTCCTATAATGTGTCTACAATGCTTACACCAAATTTCATCTTCATCCAATACACTATGAGAATTTCACAAACAAAATGCCAACATGTGTCACACAAATTCACAAAATGAGCCAACAGAGAAGAAAATTATCAATCAATTAGAAAACTCCATCAAAAATTCCAGAAAAAATCACATGTAATCTTGACATATCAATGTTCATTCACACAAAAAATTGGAGCAATTCAACATTCCTAAGCCAGGCAAACAAAATCATGAAGTCAGCAGAAATCCAAACAAGTCAACACATGGTAGCAAAATGAGCATCAACTTCAATCAAATGCCAAACAGTGAAAACAATTAAGAAATGAATGGGACCAAAGCCAAACTACATCTAAACATGTTATGAATCACTCCATCAAATTTCACATTCATATGATATGGTATGAGCATTTCACAAGACTTGGAAGACAAACACTCAAACAAAGCCCTAAAAATGCTAAACAGCAATCAAAAATCTCAATTAAATGGAAAATGAATCAACAATTCGTACAAAAAATCATGGTGAAACTAGACATATACAAGACACAGCATGCAAAATTTGAGATCAATTGGAAAAGCATAGGCATGTCAAATAAATTCATAAAATTGACCTAACCTAGTGTGACACAAATTGTCACACTCAACTTGCACACATCATATCTACCAAACCAGAGATCCAAAATTCACAAACTATACATCAAAATAACCAGCAAGGAGTCAAGAATCATCATGTGAAATTTAATTCAATTTGGACAATGTATGAGCATTTCATGTTAAAAATGGTGAAACATGCACAAAATGCACACAAGTCAAAGATCAATAGGCAAAGTCAAGAATCCACCAAGCACAACTTGAGTTATCATACCTATAAAAAACTAGAGAAAATTATGAATCTAACAAAAAAACTCCCACTAAATTTGGATTAGAATTGGATTTTTTATGAATTTTTTAAGATTTGTTAATTATGTGAAATAATTATTTAGTTTTAATATGGAATTAATTTAGCTGCAGATGGCATACTTGTAATTATCTAAGCCAAGCCAAAAACGACACAGTTTCATTAATTTGCTGTCAACGTGCTATTGGATGAATTTGGTGGGAAACAGAATTTGAAATTTGCAAGGCGCTGAAGCGGATCAAACAGAAAGATTTTCCAGATTTTCGAAAGTCCTTTGCGTGTTCTTATGTTCATCATCCCAAAATCGGTTTCGCTCAAATCTCAACCAAAATTCACAAATGATATATGGATGGAAAGGTCTAAACATGTACATCACAAATATCATCATCAAATCATCCAGAAGTTCATGTACAACAAGAATCGAACAAACTAAGTTTGCTCATCAAAGGTTCAAATCCAGATTTCTCTCACCTCACTCAATCAATTCACAAACCAAACATATCACGTTAATCTACAATGAACGCACTACAATAAGCATATGACAATTCAAGAAATGGTGAGATTCGAATTTTTGCACCTTGGAGATGGCAGTTGTTGATCAGCTTGTTTCCACGCGCGATTTTCCAAAACAGATGAAGATGAAGGTTGAGGAAGTTGAATGGAACAGCGAGCTCGATCCAAGGTTGCTCCAGGTGTGAGAATTCTCAAAATGCCATTGTTGAGCTTCCTTTGAACAATCACGAATCTTGAGGTTCTTGGCCTTGATTTGTCAAAACAGTTGGAGATTGAAGCTTGTAGAAGATGAATCCACAAAGAATCGTGCAAATTGATTGAGATTTGATGGAGAAAAGTTGAAAAATGCTTGATGAAGATTGAAGAGTTTTTGTGAATTTGGAGGGAAAGTTAGTTACAGCTCTTGAGAATTGTGATTATCTTTTTGCATTTCTGTTACAATTAAAGCTTTATACTCCACCTTAATCCAATGCACTAATCTCAATTAGCAATTTGGAAGTAATTAGCATAATGTGACTTAATGTGAAAGTTCCAAAATGGCCTTGCCAAACATTGCCATGTGACAGCTCATGACAGCTCAAGCAAGTTTCAATTTGCATTTGGAGAGTGTTGCAAAAATCCTCATCTCAAAATTCCATGTATTTCTCAAATTGGACCATTTTGCCCTTGGATTTTAATTGTTGCACTTGAAAATTGACCTTTTTCATTGACCATTTTTGATGAATTTTGATTATGCACCGTGAAAGTACATGTGAAATGGAGTTTGCTCATAAAAATATCACTCATTTTGGACATTCCATGTGAAAGTTATGCCACTTTGATTATAGGTCTTTTTGGAAAATGAATGGACCATAACTTGTCAACCATACATGGGAATTTCAAGTTCTTGGACTTTTTGGAAAGGTGAGACCAAGATCTACAACTTTCATGTTGGACAAATTTTCATTTGAAGCTTTTTTGGACATGTAATTTTGTGGTGAAAAACTTTCCATTTTTGGAAACTTCCATTACAAGTCACTTTCCATTTTTGGAAACTTCTGTCCTGACTTTATTTTCTTCATTCTTGAGCTTTGACATGTCAAATAAAACTTGTTTCAACATGAATGAAGTGTATCCAACTCTCTCCAACCTCCAAATCCATAAAATCAAGCACAGTTGACCACAGTTGACTTTTCCAACTGATAGATGAATTTGGCAATTTACTGATCAAGCTGAGCCCCAATCCTCTAATGAAATGGCCCAAGGATGAAACCCTAGCCTCAACATGCTTAATATAATCACATGATGATCCCCATATCCATTGTAGACCCCATCTCCTTGCCATGCCCTGATTGGCCCAATGCAACTGATTAGGGTTGACCAGTGGTCAAAACCCTAATCCCAAGGTATCTGATCAATCTTCTGAATCTCTTGGATGATATCAAGACCATGATGATGATGATGTATCATTACAACCAAGATGAAGATCAATCTCCTTGAGAATCCAAACCCTAACTCATAGCCCAATCCTCAGATGGCTAATGATCAGTCAATAAAACCCTAGGCTTGCACCTCCACTTCCTCATCTCCTGATCAAGACTTAAGAGGATGACTTGCACAATGTAACCACATGATATGCAATATGCAATGCCTAATGACCTAAAATGATATGCAATATGTTAAGCTAGTCCCAAGAGAGGAGGGCAAATTTTGAGGTGTTACAGATATGCCAGGGTCGGATACCGATGTCGTTGTGCACAAGCTATCATGGAGAGGAGACTGTCCTCTAGAGAAGCGGAATGCCGGTGCCACGTATCAGGGTGACTTTGTTTCATGATATGATTCATCATGAAATTGAATGCTATGTTGATGACATGATAGCAAAGTCCCAAACAGAAGGGGGGCATCTGGTAGACCATAGCAAGTCGTTTGACCGGTTGAGATAATTCAGACTGAGGTTGAATTCGAATAAGTGCACTATCAGAGTGCGGGCCGGTTAGTTGCTGGGGCTTATTGTGAGCGGAAGAGAGGAATCGAGGTTGATCCTGCTAAAAAAAAAAAAAAGAAAAATAGAAAGAAAAACAAGAAGTGCCTGAACCGAGAATAGAAAAAGAGGTTCGTGGTCTATTAGGTAGATTGAACTATATGTCATGGTTCGCATCTCCTCTAACAGCCACGTGTAAACCTATACTCAAGCTGTTGAAAAAAAAGAGATCAAACGGTCAGGTGAAATAATGAATGCCAAGGGGCATTGAGAGATACAAGAATAAGTTGCAGGAGCCTCCGATTCTGACGTCTCCCTGTGGAGGGACGACCATCAATTCTGTACTTGACGGCCTTCGAGGGGTCTACGAGGTGTATTGGGTCAGCATGACGAGTCTTGTCGAAAAGAGCATGCAATTTACCTTAGCAAAAGGTTTACCGACCGTGAAACAATACATTCACTATTCGAGAAAACTTGCTGTACTTTGGCATAGGCTGCTCGCCGATTGAGACAGTGTATGCTGGTTCATACCACTTTGTGGATTTCCAAGATGGATCCGATCAAGTATGGGTTTGAGAATCTAGCATTGACCGGACGGGTTGTGAGAGTGCAAAAGAATGCTGACTGATTTGTGATACTCTCAGAAAGCAATCAAGGGGTGTATTGTCTGATTACATCGCCCAGTAACCCATTGAGGATTATCTACCAAGGAAGTTTGAGTTCCCTGATGAGGACATCTCGAGGTGCTCAAATCGAAAGATTGTGAGGAACCGATCCCGGAGGAGGGGCCTGACCCTGAATCCGAACGGATTCTGATGTCTGATGGGGAAGGTTAATGGGGATGAGTTAGTGCCGTGTTGGTTACGCAAAAAAAAAAGATCCCACATTCCTTTCGTTGCCCGGATAACATGTGAATGCACCAACAATGGTGGCTGAGTACGAAGCTTGTATCCTGGGTATCGATTTTCGGTGCGTACGTCTACTGGGGCAATGTCGCGCTCGCTCGGGTATGGGATAGAAGTAATATTACTTGTTGAAGTCTAGATCTCGTGGTGGAGAGCCCTGATGGGTGAGAAATTAGAGGAGGCTGAGTGGATAAAGACTCGGTATGACGCATGGAGCCTGACTGAGGAAAAGAGGCTGACGGTTATTTGTCATGGGGCAGTTGTACCCAGTGAATGAAGCGTGTTGTTAACCGAGAAGTGTGACCTCGTGCGTACCACGTGGGAAAGCTGGTATTGAAAAGGATCCTTCCTCCTCAACGATCGTAGGGGCAAGTGGACACCCAATCATGAATCCCATTCGTGGTCAAGAAGGTTTTCTCTGGCGGAGCCTTGTTGTTAACGACCATGGATGGCGAGGATTTTCCATCCCCTACAGATGCAGACGCAGTTAAAAAATACTTCGTATAAAAAAGACCCGCTGGACGAAAAGAATAAAAGAGTCCAGGCAAAAAGGGGCATCCCGGCGAACCAAAAAACAGAAAGAAAAGGTTCGGGCAAAAATTAGGGATAAAATGAAAAAAAACTGTACACCTGGCAAGTCGAAAACCTGAAAAGGCGGCTTGGGCAAAAAAGGGGTATCCCGGTGGACTGAAAACCCGAAAGGGCGGTCCAGGCAAAAGAGGGATTGAAACGAACAACTGCGTCTGGCATGATCGTTTGTACTTTGGATATGACATGGATAGTCCCCGGTAGGGATCAGTCGGAAGCGTCTTGTTCAGAAGGCAGAAAGCACGGAGAGTCTGAGGACATATGGGGTGTAACCGAGTTGGAACTCGATGAGATCGTGGTTTCACATTGCCATTAGGATAGATTTTTCCTTTTGTGCGCGATTACCTCTTTTCAGGAATTGCCTCCTTTGTATTGCTCAGTTTGAGCCACACTTTTTCAGTCAATAAAATGCATATTCAGTCAAATAATTTTGTTTTGTTTTCATCACCGCTTTGATTGCAAAAACATCCGTTTATTTTGATAAAGAATCTTTGCATTTTGAGACATGGAGATCCCTTCCAATGCATGTTTATAAGATTGAAAGCTTGAAATCTTATTTGGAAGGTTGAGTGATCCAAGTGTTGAAATCTTGACACGCCTGGGGCAGGTTTTATCTAACGATCTCTTTTGCAGGTGCTGTTAGGTATTTTCACTCACTTGCAGGTTGTGATGTGGAAACTTTTGACGAAACAAATCCCCATGGAGTCCAATCAGGGACAAATGAATAGAAGAATGGTGAAAGGACGACGAAAGACGTACGACGATCCTTGAGGTTTTAATCAAGAAGACTCTTCAAAGTCTGAAGATTGGAAAGTCTGTATAAATCCCAGGAGTTCGCTCCCCGTCAGGCACGGAGCAGTTGGGAATGCAAGGTGATGAATCAGAAAAGTCCAGACGAGTCTGGGAGTTCTCAAAATTGGGAAGCCGACATTAGGATTTGGATGTTGAATGCCGTGGTTCGACGAGTCGGCGGGTGTTCAGTACCTGACTTTCCTCATCTCCCCAAGCAGAGTCGGGATGACTAATTCCTCAGCAGATTCAAGGTCTGTGGCTTCCCCTAGCAGGGTCAGGATGGTTATCTTCCCCAGCAGGTTGGAGATCGGGGTTTCTTCAGCAGACAGGCCTGAAGGTTGCTGTTTCCCAGCGGAGGTATCTGTGGGTGGTGGTTTCCCGAGCAGAGTCAGGATTGTTGTATCCCCAGCAAGTCAAAGACAGTTGTTTCCCCACAGAGTGCGTTGGTGGTTCTTTCCCCAGCGAAGTCCCCAAGCGGATCGGGTGCAGAGGAGGTTTTCCCCAACAAGGGTTGACGTCTCCCAGCAGTAGTGTTATTCCCCAGCAGGGTGGAGTTGGAGTGTTGGCGAGTTCCTCAGCAGAGTGCCTCGAGCTCCCTAGAAGAGTCCCTTAAGGGAGGATACCTTTTATGCATGCATCATTTAGGAGATCATAACATATTGCATAATAAATTGCGTAGCATTTCCATAATTATGGAGCATTGCGCTAAAAATCATCATGCATCATCATTGCAAGCATCAGCTAGTCTCAAGCCGAGGTTACCGTTTGAGATTTGGTTTCGCTAGTGAGTGAAGGTGCTACTCAAGCCGTGGTTACCGTTTGAGAGGTGGTTTCGCTGGTTGGAAGATCAATATCAGCATTGCAAGCATAAGTTAACCCCAAGTCGTGGTTACCATCCAAGAATAGGTTTTGCCGGTCAGTGAAGATGATACTCTGAGGAGTTTGGCATTGTGACGTTGGGTCAACGGTATTCCCCAGTAGCGCGATACTGGAGGAAGATTTCTGTCGTACGAGACTGAAGTTTGAAGATGTTACTCTGAGGTGTTTAGCATCGTGATTTTGAATCAACAGTATTCCCCCAATAGTACAATATTGGAGGTAGGGTTTCTGTCGGGCGGAGATGGGAATGTTAATCCAAGGAGTTTCGGGGTTCTAAAAGGAAAGGCAAACAAGAGAAAGAATAATCCCCAGCTAAACGCAAAGTGTTCGTTGGCTAGGGTTGAATAGAGAATAGCCGGTTCATGGCTTGATTTCCCCAACATGGGTCCTGGGCACGCGTGCCGACTCATTTATCACTGTTTTGTTGTCTCTGCCGATGCTGACGGGCAAGATGAGTTCCCGGTGTTCAGACCAAGGTGGTATTCAGACCAGTTTCCGATTTCCAGATCGAAGAAGTTCTCAACAATCAGGACGAAGAACTTGTGGCACTCCGGCCAGTTTCCGATTTCCAGATCGAAGAAGTTCTCAACAATCAGGACGAAGAACTTGTGGCACTCCGGCCAGTTTCTGATTTCCAGATCGAAGAAGCTCCCGACGATCAGATCGATGCAGCTTGCGGCAGTCAGGCCAGTTTCCCGGTATCCAGACTGAAGCGGTATCTAGACCGAGGTGGGTATTCAGACCAGTTTCCGATTTCCGGATCGAAGAAGCTTCCGAAGTCCAGATCGGTGCAGCTTGCGGCAGTCAGGCCAGTTTCCCGGTATCCAGACCGAAGCGGTATCTAGACCGAGGTGGTGTTCAGACCAAAGTGGCGTTCAGGCCAGTTTTTGCGTTCAGGCTAGTCTCCCGGTGTTCAGACCAACGTTAGTGCTCTCATATTCCGAGGATCAGTATTCAAACTGATAAGTGGTGTTCAGGCCATGGTTATCTCTGTGTTACCATTTATTTTGGTATACAGGTCGACATTCTGTTTCGGTGATCAGGCCGAGTTTCTCCGTACCAGACGGGTGCTTCTTTTAAGATTGCTTCGTCGCCAAGTCTGACAGGCGGTGTTAGTTATTTCCCATCAGAGTGCAAATTGTTCGTTTGTTCTTGGTATTCAATCACTCTTCACCCTGATCATCTGAAAACCGAGGTTATTCATATCGACATGTTCACAGTGGATTGAATAGGGGCAGCTGTAACACCTCAAAATTTGCCCTCCTCTCTTGGGACTAGCTTGACATATTGCATTTCATTTTTAGGTCATTAGTCATTGCATATTTGCATGTCATATGGCCACATTGAGCAAGTCATCCTCCTAAGTCTTGATCAGGAGATAAAGAGGTTAAGAGATTCAAGCCTGAGGGTTTCATGGATTGATCACTAGCCATCTGAGGGTGTGTGCTTCAATTAGGGTTTCTTGGTTCCTCAAGGAGGGTGGACATCATCTTGGTAGCAATGGTACATCATCATCATCATGGTCTTATCATCACCAAAGGATTCATTATTCATGATCAGTTCCTTGAGATTAGGGTTTTGACCTCTGGTCAACCCTAATCAATTGTATTGTGCCAGTCAGGGCTTGTCAAAGAGATGAGGTCTTCATTGAGATGAGAGATCATTCTATGGTTATATGGAGCTTGTGGAAGCTAGGGTTTCATGTTTGAGCCATTTCATCAGGAGATTGAGGCCCAAGTTCATCTGTGCATAACCAATACATCTATCAATCAACAAAAGTCAACCAAGGGTCAACTGATGGATTTGGAGGTGGGAGAGGGTTAGAAATACTTCATTCATGTCCAAACAAGTTTCATTTGACATTTCAAACATCAACATTGAAGAAAATAAAGTCAGATGAAAACTTTCCAAAAATAGAAAGTGACTTGTAATTCAAAATTGCCAAAAATGGAAAGGTTTTCTCCTCAAAATTACATGTCCAAGAATGCTTCAAATGAAATTTTGTCCAACATGAAAGTTGAAGATCTTGCTCTCACCTTTCCAAAAAGTCAAAGAACATGAATTTCTCATGTGTGGTTGGCAAGTTATGGATCAATCATTGCCAAGGGATTTTGAACTTCAAGCTTGCATAACTTTTGCATCAAATGGCCAAATCATGTGGTTCTTTTTGGAGCATTTCACTATTGATCTCCTTTATCCAAATCATGCATCACATTTCATCAAATCTCATCCCAAAATATTGAACTTTTCACTTGAATTCCATTTGAAAATTGGAGGGAAAAGGCAAATTTGAAAATTATGCTTTGAATTCACTTGGTTCCACTTGCCTTGGCTTAGAAACAACATTTTTGAAGTGAATCAAGACAAAAATTACACTGTTCCATTGGTTACTACATGTACAAGGCAATTTGCTAATGTGCACCAAAACTTCCAATTTCACTAATCATGTGCATTTTGGCTAATTGTGATTAGCAACATGTTTAACAGCACATATAAAAGGAAAATCACAACTGTTTTCTTGCTAATCATAACAGAATTGAGATCTAGATCTAGAAATCCAAAAATTCTTCAACTTCTTCTCTCAACTTTTCTCCATTTTTCTGCATAAACATTGCCTTTGCTTTGATCAATCCTTCATCCATGTGCATAAGTGAAGCTATTTGAAGCAAGATCACAAGGTTTTCGAGCAAATTCAAGGACTGTTGAAGCATGTGTTCAACAATGGCAAATGGAGATTGGAGCTAAATCGTGCCAATTCAACTCTCAAGCATTCATCCAAAGCATCATACAAGAGTTGTAGAGTTTCTGTTTCAGCATTGCAAGGCCAGAAAACATCAAATTCACTTCTGCCATTCAATTGAGGTCAGTTTTCGAATGTGATGATTCTTGAAATTGATACATGCTTTTGGTAGATCTTGGAATGTATGTTAATCTGCAAGTTGAATCGTTGAAATCCATGAAGAAACAAAGAAGTTATGTTGATTTTAAGATTGATGCACCAAAATGTTTTCCTTCGAATCTTTTAATGTAGAATGAATTAGGTTAAAATGATCATGGATTCGTGTTGCTTGTTAGAAGATCTTTCCAATGGTATAAGGTTTGTTAGTTTTGGTGATAAAATGTTCTTGAGCCATGAATGTGGATGAACAATGTATGAACCCTAGCTTTTGTTGTCCAGAACGCATTTTGATCCACAAATTGCCTTGCCTGCATGGTGTTTGATGTTATGCGCTCATGCACTGGACCACGTGTCCAGGTCCACTAGTAAGCGCGCTCTAGTTTCAAATACGCCCTCCCTTCGAATCCGGGCGAGGGACATTCCACCATGCCATTTGCATTTTTATTCCTTGTACCATGCCATGTTCATGTACATGTTTCAAGCCATTTTTTTTATTTTTTTCCTCATTCAATAATTCATAACTTCTTGATTACTTGTCCAATTAACATGAGATTTTTTCCATTGTGTTCATCATGATCTCTAAATTTTTTTGATTATTTTTACAAAAATTGTGCACGCCTGGATTTTTAGTTTGGCTAGGGAATGTTCATACATGTGTTTCCTTGCACCTTGCTTACCATTTTGATTGTGAAATGATGATGCTTAATCCAATGAAGCTGAAAATTTACATGCATAAACTAGACATCTTTAGGGATTTTTGGGTATAGAGTTTGTGATTTTATCATTTCTGGTTGTGGAGATATGCTATGATGAATGTAGGTGTGACAATTTGTGTCACACCCTTGCTTGCTTCACTTGTGGATTTTCATTACCATGCCATATGAACTCCAAATAATCTGAATTTTTTCATGTTGATTTTTATGGATGTTAAGTTTGAGTGTGAATTTTTGTGGATTTTTTGAGTGCATTTCCAATTTGTTTGAGAATTTCCTTTCTGTTTGACCAATTGTGGACTTTTTGTGAGTCATGATCTTAGATGATTTGTGAAATTCTTGATGTTTATTGGATGGACCTGAAATTTTGCACATGTATTCTAGACACCTTGAGGTTTGCCATGGATTTGGTTTTATGCCCATATCATGTTTGGATTCCGTTTTAGGCTTGTGTGAAGTTGATGCATGAAATTGTGCTTCCTTTGAGCTTGTTTTGCCATGCTTTGACTTATGAATTTTAATTGACTTGCTTCCACTTGTCTAAATGACTTGAAATTTGGTGTGATGATCATGTAGTGAGTGCTGTTTAGCCATGATTTTTCTTGGGATTTATTGAATTAGTTTTGAGTTAGTTTGGGTTGATTCATTCTGTTTGGTCCAATGAGCTTTGAAATTGCATGCTTTGCACTATTTGTTGTGTGAAATGGAATTGGGGTATGATATGAATGTGAAACCACTTGGACATTGTTCTAATTTGATTGAACTTGATTTGTGCCAATTTTCATGTTCTGTTTTGGGTTATTGCTCCCTCTTGGACCCTAGGCCTTGTCTTATGGGTTTGCTTCTCATGTTTGAGCTTGGTTTGCAGGTTAAGAAGCATATGACTATGAAGGAATTGATTCACATGGCTTGAGTTGCTTATTTGGTTGATGTTGATTAACATTAAGTTTGTTTTGTAGGTGGCTTATAAGTCATTTGTGTTGAGCATGGGCTTATGCTTTGCTTGATGCATTGCTTGTGTACAGTTAACTGTTGACTTTTAGTTTGACTGTTTGACTGTTTGAGCTGTAAACTGAATGAGTTAGATTGTTTTCAGGTACATTAGTTGCTATAGTTCATTGTGGACGTGCTTTTTCTGTTGCTTGGTTGCTTAACCAATTGAGGTATAGCTCACTGACTTCATGTAGTTTGGAAGACCTGGCCTGTTATTTGGTCAGGCACCTGTCTGAAGTCCTCCTTAAGAGGCAATGCTTGTGATTGTTTATCTTTGTCCCCAAGCAGGAAAAGACCTTTGTTAAGGCAATTGGCAGACACAAGAGATGTGCAATCCATCTCCTGTTATTCAGTTGAGTCATCCCTTTGCTCACACAGCTGGTGTTGATGCATTGTGGGTATTAACCCAAGATCCTTGTACAGTTGTACAGTTGAGTCAGTCATAAGTGTAGAAGGGTTCCAACTTTCTGAACCCACACTTCCTTTGTCTAAAGCTCTCCCAGGCCAAGGATAAGAGCTGTGAGGCACACCCCTCACTTCCTATTTCATCTGCTTCACCCTAACTCTCAATGTTAGGGTTAAGAGCTAACATCACTCTGATACAGTTGGCTTGCTTTTGCAGCCTAACCCTTGTGTGAGCCCACTTTGTCTGTATATAGTGTGTGCTAATTGTGTATGTTTGCTTTATTTTGATTGTGCTTGTATGCTTTGCTCTGCCTGTTTAGGATTAGCTTGCTGTTTATGCAAGTAGATAGAAAAATCAACCTAGGACCATTGTGGAATACATGATAACTATTAGGCTCGAGTCAGTCTCCCTCTTAGTTGGTCATTTCCCAGTCTCTGATTAGGAGAAAGTTTCTCCCCTATTAAGGGGAACTACGTTGCCCTGATCCTCATACCAGATGAGGTACGTAGGCAGGAGGTCTTGCGAGATCTCTTCGGGCACCCTTTTTCTTTTTGTGTGTGTTTGCTTGACAGTTGCTAGGCTCGAGTGCCAGACTCCTTAGTAACTTGTTGTCTGTTTGGTTCCTTCTTGTGTGTTAGGAGATGGATGTAAGCCCAACGATTGGCATTCCGTATCCTATTGTTGTGTGCTTGGAGTCCGATATAAGTCCATCAAGTGGAATTTGGTTTCCAGTGTGGGTTTGTTTGGTTCAGAGTCTGATATAAGTCCAGCGATTGGCATTCGGTTTCCATGTTTGCCTGTGTGCGTGTGTTTTGTTTCGGCGTGCGTGAGCCGAACTACGGTAGCTCTGATTCTCATTCCAGATGAGATACGTAGGCATAGGATGCGATGTCCTAGCGAGCCCTCTCCCCTCTTCCTCCACCTGTGTTGTCTTCGGTGTGTGTGTGTGATGTTTGTTTTAGCAACCTTGTTCTATCTTTTGAGCGTGGATCCCGTCGAGTATGACGGATGCGTAGGGGTGCTAATACCTTCCCTTCGCATAACCGACTCCCGATCCCATTCTCTTTGGTCGCGAGACCATGTCTTTTCCAGGTTTACTTCGAGCGTTTCCTTTCCCTCTTTTGGGATAAATAACGCACGGTGGCGGCTCTGTTTGTTTTGTTTTAGCCCGCCGGTTGTTTTTCGCGGATGCGACACTTCCACGTAAAGGACATCAGATATAGAGGGAAGAGTACCATTACCAATAGTTCCGGAGCCTCTGATCCTACCTTTCTGATCTCCTCCGAAGCCTACAAATCCAGCGTGTTTAAGTTCCAGGCTTTGGAACATAGACTTTCTTCCCGTCATGTGTCGCGAGCATCCAGAGTCCAGGTACCATGACTGGTGTTTGAACTTTGCTGCATAGGATATCTGCAACATAAACAATCTTATCTTTTGGTACCCAGAGTCTCTTGGGTCCTTTCTGATTAGTTTTCCCAGAGTTTCTTATAACTTTGGGTTTTCTAGCATTTTCAAATTTTTGTTCTTGTGTGTGTGTAAAGTGATATGAAAAAGGAGATTTAAGTTGGTCACTAGTAGAAGTTTTATCTTCCGTAGGATCATACCCAATTCCCTTTTTATTGTTTTGACTGACTCCATAAATCATGGATGCCATAACACTCCTTCCTATCCCATTTTTCAGAAATTCTTGAAAGGCTTCTTCGTATTTATAAATTATCGTATTTGAAGTCTGTGGAGCTTGAGATAACGCTTCTTCCAGTTCTAAACGATTTTTATTTGCTGCATCTCTTTGTAATGTTAAAGATCTGATTTCATCTTCTCGTTTTAGAATTGTCATCTCAAGTTTTCCACATTCTTCAAATTTTTCTTCAAGACAGCCTTTTATTGCTTTAAACTTTTGTTTTAGTTTCTGATATGAGCTAAGAGTTTCAGACAAGCATGATTCAAGATCAGATCGAGAGAATTTAGAAAATACCTCTTCAGATTCTTCATCTGAACTGTTATTAGAGGTGGTAGCCATGAATGCTACATTGGCCTGTTCATCAGAGTCAGATTCTGATGAGTCAGATTCACTATCGTCCAAGGTAGCCATTAGTCCCTTCTTGGTTCTGAGGGGATTTTTCTTGAAGCTCTCTTTTCTGGAATTGTCTTTCTTTAGCTTGGGGCATTCATTCCTGTAGTGACCTGTTTCTTTACATTCATAACAAGTAACATCTTTGTTAGTTTTACCTTTTGAGGTTGATTCTGATCGATCCCCTCTGGGTCTTGGTCTTCTGAAGTTGTTGTTCCTCTTTTTCCAGAGTTGTTTAACTCTTCTGGTCAGGAGGGACAATTCTTCTTCCTCATCAGAATCTTCTTGTTCAGAGTCATCTGTATCTTCTGTCTCGGCCTGGAATGCTTTGGTTCTGTCAGATTTGCGTCTTTCAGATCTGGACTTTAATGCTACAGACTTGTTCTTCTTCTGAGGCTCATCTTCCTCTAGTTCTATCTCATGGCTTCTGAGGGAACTGACAAGCTCTTCAAGACTGATATTGTTCAGATCCTTAGACAGCTTCAGAGCAGTGACCATGGGTCTCCACTTCTTTGGCAGGCTTCTGACTATCTTTTTGACGTGGTCTGCAGTTGTGTATCCTTTGTCTAGAACTTTGAGACCTGCAATAAGAGTTTGGAATCTAGAGAACATTACCTCTATGGCTTCGTCATCTTCCATTTTGAAGGCTTCATATTTCTGGATAAGCGCCAGAGCCTTTGTCTCTTTGACCTGAGAGTTTCCTTCATGAGTCATCCTCAGAGAGTCAAGTATGTCTTTGGCTGTTTCTCTGTTGGTGATCTTTTCATACTCGTTGTAAGATATAGCATTGAGAAGTATGGTTCTGGCCTTGTGATGATTTTTGAAAACTCGCTTCTGATCATCTGACATCTTACTTCTGGGAACTTCAACTCCATCCTCTATGACAGGAGGTTTGTATCTATCTGTGACAATGTCCCAGAGATCAGCATCATAGCCTAGAAAGAAGCTCTAAATCCTATCTTTCCAGTAGTCGAATTTTTCTCCATCAAAGACAGGAGGCTTAGCATTGTAACTGTCTCTTTCATTTGTGTGGGCCATGGTTTTTCTCGTTCTGGATCTCTCTACACTGTTAAGTGTTTGATTAGAAAATCAATAACAGAGCCGAAGCTCTGATACCAATTGAAGGTGAGAAAAACAAGAAAGGGGGGTTTGAATTGTTTTGGAAAATAAGCGCTTTTGCAAAATAAAATCACACAGGATTTTATACTGGTTCGCTTATAACACAAAGCTACTCCAGTCCACCCGGCCAAGGTGATTCCGCCTTCAACAATGACTTAATCCACTAATCTTGAAAGATTATTACAACCAACGTCTAAGAGAAAGATCTCTTAGTCCTCTCAAGTATACAGACTGCGCAGAGTCACTTGAGGAAATAAAGTAATAGATAAAAGGACTTTGTAATCTAGAGTGCTTCTAGGATAAAGCAAATATTACAACAGTAAGAACAAAGAAGTGTTTCACGTACTAAGCAAAAGCTTCGTGAAAGATTGAGAGAGATAGAAGAAAAGGTTTATGTGCGTTGGTGTGTCTCTCAATGCTGTTTGCTGTCCTTTATATAGAGGTGAAAGGACCGTTGAAATTGATGGCAGATAATTTTGTCTTGATTAGGAAACAATGCCATAACTTCTGTTGTTTCTTGCCAAAATAACTTTGTCTTCCTGAATAACTTCTTTCCAATAATAGTTCCTTTCCATTTAAGTTCGAAGTTGACGTTATTCTTTCTGAATTAGGAATTCCATTATCAGAGTCTACGTAACTCTGTTAGACTGAGATCTTGCTATGTGGCTTCAGAGCTTCTGAGATTTTGATCGCTTAGAGTTCTGATGGTGACTTCAGATACTGTTGTGAGCTTCTGGAATTTGATATACCGTTGTTCAGAGTCAGATCTTCTAGAGCGTACTTCTTCTTCAGATGCTTCTGATATTCTGATCTGCTGTAAGCTCAGAGTCAGAACTTCTAGAGCGCATTTATACTTCAGATGCTTCTGATCTTCTGGTAATTTGTATCTGATTTGATTCTGAATCTGATGACGTAGTCAGATTCCTCTTAGAGTCCTGCACACTTAGAAACTTTTCGTTAGGGTGCCATTTTTGGTTTCATCCTTTGTTATCATCAAAATCCTGGAATCCTGGAAACTTGTGTCTAAGACTCTCTACCCGAGTATGAGAGCTTACTTGAGATAGGAGAGATTGAGTAGTATGGTCCCCGAAGTTCCTTCCCCGTGTAGGGTCGTACGAGAACCTCATTTAGTGGTAGAGTCTCTTAAGAGGATTGATGACCATCGTGCTTTCGGTGTAAGCATCCTTACCTTTATTAGAGTCAGTGACCCTAAGACCCCCTTTTAGAACATTTAGCCATGGCCAGCCTAGACCGATGGTTGCATAGTATAGGTCCTCGAGGTGCCTTCCTTGTAAGGGTCGATACGAAGATCTCACTTAGAGTAGATGACCTTGATGGAGCAGTCGCCTAGCAAGTAAATTGACATAAGCGGCTGATAGTCAAGGGAGTCCATGACTCTAGGGGAAGTGTCTTACACCCAAATTCTCAAAAGCTATAAATCATACAAAGTGAGAACCCTGGTTTGAAAATCAGTCATTATTAAACCTCACACTTTGTCATGATGGTCCCAGACTTTGAAACCGTACCTAAAGTCCGTGGAATCTAATAAAATTCGTTCATTCATACATACATTCATTCATCATCAAATTAATAAGCAAATCTCTTAATGACTTCGTTTGTTTAAACTTAGAATTACAAGACTCTTTACCAATATAATCATGGATCCCTCAGCAAGGAAAAACACTTCCACTTTCAAGTTCAAAAGTCCAGACATCAACTCGTTGAAGGTCCTTTGCTCAAAAGTATTAGCCCTTAAGGACAACAAATTCAGAGCCAACTTTGGTAACATCGTAGATCTTCTGATCGAGAAAGTTAACTATGGTGCAATCACTACATTGGCCCAATATTACGACGCCCCTCTGAGATACTTCACCTTCCCAAATTTTCAGATCTCTCCAACCTTTGAAGACATTGAGAGACTTCTCAACCGATCGATAAATGAACACAACCCCTTCCCCAAGTTGGAAGAAGGATTCTGCTTGACTGAACTCTCAATTGTCTTGGGTATCAACGCCAATAAACTAATGGCCAATTGGGGATCTAAAGGTGCCTTCAAGGGTTCAACTCAAAGATTCCTCGAAGCCCATGCTTGGGAGATCATTAAGGAAGAAAGGTCAGACTTCTGTGGCGCAACATTAGCACTTTTGATTCATGGAATTTTTCTATTCCCAAATTTAGACAAGTTCGTGGATCATTTAGCTGTTGAAGTATTTCAAACCAAAAACTCGATGCCATTTCTGCTTGCCGACTTCTATCATATCTTCCATACGAGCCATAAGAAGAAAGGAGGTACCTTCCTTTGTTGTGCTCCCCTGGTACACATATGGATGAGGGCTCGTATTCCTCAACACGGACTCTTTGCTCAAAGCAACCTATTATGGCCCCAAAAGTTTGCATATCTCTCCACTAGTTCAATACTTTGGTACAAGAGAGAATGGGAAATAAAGGATGTCATTTCAAGATATGGAGGGTTCCCGAACGTACCCTTAATAGGAACGCAAGGTTGTATTAACTACAACCCCGCACTCCTCAAGAGACAGTTGGGATACACCATGTTGAGTCCTCTTGAGGATCGAGACTTCATACCTTTCATCGTCAATACCATGGATCCACTCGATTTAAACGTGAAGAGAGTGCGAAGAGCTTAGACAAGCATAATCCAGATTGACCAAGAGTGGGGCAAGAAGAATATCCTAGCCAAGGAACCCTACTTTGTGTGGGTAAAAGAAAGGGCTAGGATTGTCAAGATGCCTTTTCTTTATGACCATTCTTCATTTTCGTTGGTGCCCAAACCTGAGCCTATTCTGCAAGAAGACATGGACAGACTTACCAGCAAACTACAAGAGCTTGAGTTGGAAAACACTTAATTACGAGTCCAACTCAACCGTGCCAAGGAACATAACCACATCTTGGAAGACAAAGGTAGGCTAGTATGTGATAAGTTTGCAACCAACAAGAAAAGGTTAAGGGAAATCGAAGGCGGGAGAGTCTTGGTTGGTGGTTCTCTATAAGGAGCCAATTCTGAGCTAGACGCTTGCAGTGGCCAGTTGGATCAAGCATTCCGAACCATTAGGGACCTTGAAAAAATCATTGAGAGGTTTAATGCTATGAAGAAAGAGTCTAGAGAGGATTACGAAGCCCAAATCCACGAGCTTTGGACCATTCTGAAAGAGTGCAAGGAACTCTTGGCTAAGGAATAACTAGAGAGAAAGAAGGTTCACCGAAGCTTCTTGCACGAGTAATTCAACCTTAAACTACCTTGTGAGCAAATTAAGAACCTGAAGATGGGAATCTACGATCAGGCATACATGGAATTGAAGGTAGAGAAAAACAAGAAAGGGGGGTTTGAATTGTTTTCACATGAATTAAAATATTTTTACAATAACACACACAAAATAAATAATCACAACACAAACGATATATCCTGGTTCGCTTGAAACTCAAAGTTACTCCAATCCACCCGACCAAGGTGATTTCTACTTCAATAAGGACTTAATCCACTAATCTCAACATATTATAAAATTCGTCTAAGAGTTAAACAACCTCTCAACCCTCTCAAGTCTATAGACCTAAACAAGTCACTTGAGGAATCATAAACAATTTCAAGAATTACAAGTGTTTGGCTAGATGCTTCTAGATAAGTAGTAAAGACACAATTTAAGAACAGGGAATGACAACCACACAATATTGAGCAATAACTCTTGTATGGAAACTATTTCTTACGACAATGTTGGTGAAGAATATTCAGAGTATGAGAAAGTTGTTGTATGAAAGTTGTCTTATTCAACAAGATGTAAGGAGGCCCTTGTATAGCACTTGAGATGATACAGTTGGGGGGAAATCAATAAAGATTTCGTGCCAGTTGTGGGAGATAAATGTAGAAAAAATCTTGTCCTTTCTATAGTAGTCTTGGAGTATAATCCATTGTTTCCTTAAAAAGAATTATACTACAATTTGAATGCTTCTAGCTTAAGTTTCTGATCAGGTGATATCTGATGCTTGTTTCTGAGCATGTCTCAGAGTGAGGTGAGCATGATCAGAGTCTTCAAAGTTAGAGTCTTCAGATATCTTTTGCAGAGTCTTCAGATATCTCTTGTAGAGTCTTCAGATGTGTTTTGCAGAGTCTTCATATATCTCTTCCAAAGTCTTCAAAATTAGATCATCAGAGCTTGAACTTCAGAGTCAGATTCTTCAGGTGATTGCTCCTCAGATGCATTATGTTAAGAATCTGATTTCTCTTTGTGCTGGGTAAGCGCTTCTGGACTAATTCAGATGCCAGATATTCATTTCTTGATGATCAGAAGGTGACTTATTAGAGTTATTTTAACTTAGAATCCTGCACACTTAAGAAAACTGTTAGGGTACCAAATTATTTCATTCTTTGTTACCATCAAAACATAGAGATATATTGCATAATTGAAATCTTGTTCTAACAATCTCCCCCTTTTTGATGATTATAAAACTTTGTATTTTGATGAAACAATAAGTACTTTCAGTGATGCTAAACTGAAAATGATCAGAGTCAAATAGAAAAGTGACTCCCTCTGAGATTAGCAATCTCCCCCTAAGTCTGATACTTAATAAAAAAATTTAAAGATATTTAGAATCAGATATGGGTTTATGGGTTAGAGAATTTCTTACTAAATCTTCTTAGGTTGCTTGACTTGATTTATTAGTTTCTCAGATAAAATTGCAGTATCCCTTGATTGAGATAGGTCCTAAGAATTTACTTAGAGCTATGCAATAAATTTATCTCAGAATCTAAGCAGTGCATTTCTGAGATTTAGATAAAATAATTTATCAAAATACTTCTATCTAATTCTCCCCCTTTTTGTCAGACTCAAAAAGCAAGTAAATCAAAATTCATTGATAAGTATAAAAACTTCATATAGTACAACGAGAAAAGAAGCAAAAGAAAAAACCTTAGAGTAAAAAACACTTAGAAAAAAATACATAGAAATCCTAAAGTGTCTAAGGGTTAGGTGGAGGAGGCATCCTCTGAAGTAGCTCAACTAGCAGGCTCTAAACGCTGGAGTTAATCTGATCCTGTTTGTCGAGTCTGGCTCTATCCAGTTGTTGTTCCTTCTGCAACTCTTCTAAAGTCCAAATGACCATAGGGGAAAGGTCAGTTGTTGATGACTCTCCTTGAGTCAGAGCAACCTCAGCGGTCTTCTTAGTAGCTTCAACAGCTTTCTGAGCAGCTTCAACGGCCATTGTTGCTTCTGCTTCAGCTTTCTCTCTGGCAGCAACTTCTACAGCTGGTTTCTCAACAGCTTCTGCAACTGCTTTCTCAGCAGCCTCCTTGGCAACTTTCTCTGCTTCTTCCCTTTCATCCTTCTCAGCTGCTTCCTTCGCCAGACGGGCCTCTAGCTTTTCCTTATCACCTCTAATGAAACCATTTCTAACTTGTTCAGAGAGACCCTTCATCTTGAAGATCTCAGAAGTGATCCATATGATGAATCTGTTCCAGTTAGTCCTTACTTCAGAAGGATTCTCACTGGTGTTGTATTCTTCAGAGTGCTTCTTGAACCTGGAAGCTGAACTCTATGAGAATTTGGCTAATGCCTCATCAAAGATGGGTAGTATAAGCTCAGGTTCAGAGGGTTCGTGAATGGGTTCAGATGGTTCAGGTATAGAAGAAGTCTTTTCAGAGTTAGTTGTGGCCTGAAGGTATTCATGATTTGGTGAGGTTGGGCCAGGATAATCTGAACCAGAATGTTCACGGTCAGAGGAGAGGTCATAGTACGGGGGGGAGCTATGGATGGTGGAGAGGGTTGGTGATAGGGGTTCGTTGAACATGAGGGCTTCAGAGTGGGGGATGGATGTTGTTTGGAGGTTGAAGAGAGGTAAGGGAGGTGAATGTGTGATGCACCTGAGAGGGATATGGTTAGAGGTTGTGGGTTCTGATGGTTTTGGTTCAGAAAGGGTTGGTATAGATGGTGTTGGTTCATATGAGGTAGGGAGTGGGGTTGTTGGGTGTTGAGATTTGGATTTTTCTTTGGGAGCTATAATGTGTGTGGTAGGTGGAATGAAGGATGTTGTAACTGTGGTTGGGAGTGTGGGGGTGGTAGAGGGAGTGATGAGGCAATTTTCCTAGAGCCATAGGTATGTGGAGCTTCTGAGATAGATAACTTACCAAAAGGTGTTGAAAAAGAGGTCAGAGGCACCAACTTCTTCTTGGTCGTTGAAGACTCTCATCTTGAGAGTCTTCTTTTTCTGAGCAATCGTCTTCTGAGAAGGTTACCTTTTTTTCTTCAAGAAGTTAGGAGGATGATTTGGGAGCCAGTCCAAGTTGAAGCCATATATGTCATAGCCTTGAGCTTCTAGATCTTGTAGATAACATGCTATGACTTCTAGAGGATCAATCTTTGTGAAGATATACATCTCATTTGATTTCTCTCTTTGGTCCTTCAGAGCTTCCCAAGAGGTGTTTCTGGTGGGTTTGACATGGACCTTGTCAATAAATCCCATACTCTTTAGATTCCTCCTGTTGAGAGGCTTCCCCACGTCCACGGTGACGTCTTCCATTAGATTTAGCTGAATGAGATGATCCACCAGACCACTCTCAATAAGAACATATGATATTAGCCTGTCCAAAGGTGTGTAGTTCCTTGGCTTCATGTTGTTCCAAGTGTCTTTGACAGAGTCTCTTAGATACTTGAAGAAGAGAGAAGGTAGGTTGAGCTTCAGACCTTTGTGCAGACAGTAGAGGATGCACTTCTGATATGTGTTGATGTAGTCAAAAGAGTTGGATGATGGAAGGTGGTGGATGCATCCCATAATTATCTTGAGCCACACCCTTAAATTCCTGTGGAGCTCTTGATTCTTCTAGGATGTTCTTCCTTCAGAGTTCTAAGAGAAGATGGTGGGGATGATTTCCTGGGACATGTACTTAGCCCTATGATTAATGTTGTAGATTCTTCTTCCCTCAGCCTTCTCCATATTCAGAAGTGCGACAATAGACTTTTTAGTAATGAATATCTTGATACCCAGATTGTGAGAGACGATGCAGCGACCATCGCAGTCAGCGAATCTCCATAATTCTTTCACCAGATTCGTGTAGATAGGGCCATAGAGACGGTTGAAATAGGTGAGCCAACCCTGATTTCTTAAGTTCTGGTGTTAGATCCATACCATTTTCTTTGAGGTTTTAGAAGTCCACCAATAACTCACACAAAACTTCTAGTTGTTCAAACGGTGTTGATAGATTGATGTGGGTTGGACGATCAAGAATATGGGGTTCTTGATAGGAGGTTGTTGTTTAAAGTGCAGTAGTGGATACAACTTGTTGTGGGAATTTGTAACACCTCAAAATTTGCCCTCCTCTTCTTGAGACTAGTTTGGGGCATTGCATTTCATGTTAGGACATTAGGAATTACATTTTGCATCTCATATGAAAATGAGAAGGTCATCCTCCAAAGTCTTTTCAAAAGATGGGGAAGTTAGGTGATTCAAGCCTGAGGGTCTCTATGAATTGATCATCAACTATCTGAGGGTATGGGCTCCAATTAGGGTTTCTTGATTCTTAAAAGGTCTTGAGCATTATCCTATCTGCAAAGATATATCACCATCATCATGGTTCTATCATTATCAAGGGTTTCAGAGTTCATTCTCAAGTTCCTTTGGATTAGGGTTGTGACCTATGGTCAACCCTAATCAATGCAGTTCTTCCAACTAGGGTTTTCTCAAAGAGATGAGGTATTTTCTTGGGAAGAGGATCACATGATTATTATAAGGAGCTTACATGAGCTAGGGTTTCATTTTGAAGCAATTTCACCAAGTGGTAGAGGCTCAAGTTGATCAAGACATTTCAAGGTCATCTGAGGATCAAAAGTCAACTGTGCAGTCAACTGAGGGCTATGAGGTGGGGAAATGAGTTGAGACACCTCAATCATGTTCAAATGGGGTCTATTCATCATTCTAAGCTTCCATCTTGAAGATTCAAAGGTCATGGCAAAAGTTACTAAAAATGGAAAATGACCTATAATTCAAAGTTTCCAAATTTGGCAAGTTCTTGGTCCACTTTCAAATTGACTTTTCAATATTAAATAAGTTTCAAATGGATTTTTGATGAACATGAAAGTTGTAGATCTTTGTCTCCCCTTTCCAAAAAGTCCTAATTCATGTCCATGCGATGAATGGTTAAGGAGTTATGGTCATTTGATCACAAAGTGTGCATGGAAATTCAAAATGGCATAACTTTTGATATAATGCTTCAATTTGGTTCATTCTTTTTGCAAAGTGCTTATCATGTTCAAGGCATCTCAAAATGACATAATTTGACTCAATTGTGCAAGCTAAGCCTCAAGGAATCATGGTCAAAAGTCACATTATTTCACATTTGTTCTAAGGATGATCCCATGCTACAAATCAAAATTCACAAATAATCAAGGCAAGGCTTCACTTCAGCTTTCTTCATGGACCATATTTGAGTAAAAATGAGCCATTGCCATGCATGAGAGAGGTGTGTATGTTTCTTGTTTCACACATGTTCAAAATGAAGCAAATCTTCACCATTCATTTTTGGCTTAGGATGCAAGCTAAACAACCTTCAAATCCTGACCCTTGGTTGCTTTTGAGTGGATTAAGATCCTAGCATGGGGATGAGCACGTGCATTATGGCCATGGGAGCTCAATTTGCATTTTTGAAAGTTGCATAGTAACTCACTAATCATGATTAGCAAATGGTTAAAATGATTATCAGTGTCATTAGCAAGAAGTATAAATAGCAAAACCCTAATCACAAGCTTCATAACTGCATTTTCAGATCTAGAATCCAAGAAATTCTCTCAAAATCTCTCTCTTCGAATTTGAATTTTCTCCACACATCTCTCAAAGATTATTGCAGATTCTTGATCCTCATACTTCACTGAGCAAGAATCATCCATCGTTTGGTGTAATTCTTCAAGAAATCAAGCAGTTCAAGTGCATTATCATGATGAACGGATTTGGAAATTGAGGCACATTCAAGAGGTTTCATCCATTTCTTTTTGCATAAAGCTTTAGAGATCTCCATTTCCAGGTGACTCCATTTTCACTCTCTCCTTTTGCTGATTTTAGGTTATAGGATTGAAGATCTTGTTGTGTAGGTTGATAACATGAAATGATATAACATTCTATGATTCAATTTAATTAAATTATATTATTATTTACTTCAATTTATTTCATTTTATTCGATATTACTCGGTATTTTCTTTCTATTTATCCCAGGTAGTTTATTTGAAGCACAAGTGAAAAAGGAAGAAAAGGAGGTGAAAAAAGGAATGAAAAGAAGCAAATATCAAAAGCCAAAGCCCAGCCCAAAAAGCACAGGCGCTGCACCTGTGACGAGCGTCACACAGGCTGTGACGAGCGTCACGCTTTACCCACTTGTGTTACGAGCGTAACACATGGTGTGACGGACGTCACACCAGTCTCCTATATTTTTGGCTTCAGAGACGTTGAGGCCTATTTGTACGCCTGACCATTTGGCACGTGAAGACCCTTTTACGCGGAAGACTTTTGGAAGTAGTTACGAGAAGAGACCAATATAAATAGTAGTTTTTGGCAAACCCTCGGGACGCTCTTTTTTTTTTCTTGGCCGTTTTCTCTTTTTCGCACTTTTTCTCTTCCAGCAGCATAAGTATTTTACAGCATTATTTTTACAACTTTTATATTGTTTCCTTTGCAATTTCTATTTTCTTTTTCAGCAATTACTTAATTTTTCGCACAGTAGTTTCTACACCGGAAACTATTGTGTACCTTTCACTAGATCTAACCTTACGTTAGACCCTAGATTTTTATTCCTTCAATTTTATTTTCCTGTCCGATTGAAGAATTCAAGAACAAATCCAACCGGTCTGTGGTGGAGTGTTCAAGACTGCTATTTAATTACTCAGGTTCTTTAATTATAGTTTGAATTTATATATGCTTTGTTTTACTGTTTATTTATGTTATTTGCCTGAGATGAAATTATTTATGCATGCTGATTATTTAGATCTGTTTAGTATGTCTGGCTAATTCATTTAGGTGTCGGTATGTAGAGTAAGCGGAATGAAGGAATCAAAACTAAGTTGGTTTAATTAAGTTTAAAATAAAATCACTCTTTTTACGGTCTCAACTTACAGGTTTAATAACAAGGTTTTTGTACGAAAGTAAAAGACATAAAGAAGTTAAAATCAATAGAACGAGAGTTTGAGTTTTTAACTGGACAGTGTAAGTTGGACATTAATTCTAGATCAGGGCGAGAGCAATTTTTAGAGTTAATTAAATTCTAATCTTTTCCAAAAAGTATTTTTAAAGGTTAAGTGTGAGGACGAGAGTTAAGCATTTGAATTTAATTATATAACCTAAGTCAACAGAGCGAGAGTTTGAGACAAGGGTGTTTAAACGATTAGTGTTTTCTTAAAAAGAGTTTCTATGGATTCTATTGTTTTCAAAAAGTGGTTTTTGACTTAACTAATAAGTGACAGCTACGTTAATATAAAATCATAGTTTATTCAACAGAACGAGAGTTTGAGATAAGACTTTTAAACAATAGTGTCAACTGAAAAGATTTATTTTAAAACCAAGAAACCAACGAAGAATTGATTCCCTAATTACGACGAACTACATACCGATATCCGCTTAATTAATATTTAATTTAGATCTTATTTTTAGTTTTAACTTTTCCCCAAACAATCAAAGTATCATCCGCCTTAGCTTTACGAAGTAACCTTAGAAAACGGTATATCGATTCATAAGTCCCTGTGGGATCGATATCTTTTAAAACTACGCGATAGAACTGTGCACTTGCAGTTTGTACCCCAAATTCGACTCATAAAGTCGCGATCAAGTTTTTGGCGCCGTTGCCGGGGACTTTTATTTAGTCGATATCGTAACTCTTCTGTTACGCTGTAGAGACTAAGGCTTTTCTTTTTCTTTTCTTTCTTTCGTTGATTTGTATGCCACACACTCGCTCACAAGGCGAGCCGCACTACTTACGAATCAACGATATCGAACTATATCTTCGAGTCTTACGACGAATTCGGGAATATCGTGCTGCAAACAATCTCCCTCCTAGCGAAATTCCTGATTTCAAAAATCTTTTTTCTTCGATACCCGAGATGGCAGAACCAGCTCGTGCTCTTCGAGATTACGCCGCTCCATCGCAAGATGAGCCGCATTCGAGTATTGCTCCACCCGCAATCGAAGCAAACAACTTCGAACTTAAACCTTCATTGTTGCAGGCAGTGCAACAGAACCAATTCTCTGGAAATCCTACCGAGGATCCAAACCTTCATTTATCCGTATTTGTCCAATACGCTGATACTGTTAAAGCTAATGGTGTCACTTCAGAGGCAATTCGACTTCGTCTTTTTCCTTTCTCGTTAAGAGATAGCGCTAGAAGATGGCTCCAATCTCTTCCTTCCAACTCAGTCACCACATGGAACGAGTTGAAGAAAGTCTTTCTTGCCCGATATTTTCCGCCAAGCAAAACAGCTATGTTAAGAGCCCAGATAAATGGATTTAAACAGAAAGATAACGAGTCTCTTTTCGAAGCATGGGAAAGATACAAAGACATGATGAGACTTTGTCCACACCATGGTTTAGAGGATTGGTTAGTAATTCATACATTCTATAATGGTCTCTTGTACAACACGAGGTTAACAATAGATGCCGCCGCAGGTGGTGCACTAATGAACAAACCTTATGCTGATGCTTACCAACTTATCGAAAGCATGGCTCAAAACCACTATCAGTGGGGAAGCGAACGAACAATGGTGGAAAAACCTCAAACGAAAATTGGCATGTACGAGATAAGTAACCTTGAACATGTTAATGCAAAAGTGGATGCTCTGGTCCAGAAAATTGATAGTTTAAATGTATCACCTCCAGCCACCGTGGTAGCCATAACTCAGAATTGCGAAGTCTGTGGAATCCAAGGACACACTCCTGCAGATTGTCAACTCCTAACAGGAATCCAAGCAGAACAAGTAAACTATGCTCAAGGAAGCCCCTACTCGCATACCTATAACTCAAATTGGAAGAATCATCCCAATTTTTCATATAAGAGTAATAACACCTTATACGCACCAGGACAATCTCCAAATCAAGCCCCAGCTATACCTCCGGGATATCAGAAGCCGATCCCATCTACACCTAACAATAACGCCCCTAGGAAATCCAACTTGGAAATTATGATGGAAAACTTTATAGCCTCTCAACAGCAAACCAATAAAGATTTCTTAAACCAGAATGTACACACTGGCGAACAAATTAAACAACTAGCAAGTAAAGTAGATTCCCTGGCTACCCATAACAAAATGCTGGAAACGCAAATATCACAAGTAGCTCAACAACAAGCACCTACTGCTGCCCCAACTGGTACATTTCCTGGCCAACCCCAACCTAACCCGAGAAGCCACGCTCATGCAATTATACTGAGAAGTGGAATGGAAGTGGAAGGACCGTCTGATCCAAGGATAGAAAACCAAAACTCTAAAAAGTCAACTGAGGAAGAAAATAAACCTAAGGAAAAGGAAGAGAGTAATAAGGAAACCGTAGAAAAGAAGGAACCTTATGTACCTCCACCACCTTATAAACCACCTATCCCTTACCCTCAAAGGCTTATTAAAACCAAAGATGCGGGCCAATTCAAAAAATTTGTTGACCTACTAAAACAATTAAACGTCACAATTCCGTTTACAGAAGCTATTACGCAGATTCCCTCATATGCTAAGTTCTTAAAATAAATTCTTTCTAATAAAAGGAAACTTGAAGATAGCGAAACCGTTACACTCACCGCTGAATGTAGCGCTATAATCCAGAATATGCCTCCTAAACTTAAAGACCCAGGTAGTTTCTCTATACCCTGTCACATAGGAAAATTTGTCATTGACAAAGCCTTATGCGATTTAGGAGCCGGTATTAGTGTTATGCCTTTATCCATATGCAAGAGACTGGAAATGGGAGAATTAAGACCAACTAAAATGTCTGTGCAACTAGCAGATCATTCCGTCAGATATCCTGTAGGAATTCTTGAAAACGTTCCAGTGCGCATAGGTCAATTCTACATTCCAACCGATTTTATAATTATGGATATTAGAGAAGATGAAGTTACACCCATTATACTGGGAAGACCGTTCTTAGCAACTGCCGGTGCAATCATAGACGTAAAACGAGGACGACTCACCTTCGAAGTAGGAGAAGAGAAAATTGAGTTCATTCTTTCCCAATTTTTGAAAACACCTGCAATAGAAGATACATGTTACTTCATGGATATCATCGATGAATGCATAAAAGAAACAGAGTTAGAAAAAGACAAATCATCTGACTATCTTGTAGAAGACAAACTTAACCAATGTTTAGCAATAACACCGGACCCTACGCAATGCCTTAAGAAACCAACCCTAGACCTGAAAACACTTCCCAAAAATCTGAGATATGAATTCCTAGACTTAGAACTTGAACGACCAGTGATAGTTAATGCTGACCTAGGAAGACTCAAAACAGAAAAACTCCTGCATATCTTAAGAAAATATCCAACCGCACTAGGATACAACATCACCGATCTTAAAGGAATAAGTCCTTCTATTTGTATGCACCGCATCATGCTAGAAGAAGACTGTAAAACTTCTAGGGAACACCAGAGGAGACTAAACCCGATCCTGAGTGAGGTAGTGAAGAAGGAAATAACCAAGTTATTAGAGGCAGGTATCATATATCCTATATCTGATAGCAAATGGGTTAGTCCTGTACACGTAGTACTAAAGAAAGGAGGTATAACAGTCATTGAAAATGAAAAAGGAGAAACTATAACCAAACGAATCGAATCGGGATGGAGAATGTGCATTGACTATAGGAAACTAAACAAAGCAACCCGAAAAGATCATTTCCCTTTACCATTCATTGACCAGATGTTAGAACGATTAGCAAAACATTCTCATTTATGTTATCTAGACGGTTACTCAGGTTTATTTCAAATACCAATTCATCCTGATGACCAAGAAAAGACAACATTCACATGTCCTTTTGGTACCTTCGCTTATAGACGAATGTCGTTTGGCTTGTGTAATGCTCCTGCAACCTTCCAAAGATGCATGATGGCAATATTCGCCGATTTTCTCGAAAACATCATGGAAGTATTTATGGATGACTTTTCCGTATGCGGACAAAGCTTTGAAGAATGCCTTGAAAACCTAGAAAGAGTTCTAGAGCGATGTGTAAAAGTAAACCTAGTACTTAATTGGGAAAAATGCCACTTTATGGTACAAGAAGGAATTGTTTTAGGACACATCATCTCGAACAGAGGAATTGAAGTAGACAAAGCCAAAATAGAGGTAATCGAAAACCTTCAACCTCCGAAAATTGTGAGAGAAGTACGAAGCTTCTTAGGACATGCCGGTTTTTACCGACGATTCATTAAAGACTTCTCTAAAATAACTAAACCTTTAACCGGGCTATTAATGAAGGATGCTGAATTCATATTCGACAATAAATGTTTAGAAGCATTTCAAACGCTTAAACAAGCATTGATCCCATCACCCATAATGCAGACACCAGATTGGAACGAACCATTCGAAATAATGTGTGATGCCAGTGATTACGCTGTGGGTGCTGTTTTAGGACAACGAAAGGATAAAAAGCTTCACGTTATATATTACGCAAGTAGAACTCTAGATGAAGCATAAATGAATTACGCCACAACCGAGAAAGAACTTCTATCAGTAGTGTTTGCGCTAGATAAATTTCGTTCTTACTTGGTCGGAGCCAAAATAATCATCTACACTGACCATGCTACTATCAAATACCTCTTAACAAAAAAGGATGCTAAACCTAGACTCCTAAGGTGGATCATGTTGCTACAAGAGTTCGATTTGGAAATCAAAGACAAGAAAGGAACTGAAAACGTAGTAGCAGATCACCTCTCTAGACTTGAGAACCTTGAACCGGAAAGAACATCAATTAACGATGATTTCTGGTAGGATAAGCTTATAGCTACTTTGGAAGAAAATAACGCTGATAAACAGGTAGAAACCACCTTAGTTATATCTGTTACACCGTGGTACGCTGACCTCGTCAATTATTTAGCTGCCGGAATAGTTCCACCTACTTTATCCTACCAGCAGAAGAAACGATTCTTCTATGACATAAAACACTATTACTGGGATGACCCCTTACTTTTCAAAAGAGGCCCCGATGGTATTTTCCGTCGGTGTATACCTGAGGAAGAGGTAGAAAATATAATCCAACACTGTCACTCCGCCCCTTATGGTGGACATGCAAGTACATCCAAGACCTGCTCTAAAATCCTACAAGCCGGTTTCTATTGGCCAAATATATGGAAGGATGTACATGCAGCTATTAAGAAATGTGACAGATGTCAACGCACAGGAAACATATCTAGACGTGACGAGATGCCACAAAAGGGCGTTTTGGAAGTAGAGATTTTCGACGTGTGGGGAATAGACTTCATGGGACCTTTTCCATCCTCTTTCGGTAACAAATACATACTCGTGGCAGTTGACTACGTATCGAAATGGATTGAAGCTATAGCTTCTCCAACAAACGACACACGAGTAGTAACTAGACTCTTTAAGAATATAATATTTCTAAGGTTTGGTGTCCCAAGAATAGTAGTCAGTGATGGTGGATCGCATTTCATATCCAAGGTACTCGAAAAACTACTGCTTAAGTATGGCGTAAGACATAAAGTAGCGACACCTTACCACCCTCAAACCAGTGGGCAAGTGGAAGTGTCTAACAGAGAAATTAAACAAATATTAGAAAAAACAGTCGCCACCTCAAGGAAAGACTGGTCATTGAAATTACCAGAAGCTTTATGGGCTTACCGAACTGCTTACAAAACTCCCATAGGGACAACCCCATTTAAGCTCATTTATGGAAAATCCTGTCACCTCCCGGTAGAATTAGAACATAAAGCCTATTGGGCTATTAAAAATCTAAATTTAAACTATAAGGCCGCCGGTGAAAAGAGAATCCTTGATATAAGCGAATTAGAGGAACTCAGAAGAGACGCTTACGAAAATGCCAGAATCTACAAAGAGCGAACAAAACAATGGCATGACAAGTGCATATCAAGGAAAATCTTCAGGCAAGGCGATACAGTCCTTTTATTTAACTCCAGGCTAAAGTTATTCCCGGGAAAACTACGATCTAGATGGTCAGGTCCTTTCCAAATCACCAAAGTTTTTCCCAGTGGAGCGGTAGAAATTAAAGGCAAATCTATGGAACCGTTTACCGTAAATGGGCAACGTCTAAAACATTATCACTATGCAGAAAACAATGAAGATTCACACGTCTTACACTTAGACGAAATGCCTCCAGAACTTATAGATTATAATTGATAGTTTTTATGTCGAGCTTGCGACATTAAACAAAGCGCTTAGTGGGAGACAACCCACAAATATTTATAATTTTTTATTTCTCCCTTAATTATTCTTTCAAATTTTGTTTAGTATTCATTCTTAATTTATTTTAATTTATTAAAAAACTTTTTTCTTCTTCTTTCGGCATTTGGCCAAAATCCTGACTAAAACTATTGTTTTTCTTTTCTCTAGCTAACACTAACCTGATGGGACAAATTGATCGTATGGGTATCAAATTCAGAGGGAAAGCTCAGAAACAAAAGTTTGAGGAACCAGCCACGAGAGAGATGCTACCTAGTTTGTATGCTGATGATTGGGCAATGACTGCCCTTGGACTAAGACAAAGTGTCCTGTATTTGTTGAATCAGATTGGGTGGGAAACCTCTCCTATCCGTAGACATTTCGTCACTTACCGGAGACTAACACTAGAATTCCTTAGTTCCCTGATCTATCTACCCAGCCATGGAAAAGGAATAAGCAGAGGTTTCATCCAGTTCAGAATGTTTAACATGGAGTACCAATTTAATATCCAAGACTTTACCAACCTTTTAGGTTTCCCTACCTCCTTTGATACATTCACAGTGAGCCAAGAAGAACTTTTTGAATATAGAGAACTTGAACACTTTTGGGGAAGCTTGACTGGAAATGACGATCCCGAGGAACATGAGTTTCTCTCTGGAAACATACATAACCCGGCCTTTCGCTATTTCCATAAGATCCTGACCCACACCTTATTTGGGAAGAAGCCAAACAGTACCACAGTTTCACGTGATGAACTCTTCATCATATTTTGTGCTTCCCAGAACCGTCCAGTAAATGGTGCCACTTTTATGCTAGCAAATTTAGACCACCTTATCCAAGATGAACGAGCACCAATTCGAATAGGCGGTTTGATAACCATGATTGGTAATGCTATCGGATTACGTCAGCCTATGCTTGACTTAAGCCCTTTTTGTGGCATTACTATTATGAGTATACCCTTCCTCTTCAACACTATGTTTATAGCAAACCTAGGATCTGACGAGTTTGAGCTTATAATTAATAACCAAGTTCTTTGCCTATTCACCATGCCCAATCCTAGGACTAGTGTTCATAACCGCAATAACTGGCTCTACAATCTGAACGAAACCCCCTCTCTTGCTAGATCCACTGAATCCATCCAGGACTATGAGATTTATGATGACCAGATCCCTTATGCTGAATCTGACCCTCAGACACCATCTGGTTAGTATGATATTGATCCTCCTCCGCAACCTATTCAGACCGAAGAATCGACAATACCCGACCTTAGACATCATATGCCCGGAACTGATTATAACACTGCCATTGAAGCCTTGATGTCAGAACAAGACGCCCTCAAAGAAGAGTTCGCTAACATGAGATCATGCAGATGGATAGAAGTTGTTTTTCTTAGTTATTTAGTTTTAAGTTAGATTGTTCATTAATGTTATTTCAAATTATGTTCGTATTTGTTTCTCTTTCGCATTTTTGTTTTTTTTCTTCCAATGTTACATTATGATTATTTTATTAAGCTATTGATTTATTTTACTTTATTATGAATTATGCAATATTTATCAATAATGCTCTCTACTGTTGTTGCCTACATATCTTATTAAAGAAAAATATATTTATGCACTATTATGCAAAGTAGAATAGCATGCAAGGGAAATTTAAATAGCAGAGTAAAATAATCTGAAGCAAAGCAAAACAAACAAAATAATAAAAATAAATTACTATAATTATTATGAAGAACGCAAGCAGTAACCATGCCAGAATGACTGTGTGACGAGCGCCACACAATCTATCACGGACGTCACGCCAAGTGCTTGTGACGCCCGTCACGCCCCTGTCACGAGCGTGACACCGTCTGACCATGTTAACGTTACTAGCCGTTGGGTGGCGACCGTTACACCACTTCACCTTTTTACCTTCCCTATTTATTCACATTAACCCACATTTATTTACTTTTCAACCACTTCCTTTCCAACTTCCAAACATTTTTCCTATAAATACCCACCATACCTTTCTTCCTACATCACAACTATTCTATACAATCAAATACATTTCTTTTCTTTCCTATTACTTCTTCCAACTCATTCATCAGTATGGCGGGAAATCAAAATTTTGGAAACATCATCTTCCGATCTGAAGATGATAACTATCAAAGAGAGCAATTCGAGCGTTTCCAACAACGAGGTGTCACCTCTACCAGGTATCCTGATTCAACTTGTTTACAACAATTAGGATTACTTCAAGGTATCGAGTGGATTCTCCGCCTTGCCGATCTAACCTTTCTATGCACTCATAATCAACCTACCTACCCCTCCCTAACCTTAGAATTTTTAAGTTCATATGCGTACAACACTCCCACCGGTGAAGACGAATTCTTAACCGGTACCGCAACCTTCCGTATGTTCAACACCGAATACTCCTTATCCCAAAACCAATTGAGCACCATGCTACAGTTCCCTGTAAAAGGTCAAGTCCACCCGAGAATCCCTCCGAATTCCCAGTGGAACATACACGCCTTCGACCTATTTAAGAAAATATCCGGCGTAGATACCAACAACTGGGATGTGCTCCTTGCTTCCCATATACATAACCCAACCATCCGGTACTTCATCCGCATCCTGCAAAACACAGTTTTTGGAAGACCGAACAACAGCAAAGTCAACGCTAAGGAGTTATTCTTCCTCGAATGCGTCTTCGAACCGGATACTAAGGTAAACGCCGCCTCCTTCCTATTTCATCATATCCGCACCTTATGTGCTAGAGGCCGGCAACCTTTTGTAATTGGTGGATTAATCACCACCATAGCACTTGGCTTAAACCTAGGGGACCGACTCCAAACTTTAGAATCTTTACCTCCCCTATTTATGGACATAAGCTATTGTCGGTCCAACCGCCTAATCAAGAACAAGATAGGCGGAGGGTATTATCTTATGGTGAACAACCAAGAGGTCCCAAGCGTTGTTCTACCCAACATTGCCTTAACCGATGTCACCAATCCCAACCGCCATATCTATGATCTTAATGCTCCCGAAGCTACCGAGCCTGCACAAGCAAACCCGTCCACCGACGAGTTTGAAGAAATGGAGCACGGTGATCAGATTCCTGCACAACAATCAGTCCCGCTCAACCCTTCCGATAATGCAGCTGGTCCATCCTCACGACGTCGTCGACGAAGAAGGCCTGCAACCAATGACGACATCATGGATGCTATTGATGGTATGCAAGCACAAAATCTCGAAATGATGCAAATGATGCGCCAAATGCAACAACAACAAGAAGCGAGGAATGCCATAACCGACCAGCGGTTCACTGATTTGCTTAGCAGGTTTGACAACTTAGAAGTACATCAGCGATCACCCGGTCCAAGAACAAGAGGCGGAAGGCAGCATTGATTCCTTTTTCTTTCTTTTTGTATTTCATTTCTTTCCCTTAAAACATTGGGGACAATGTTTCATTTAAGTATGGGGGGGAAAACCGTGTTCTTTCTATCCTCCCTTCTTCAAGTATGTACCTTTCTTTTCATTGTTATTTCCCTTATAAAAAAAATATTTCTTATAATATAGATTTATTTTAAGTTAAGTCCCTAGTGTGAAAAATTTCTATTATCTATTCTCTCAAAAATTTTCATGAGCCATAACAAATATTCAACACACTCAGTAAGTATAAAGGTTGCTTATTTTATCAAACTTGAGACAAATTAAGACTAAAACTATTACCGCCCCGATACTCTAAACAAACCTCAACATGTTAGATCAGAAAGGCAGCGGTTATACAAGTCCCTGGATTTTTAACCTTATAATAACCCCGAGTAGTTTATACAAGAAGTCAGCACCATCTTAATAGCAAACTACGTGGAGGGCCGATGAATATAAGTGAATGATTCCCAAAATAAAAAAAATATAGCAGGAAATGCACTAACTAAGTTAGGTGATCCTCACCAGATCATTTAATCCAAATGTTGCAAATCATGCAAAAACATAATACGAAAGGCCCATTATAAGTTGGTTCAACAGGTATCTGGTACTGAACTTGGTAGGGCGGACTACGGTCCGATCCCCCGCAATTTGCAATGGACTGAATAACAAAGTTATCCGACTTATGTACCAGAACTTCTAGCTAAAAGGGGATCAGAATCACTAACCGATCACTCCACTATGTGCGCGAAACGATAAAGGGCTTAATGTGATTTCGCTAGAATGAAAACGGGTGAAATAAGAGTTAAAGAACCAGGCTAGCTATAATAGCATGACTGAAACTGGCTTGCATGAGGTGAGATTATCTGATGTGGTAGTGGTAGTCCTTGCTGTCGAGATTAGACTCAAGATACTTCAAAACGAAATCTACTTGCAACCTAGTACGAATTGATGTGTGTTTTGGAATTTCATCTGGCTAAATTCTTAAAACAAGTTCTATACTGTATTTTGCTTGAGGACAAGCAAAGATCTAAGTATGGGGGAGTTTGATAACATGAAATGATATAACATTCTAGGACTCAATTTAATTAAATTATATTATTATTTACTTCAATTTATTTCATTTTATTCGATATTACTCGGTATTTTCTTTCTATTTATCCCAGGTAGTTTATTTGAAGCACAAGTGAAAAAGGAAGAAAAGGAGGTGAAAAAAGGAATGAAAAGAAGCAAATATCAAAAGCCAAAGCCCAGCCCAAAAAGCACAGGCGCTGCACCTGTGACGAGCGTCACACAGGCTGTGACGAGCGTCACGCTTTACCCAATTGTGTTACGAGCGTAACACATGGTGTGACGGACCTCACACCAGTCTCCTATATTTTTGGCTTCAGAGACGTTGAGGCCTATTTGTACGCCTGACCATTTGGCACGTGAAGACCCTTTTACGCGGAAGACTTTTGGAAGCAGTTACGAGAAGAGACCAATATAAATAGTAGTTTTTGGCAAACCCTCGGGACGTTCTTTTTTTTTTCTTGGCCGTTTTCTCTTTTTCGCACTTTTTCTCTTCCAGCAGCATAAGTATTTTACAGCATTATTTTTACAACTTTTATATTGTTTCCTTTGCAATTTCTATTTTCTTTTTCAGCAATTACTTAATTTTTCGCACAGTAGTTTCTACACCGGAAACTATTGTGTACCTTTCACTAGATCTAACCTTACGTTAGACCCTAGATTTTTATTCCTTCAATTTTATTTTCCTGTCCGATTGAAGAATTCAAGAACAAATCCAACCGGTCTGTGGTGGAGTGTTCAAGACTGCTATTTAATTACTCAGGTTCTTTAATTATAGTTTGAATTTATATATGCTTTGTTTTACTATTTATTTATGTTATCTGCCTGAGATGAAATTATTTATGCATGCTGATTATTTAGATCTGTTTAGTATGTCTGGCTAATTCATTTAGGTGTCGGTATGTAGAGTAAGCGGAATGAAGGAATCAAAACTAAGTTGGTTTAATTAAGTTTAAAATAAAATCACTCTTTTTACGGTCTCAACTTACAGGTTTAATAACAAGGTTTTTGTACGAAAGTAAAAGACATAAAGAAGTTAAAATCAATAGAACGAGAGTTTGAGTTTTTAACTGGACAGTGTAAGTTGGACATTAATTCTAGATCAGGGCGAGAGCAATTTTTAGAGTTAATTAAATTCTAATCTTTTCCAAAAAGTATTTTTAAAGGTTAAGTGTGAGGACGAGAGTTAAGCATTTGAATTTAATTATATAACCTAAGTCAACAGAGCGAGAGTTTGAGACAAGGGTGTTTAAACGATTAGTGTTTTCTTAAAAAGAGTTTCTATGGATTCTATTGTTTTCAAAAAGTGGTTTTTGACTTAACTAATAAGTGACAGCTACGTTAATATAAAATCATAGTTTATTCAACAGAGCGAGAGTTTGAGATAAGACTTTTAAACAATAGTGTCAACTGAAAAGATTTATTTTAAAACCAAGAAACCAACGAAGAATTGATTCCCTAATTACGACGAACTACATATCGATATCCGCTTAATTAATATTTAATTTAGATCTTATTTTTAGTTTTAACTTTTCCCCAAACAATCAAAGTATCATCCGCCTTAGCTTTACGAAGTAACCTTAGAAAACGGTATATCGATTCATAAGTCCCTGTGGGATCGATATCTTTTAAAACTACGCGATAGAACTGTGCACTTGCAGTTTGTACCCCAAATTCGACTCATAAAGTCGCGATCATAGGTCATGAATATATGATTAGAATTGAGATTGAGTGAGTATTAAGGATTTTGTGGTGACTGAAAGTTTGGATCTGGAAACTTATTCCCTTCGAATTGCAAAACCTAGGAAGAATTAGGAGAAACTAATAGGATATTTGGAATCAGCGTTGAAAAATGAGTGGAATGGTGGTGGTCTGGTGAATTTCTGGAAAAAATTTGGGTGGCGCCGCCGTGGGAGCCACCGGGGACTCGTCGGAGAAGACGACCGGAGCGGAGCTCCGGCGTCTGTGTCATGGCTAGGGTTTGCTGAGTGTGTGCCATGTGGTGCAAGGCGTGGCAGAGTGATTGGATGAGATTTCTTTGACCAAGGCCACGCGTGCGTTGAAAGCTGACTGGGTGAATGACTGGATTAATGAAACGGTGCGTTTCATTAGTTTAAACGTGGACCATTGATTTCAAAAGCGCGCCAGATCCAAGGGCTTGTGTTTTTCCAGATTTAATTCAAATAATTCGTTTCCCTCCATTTTCTATTTCATATTTCAATTATTTTGGTCATTTTGTTTAATTCATAAAAAATCCAAAAATTGTCCAATTGAGTCCCAATTTTTTTCGTAGTTTTGTATTTGTGTCTACTTTTTTATGGTGTTAAATTCAAGAATTTTTGGTGTCTGGATTTTTATGTGGGAATTTTTGAATCAATATTGTGCCAAATTGACCTAGTGCATTCAATGTATTGTGAAATCCTTAATTTTGAACCTTCTGATCCACTCTTTTGCATACATGACATTCATACATGACATGAATTATTGATCACTGGTTTGGATTTTTTCTCACATGTTATCATCATTTTTGACACATAGAGAAAAATGTGACAATTTGTGTCACATTTTTGACATTGAATTGGTGCATTTTTGTTCACATAGCATTTGCATCATTTTGGACTTGCTCTTTTGCATGTTGAACATTCATAGCATAAGGAACTTATACAAAATATCCCAAAGTCATTGCATGCATTTCTGATTTAATATGAATTTTCTAAGTTGGAAGTTCATTTTGTGCATATTTTTGGTCATTACATGGCATAGGCAAGTTGAGGTACTTGATCCTTGATTTGATGCTGGTCTTTTTGAGGACATTGGAGGGAGTGTTTTAATGTGCAATGTGCAAAAGGAGGGGTCCTGGATTGGTCATTTGGTTAGGTTTTGAGTCTTGTCTTTGTACTAGGGTTTTCACCCAATTTTGGGGTTTGCTCTTGGTCCATTCTTTGACTTGGTTTGGGGTCTTCTTTGTGGTGTGAGCCTTTGCCGCTTTTGCATTGGTTTGATCCCTGATTTGTGAGTCTTGAGTCATTGGATTGGAACATTCATCCAAGTCATACATTATTTGGTACGTGTTTGAAGGTTGGGAACACAAGTGAATTCTCAAGGAGACTTGTAAGGTATTGAGGGAGTGGAGGTTCTTATTGGTATGAGATGAATGGATGGGCTTACAAATTGGATTTGTGACTTATTAGAGATGATTTTAGAAGCGTGATCCTACTGACTTGTGAACTTTGGAATGGCTTGAGGCTTGTGGTGACTTGTTGAAGTGATTTAGGCCTATTTTGGAGCTTTTGAAGCAATTGAATGGTATTTGAAGCATGGTGGATCTTTGGCCTAGGTGATTGATGTTTAGGGGTTCATATGGTTCTGTTTGGGGCTTGTGATCATTGGTTGGAGTTTACTTGGGGTTCTCACATCTGTTGGAGGCTTTAAGAAGTGTTTGAAGAGGTATGAAGCCATTGTGAGCAAGTTTTGAGTGCAAGCTTGTTCTACTTGAGTTTTCAAGGGGTTTATGGTTGATTTTGGATCATTGGAGTATGGATTATTGGGTGGTCATTTGAAGGACCCTATTTCTGACTTGGAGTGATCTTGATTTAATTCATCTTATGCCATTGTTTGTTTGTGCTTTGTTGTGTTGATTGAATGTACATAAACTAACTTTGTCTCTTGTTTCAGGTTTGGATACTCATCATTGATGATTGGGTTTGTTCTCACATTGTGAGATACAAAATGCATTGAGTTCTGACCTATTTTTGTTTTGTAGGGTTTTAATTGATGTGGTGAGCTCATGAGCTCATTTGAGTGCTAGAGCACTTATGCATTGAATTGTGTAACTGTTAGAGGGTTTCACTGCTGGTCTTCTGGTTTTATGACTGAAGTATTAACTGTTTAGTCTTTGTACAGGTACCTTAGTTGCTTACTTGCTTTAGCTCTTGCTTGAGCATTGGATTGTGGTTGACACACCACTCAGGTAGTTAGCTTCTTACTTCATGTAGTCTGGAGTCTTGTCACCTTTTTGGCAGGCATTTTGCTGGCAAGTCCTCCTTCAGAGGCTCTGTTTGTGTTTGTTTAAAGTTGTGCCCAAAGACCTCCAAGGAGAGGCATATGTTATGTTTGATAAGACCTCCAAGAGAAGAGGCAATTGACGGAAGGTAGGGATCTGTAACCGATTCCCCGTTATCCAGTGTGTCATTCTTTATGCTCGCACTACGTGCTGATGCTTCTGAACATGTACCCCAGATCTTTTGTCCAGAGTCTGTCAAGTGGAAAAGGACCCCGCTTTCTGGATCCCCACGCTTTCTGTGTCATGAGCTCACCCTGGCCAGGGTTAAGAGCATGAGGTCTCATCCTCATTACCATTTTGATCTGCTCATCCTGACATTCAATGTCAGTGGTTAAGAGCCCATCAGATTACCCCTTACAGTTTGGCTTGTTTGTCGAGGTTGATATGACCCCTCTTGACTAAAGCCCATCCATTATTTGAGACTCTTGTATGGATATAGTGTGTGATGTTTGTTTACTTGCGTTGGTGTGTTTATTTGCCTTCCTCTTCTCATCTCCATTTCTGTAGGAGTTGTACGATTAACTTCTGAGGAAGTTGAACATATGTATAGTTTAGACTTGAGTTAACTCGCTTCCAGGATGAGTTAATTTCTTGTTAGAGACCTCGACTTAGGGATATTGATTGCACAACAACTATTAGGCTCGAGTCTCAGTCTCCCTATTAGTTTGTTGTTTCCCTGGTCTCTGGTTAGGAGAGTGTTTTACCCCTGGTAAGGGGAACTACGTCGCCCTAATTCTCATACCAGATGAGATACGTAGGCAGGAGGTTGAGTGCAATCTCTTCGGGCACCCTTTTCTTTGTTTTTGGGTGTGTTCACCCTTGTTCTTAACTTGTGTTTACTGTTTCGTGTCTTTGTTTCTGGCACTTGTTTTCTTTGGTGAGAGTGCCCGTCTGTTCAGCGTGTGTGGGTGTTGTATGTTCGTACTTTGGGGAATTTCTTCTGTTATTACTTGGGGTTCATATTGGGGTTCATCTTCGGGGTTCATTTATGATGATTGTTATTCATCTGTGGGGTTCATCTTCGGGGTTCATTTGTGATGATTGTTATTCACTTTGGGGTTCATCTTCGGGGTTCATTTGTGATGATTGTTATTCACTTGGGGTTCATCTTTGGGGTTCATTTGTGGTGACTGGTCATACATATAGGGAATTTATTCTGGATATTTGGTTACTTTGTTGGGGTTCATTCTGATAGCCTTTTCTTTGGTGTTCACTGGTTAGCGTTTGTTATTGTTGGGAGTCGGGTGTAAGTCCATGTATTGGCATTCTGTTTCCTTTTTGTTATTGTTGGGAGTCGGGTGTAAGTCCATGTATTGGCATTCTGTTTCCTTTTGGGTGTGTCTTTTGATGTCTCAGCGTCCCTTTTTGGTGTCTTGTTTCAGCGTGCGTTAGCCGAGCTACGAGTGCTCTAATTCTCCTCTGGATAGAGAAGATACGTAGGCATAGGACGCGATGTCTTAGCGAGCATGTCTCCTTTTCCCGAACTACGTTGACTCTGATGTTTGTTTCTGACAAACTACGTAGGCCCAGGATGCAACATCCTGCCGAGTCCACTTCCTCCATTTTCTTTCTCTCCACCATCTGTTTATCGTTCCAGTTTGTGCAGTTTCTTTGAGCAGTTTATTAGCAACCTTTTCCTTTCCTTTGCGTAACCGACTCCCGTACCTTGTAATCTCTGGTCGTAAGACCGTTCCTTTCCCTTTCTTAGGTTAGTCCTGCGCTCCCTTTCCGTCATAGGATGAATAGCGTCGGTGGCGGCTCTGTATTTTCCCCGCCGGTTGTTTTTCGCGTCGCGACAAAATTCAACTTGTTGTTCTGGTGCATTCATCTCTTGAGATAACTCGAAGACTTATTGTTCTTGAGCATTCATAATGAAGTTCTTCTTGATACCAAAAAAAGTTGTAGAGAAATAGATGAAGATAAGTTGCAGAGAAAAGGTTGGAGGTTTTAGGTTTGTGTAAGTAAGTGAGGAGTGAAAGTGTGAAAGTGGGAGTCGTGGGAGAATATAAGCAAAATATTGCAAAAACCAAATGGTAACTTGAGAAGGAACACAAATTTAATTGTTGCTAAAATTGAGTTTTGACAATCATGGGAAAAATTAAATGCAGCTAATGATGAGAGTCTAATCTCAAGATTTGCACATTGCTCAAGGAGATCTCAAGAGTTTGGCCCTTGAGTTCTGAGCTAGACAAGTGTCTAGAAGAGCCAGAGCCACACGTTTGAGGGGCCACATGTTGATGTATTCAGAGTCAAGAATACCAAAAGGTTTCAGACTAAAGAAGTTTCTGATAAAGATATCTTCTAACTTATAAAAATATCAGAATCAGATAAGCATCATATGCTTGAGTCAGAGTCTAATTTTACATTAGAAATGAGAAGCATGGGTTCAGAGTCATTCTGAGCAATCTGCCATATTTAAAATTTTCAGAATAAAGAGAAATCTATCTTCAGCTAAGGGCTTTGTAAAGATATCAGCCCATTGATGGTTTGTATCTATAAATTTTAAAGCAATTATCCTTTTATGAACATAATCTCTAATAAAGTGGTGTTTAATTTCTATGTGCTTCGCTCTAGAATGTAAAATTGAATTCTTACTTAAGTAGATAGTAGCAGTATTATCACAAAAGATAGAAATGTTACTATCATAAATCTGAAAGTCCTCAAGCTGATTCTTCATCCAGAGCATCTGGGTGCTGCAAAGTGAAGTTGAGATATATTATGCTTCTGCAGTTGACAATGCATTGGTTAATTGTCTTTTGCTTGCCCATGAGATGAGGTTTCCTCCTAGAAACTGACAATTCCCAGATGTGCTTTTTCGTTCTAACCTATCTCCAGTGTAATCTGCATCACAATACCCAAAGAGCATGTACTCTAATGATTTCTTATACATCAAGCCAAGATTAGGCATTCCTTTCAGATACCTAAGGATTCTCTTAACAATAGTTAAGTGAGATTCCCTTGGATCTAACTAAAATCTAGCACACAGACATACGTTGAATAATATATCAGGATGAGAAGTAGCCAAATAAAGGAGAGAGACTATCATACCACAATAGAGTTTATGACAAACCTTTTGACTTACCTATTCCTTCTCCAGAATGCCAGTAGAATGCATGGGAGTCTTGGCTGGCTTGCTTTCTGACATGTCAAGTTTCTTCAGAAGATCTTTTATGTATTTTCTTTGATAGACATATGTGGCTTCTGTTGTTTGATTGATTTGGATACCTAGAAAGAACTTCAGTTCTTGCATTAAGCTCATCTCAAATTTTTCCTACATTAACTCAGAAAATTCTTGGCAAACAGAAGGGTTAGCAGAACCAAATATTATATCATCAACGTAAATCTTACAAATCATAAGATCATTTTTGATGTTTTTGCAAAAGAGAGTGGAGTCCACTTTGCCTCTTATAAAATCATTTCCCAGAAGAAATGAACTAACTCTTTCATACCAAGCTCTAGGAGCTTGTTTCAGACCGTAAAGTGATTTCTTAAGTTTGAAAACATGTTCTGGAAGTTTTGAATTTTCAAAGTCAGGAGGTTGATGGACATACACTTCTTCATAAATCTAATCATTCAGAAATGCACTTTTGACGTCCATTTAATATAATTTAATGGAATAATTTACAACAAAGGATACAAGGAGACGAATAGACTCTAACCTCGTGACTGGAGCAAAGGTTTCATTGTAGTCAATTCCTTCTTGTTGACTATAACCTTGTGCCACCATTCGTGCTTTGTTTCTGACAACTTCATCCTTTTCATTTAGCTTGTTTATGTAAACCCATTTAGTTCCAATCACATGGGTTCCCTTGGGGCTTGGTACAAAATTCCAAACAACATTTCTGGAAAACTGATCTAGTTCTTCTTTCATTGCCAAAATCCGTTATTTATCTTGAAGATCTTCTTCACAGGAGGTTGGCTCTATCATAGATACTAATCCCATAAGTGTTTCTTCAAAAACTTTGAATGTTGATCTTATTCTGACAGGTTCATCCTTGTTTCCCAGAATTAGTTCTTCAGAAACATTCTGCCTATTTCTTTATCTTTTCTGATTGATTGGGTGCTCAGGTACTTCTGAGGTTCCTCTTTCTTCTTCTTCAGAACCTTTGGTATTTTCGCCAGAGCCTATAAGTGTGATCTCCAAATATGAAAATTTCTCAACTAGATTTGAATTTTCTGAGTCAAGCTTGTCATTAAATCTGACATGAATTGATTCCTTCACAATTTGTATTTCGGTATTGTATACTCAATATCCTTTAGAACGTTTTGAGTATCCCAACATAATACACTTTTGTGCCTTAGAGTCAAACTTGTTCAGATTGTCTTTAGTGTTCAGAATAAAACAAGAGCATCCAAAATGGTGAAAATAAGTAATGTTGGGTTTTCTTCCCTTGCACAGTTCATAAGGAGTCTTCTCTAGAATAGGTCTGATAGAAATTCTATTCTGAATGTAACATGTTGTATTCATAACTTTTTCCCAAAAGTGCTTAGCCATATTAGTCTCATTGATCATGGTTCTGGCCATTTCTTGGAGAGTCACATTCTTCCTTTCTATAACTCCACTTTGTTGTGGAGTTCTAGGACAAGAGAAATAATGGGATATTCCATTAGAGTAAAAAAGTTCTTCAAAAAGTTTGTTTTCAAATTCGCCACCATGATCACTTCTGACAATGATAATCTTAGAGTCAAATTCATTTTTCACTTTTGAACATAAACTGGTGAACACAGAATGTGACTCATTCTTGGGCCTTAAGAATTTTACCCATGTCCAACGACTATAGTCATCAACAATGACAAGTCCATACTTCTTACCATTGACCGATGCTGTCTTCACAGGTCCAAAGAGGTCAATGTGTAGAAGTTACAGAGGTCTGGAGGTGGAAACAATATTTTTTTTAAAGTGGTTTTAGAAATTTTACCTTTCTGACATGCTTCACAAAGAGCATATGAAGAAAACTTCAATTTATGCAGGCCTCTGATTAACTTAAGTTTATTTAGCTGAGAAGCCTTCCTCAAGCTAATGTGACCCAAGCTTCTATGTCACACCCATTTCTCTTCATTAACAGACATCAAGCATTTCACATTTTGGTTTTTCAAATCTGAGAGTTTTATTTTATAAATGTTGTTTTTCCTCTTCCCAGTTAAAAGGAATGTGCCATTTTTCTGATTGATAGCCTTGCACGTTTTTTGATTAAAAGTAATATCATAACCGTTATCACTTAATTGACTTATGGATAACAAATTATGCATTAATCCCTCAACATAAGACCCCAATTTTGACCCTAAGATCCCTCATGATATCTCATCATTTGCATTGGCTTTGGGATCACACCTTGACATCCTCTTTACCCATCATTCATTGGGCTTGCATTGGGAGAGATCACCAAGCACATTTAATAGTATCATACTTTTTTTTTCATTATTTTACTAACCAAAATACCAAAACATGTCAATGTATAGTTTGTTGCTTTTGTAGGTAGTGTGTGTGTCCACCCATGCCTCATCAAGCTCATATCTAGGTTTTGAGACCCTTAATGCAAGGAGGTTAATCAAGAGATGGTACACATTGGTTATAGACATTATATATGGGTCCCCATGGTTTTCACATATCATTTTGATCAAGAAATCAAGAGTTTGAAGCTTGTTTGCCTTGGAAACCCTAATTCATCTGGGTATCTTATGTGACTTCCTCAGCAAGTTTCTTCATCATTTGATCAAATATATAAAGGTATACTTAATTATACATCATCCTACACATATCTGATCCTCCATGAGTCTCAAATATCAAGAGAATATCAATTTTGCAAGATGGTTCATGGTGGTTGACCAGAGAAAGTCAACTGGTCAAAACTGGGGTTCCCTAGACCCTATCTCCTACAAGTTTTGTCACATGAAAATGATTTCAATATAAAAGTTACTCCTTATGACATTCCAAACAACTTTCATGTTGAAGTCAAGATCTAGTTTTTCTTGGAAAGTCATCTTTTATGGTGAAATATTATAAGTCATTTTGTCTGAACCCTAGTTAGAAGGTCAAGTTCTAAAGACCATAACTTGCTGAATTTTTATGATATGAAAGCCATTAAAGTTTCATGATCAAATTCAAGATGTCCTATTTAACGTTTATGTTTGTAATAAGTTCAAATTCAACTTAAAAATTCATGTTCCAAGAGGAAACATTATAGGTCATTTTGGACCATTACCATTGAACAAATGATTTTCCTCAAATTCTAAAATGCGTAACTCCTTCATGCCAAATCAAAATGAGGTCAAATTTGTGACCAAATTGAATATATTTGAAAGAGATACAACTTTTATGAAGGAACATTTTCCATTTGAAGTCCATAGCAAAAGTTATTCAAGGTGGAAGAAGTGAACATTTGAGTTGGTACTTAGAAAATATTCAAATATGTTTGATTTTCCAAACTTCCACCTCAAACTTCATCATGATCCAATCTTAAAATGGAAAAGTGTTCAACATGAAAGTTGTTCCCCTTGATCTAACCTTTCTAAAAAGTCCAAGATCACCTCATTTGGACTAAAATGTAGGGACTTACACATGGATCCTTTGTGGGGTTTGTTTTGGCAAGATTTGGATTCAAATGATCATTCCTCTTTGCATGCTTCCATGTGATGACCTCAGTACTCTTTGTGCATGAATTGGGTATGGATTAAATCACTCTTTAGGACCAAACCATTTCCCATACATCCATGCACCTTGGTTTCCAACTTTGGCAAAATTTCAAGTGGTGCAAAGATGAATTCTGTTGCCTATTTAAACAAGCTCATGGCCTCAGAATTCACATCAACGCCTTGCCCAAGCTTTGCCAAGAGAACTTAGACCCTCACACCATAAAATTTCTTGAGGATTTCTTTGAAATCAAGTTTGAATTTCACTTTCTGTTTTGAAGTTCAAACTCCAAGAATTTATTGCCTTTTCCATCTCAATTGATTACTGCAAGCAAGAGGGGGGAAGGATCAAGCAAATCCAGATCAAGATCAAGCTGAGTTGAAGCTTCTCGAAGGTGAAATTTCAGAAATTTATCTTCTTCAATTCTCCCTCATTTCTCAATTATTTTGATTGAAATTTGGTTGGCTGAAGTCCTACCAATGTAGGCAACAAGATTGAGTTGCTTTGAGGTCACACCGAAGCAACTCAGTTCATGATCCTCAAAATTCAAATCCATGTATCTTTTTATATACTTGGAATTGGAGAAAATTGAGGTCATATTCGAGCTCCTGAGCATTTTCTCTTTGAAATACTGTCCTTGTTTTTCATTTTTCATTAAGTTGAGATTGGACCAGTCCAGTGGAGGTCACCGAAGAAGATGACCGGAGTTAGGGCTCTGGTGGTGCGTTGGCAAAGCCCAAGCCATCTGATCTGGTTCAAATGTTTTAATCTTGAGCGTTCATTCTGATTACCACGCGTACATTGCATTGACCAAGGAGCATGGTGCAACGTGCACGTGTGGCCATCAGATCTGCCACCTCAATTACTGAGGGAGATCTGATGGCCCTTGTTTTTTTTATTTTCTTTTTAATTTCTGAATTTATGTTTAATTACTTTATTTTGTTTAATTCATAATAATTTCATTATTAATCCAAAAAATATGGGACTTTCACCAAAAATCTTTAAATATTTTTCTCTTTCATTTTCTGAATTAAATTTATTTTTTGGATTAATTTTGATATTTTTCATGAATTAAATGTTTTTATGCATAGTTTTAATTGTTTAAAAATACTTTTGATTTTTCAAAAATGATGAAATTTTTTGTCTAAGGTCCTTTGACCTTGTTTGACCTAGGATAAATCTTTTGGCAATTTATTTGGTGTTTTGAAGAGATTTTAGGTTTCTGACCAAATTAAATTGAATCTTAATGCATTTTTAATTGATTAATTGTGTAAAAATTATGTTGACCCATTTTTATGGTCTTGTGATGTTTGACTGTTTGTTTGGGTCTTGGTCAAGGTTGATTTGACTTTTGTTGGATTAATATCATTGGATTTAGGGGATTGATGAAATGTATATTTCATCTCCCAAAATGAATGAATGATTTTAATTTAATAAAATTCCTCCCATGACCAATTTGTGTTTCTCTCCCCCCCCCCCTTCATCTTCATGAAGGTTGAGAAAAAACAAGAAAGGGGGGTTTGAATTGTTTTATAAATAAAAACTTTTTCAAAAATCAGACACACGCAGACTAAAAAGAAATGACACAAAATTTTATACTGGTTCGCTTGAAATTCAAAGCTACTCCAGTCCATCCGGCCAAGGTGATTTCGCCTTAAAAAATGACTTAATCCACTAATCTTGAAAGATTACACAACCAAACGTCTAAGAGAATAATCTCTTAGCCCTCTCAAGTATTCAGACTGCGCAGAGTCACTTGAGGAAGTAGTTCAAGCAAGAGTAAATTGTAATGTAAAGTGCTTCTAACAAAAAGAAAATATTACAGAGTTAAGAGCAATAGCTTTTCACGTAAGAGCAGCAGCTCATGAAAAATGAGAGAGGATGAATGAGATTTCTTGTGTGTCTCAGGTGTATTTTCTTGTGAAGTATTCCGTTCTTTATATAGTCGTTGTGAAGGACCGTTGGAGTGAAGACAGAATTTTGGTCATTGAAGAATGATTAATGTCATTACTCTCCTTGTTTCTTTCTAAAACAGTTTTGTCCGCCTCATTATTCCCTTCTTGAAATACTTTCTTTCCTTATTAAACTTCTTTTCGGTTACGCGTTCTGGACTGGTGAGTCTACGTCAGAGTCTTGATATATCAGAGTTTGTCTTCAGAGGATGATTATGTATGACCCTATCAGAGCTTCTCCATGCTCTAGACTTCTTTAGTATCAGAGTCTGGATTTAGTAGTATTTTATCGGAGCTTCTGACTTCTTAAATGTTGCGCTGGTATCTGCGTTGATCAGAATCAGAGCCTTCTAGACGCATCCTTTCTGCGTGGCATATGATCATTGAATATTTGATATCTGATGTAATTTTCTATCTGATATATGGTGAGAGTCCTGCACACTATGAAAAAATCTCGTTAGAGTACCATTTTTGTTTCATCCTTTGTTATCATCAAAATCTTAGAGATATATTGTAGAACGGACTTTGTTCTTACACTTCATCCCTATTCTTTTCCATTCCTTTCATTGACCAATGAAATCTCAAATATCCTAAGGCTAATTGGTTCATCAATGGCCTTGTGTCAGATGAACCACTACAAGTATGGATGAGATAGGTTGATCCCTCTTGATCTTTTCTTTTAGTGTATGGTATGTGTTAGGAGTTTGGTTGATTATACCAAATCTCTAACATGCATTAACACCTAAATTTTTATTGCCCGACCTTAGATAGTTGTGACTTCTACTTAAGTCCAATTACGATTGCTTAACATAGAGCTAAATTTGACCCTAAAGGCATAGCATTCTAGTAAGTGAGATTGTAAGTCTCTCATCCTTCATGGTATTGTGTGGAAACTTGGCTTTCTTTCTTTCCTATGAAATATGTCTTGGTTCAAGGATCCATGCTTGTGAATGGATGGTTGAGTGTTCTCCAAAAAATGACTTAATCAATTAAAAAGCAAAACACCACTAACACTTGACTAACATTTGGACTAACTATTGTTAATATTGCTTTACTTCGAAGTCATTTACTTTATGCAATTTAATTTCTAGTCATTTATCATTCCTTGCCATTTACATTTCATTAAACTTGTTTATGTTTATGCCATTTTCACTTTGCTCATTTGGGCCATATCTTGTGATTGTATATATTGTTTGTGCATTTTGATTAAGCTTGTGGTCTTAGGACCTTAAAATGATTAATAAACAACAAAAACCCTAAAAAATGTTTGGTGGACGGTTGAGCTTGATCTGAACTTTTGGACTTAGAACTAGGCAACATTCCCTATGCAAAAAGGACTTGGCCAATGCCAACATTCTAAGACCAAGTTATTGTGAACTAAGCCTTCATCTGATGCAAGTCTTGGGATTTATTTGAATTCATTTGCTACATTGTCTTGATGCAAACTGTTATTTTGATCTTGTGTCTAATGCTTTATTCTGAGTTGATCGAGGAGTATTTCAGCTGATATATGAGAAGACAAAGAAGACTGCTAGTTATGGGATTTGATTGCTTGGATGTGGCTATCTTTATTTGATACCTTGATCTTCATGACGTATGATATTTCTAATTGGTTGATTGATTATTGCTTGATTCAAAGTCCAAAGGAAAAGTGAGTTTTCTATATGACATTCTTGTCTATTGGATTATATTCCATTGGTCAGATCTATTCAACTCTTAACTTTTAATTTTATGCTTAGGATAGCCTCTTCATCTTCACCCACATATTAAATTCTAAAATCTCTCTCCCCTTTTCAAAAACTTTCTTTTCTTGTGATTTCAAACTTAGATTGTGTTTTAATGATTAAAAACTTTGGCATTATGCCATTGAATTTTCAAACTCTTTCTTAAATCAAAATTGTAAATAAACTTAATCATATTGACTAAAAATTTCAAAAGACGAAAAGAACTAACAACTTCTTTCAAATTTTTTTGGCCTTTGTTCCCTTCTCAATTAAACTTCTGATTAAAAGCAATTCACTCATTTTGAAATTGTTACCACGAACTACGAGGTTTTGATCCCTCATTTTCATGTTGGTACGTAGGAACAAGTCTGAAGGTCTTATCAAACACAAAAGTATAATCAATGAATTCTTTTCTCATCCACACACTCTATTTTTCTCAAACATATTTTATACCAAAAACACATACGCACATAAAAAAGGGTTCCCTAGGAGTACCTAGGACACTTTGGGTGCTAACACATTCCCTTTGTGTAACCAACCCCCTTACTTGTAATCTCTGGAATTTTATTAGTTTTGGTTTGAAAACTTCTTATCTTTGGGTTTTGTTCATACTTTTCCCTTTTCCTTTGGAAACAATAAAAGCGCGGCGGTGACTCTGGTTTTATTGACGTTGAACTTATCCATAGTTTGATGTTCATGAATTTACCGCTATAATTGAGCAATAACTCTTGTATGGAAACTATTTCTTACAACAATGTTGGTGAAGAATATTCAGAGTATGAGAATGTTGTTGTATGAAAGTTGCCTTATTTAGCAAGTTGTGAGGAGGCCCTTATATAGCACTTGAATGATACCATTCGGGGGAAATCAATAAATATTTTGTGCCAGCTGTGGGAGATAAATGTAGTAAATTTCTTGTCCTTTCCATAGCAGTCTTAAAGTATAATCCATTATTTCCTTAAAAAGAATTATACTACAATTTGAATGCTTCCAGCTTAAGTTTATGATCAGGTAATATCTGATGGCGTGTTTCTGAGCATATGTCAGAGTAAGGTGAGCATGATCAGAGTCTTCAGAGTTAGAGTCTTCAGATATCTTTTACAGAGTCTTCAGATATCTCTTGCAGAGTCTTCAGATATCTTTTGCAGAGTATTCAGATATCTCTTACAGAGTCTTCAGAATTAGATCATTAGAGCTTGAACTTCAGAATTGTAAAGTACAAGTGATTGAGACAAACAAGCAGATTAAATGTCAACCCTAAAAGTGACCCATTGAGACTTGTGGAGAGCCTTAATGTCAGTGATGAGCTCGGCCATCGTCTTCTTGCATAATTTGCCGAAATGGTAGACCTCTTCGGAGGTATCATCTAGGCACATGATTAGATCAGCCTCCTTCAACTTATCAGGAAAGTCTTGGAGGGCATAGTTAGTCAGCCCTGCCATGTTGGCATATTTGTCTCTCCACTCATTTTAGAGGGTTTGGAGGTTGTGGATCATGTATTTGTAATATATATGATTCCATTCAAAGGATGAATGAAGCTTTTAAGATTCACTCTGTGTGCTTTCCTTTATCTTTGATTGTAAACGTAAATCGTTAAGTATTTCTTGCAATAAACAACATGAATAAATAAAGGGCTTTGCATTAACAAAAAAACATTCATGCGTCATGTGCATTTTCAAAACAAAAAAAAACTCATCCATCCACCCTTTTCCTTGATCGATAACCGACGCCTCCAAACTGACTTCCCGATACAACACGTATAGACATTATCAAGCCGTAATGGATCAACTAGAACAAAGCCAAGCAACACTCCAAGAAGAAGTGTCACAAGTGAGGTCCCAAATGGGGCAGTTGATGGAAACATTACAAGCAGTCGTAAGAGGTCAGGAAATCATGGCAAAAATGAAAGAAGAGATGAATCAGCATGCTCACGCTGCCAATCTCATTCCAATTGTCGATCCTCTTGTCGTAGAGACTCCAGTACTTCTTCCTTAAAGAAAAAGTCCAATTCATATTCCAGTAGGTGCATCCGACAATATTCATCCGCCTTCTCTTAATACTCAGGTCAAAGAGATCGACAATTAACAAGATGCTTTCTTAGTCCAAAGGATGCCTCCATGTACGAGGCTTTCGGTACCACAACTAACGAAGTGGAAAAGAAAGTCAAGGCCATTTAAGAAAAGCTAAGAGCAATGGAAAGTACCGATATTTTAGGCCTCGATGCCGCTGAAATGTGTTTGGTTCCTGGTGTAGTCATTCCTGCTAAATTCAAGGTCCCCGACTTTGAGAAGTATAAAGGCGCCAATGACTCAAGAACCCACATCAGAGCCTACTATCGGAAGATGGTTGCCTACTATGATGAAGATTGACTCCTTATGAACTTCTTTCAAGATTCATTAAGTGGAGCGTCGTTAGGTTGGTACATGCAGTTGAAGGATACCCATATTTGCACCTAAAGGGAAATGGCGGAAGCATTCCTCAGACATTATTAGTACAATACTGATATGGCACCAAACTGCACGCAGTTGCAAAATCTGATGCAAAAGTGTGAGGAAACCTTCAAGAAGTATGCTAATTGGTGGGGAGAGCTAGAAACCATAGTACAACCCTCGTTGCTTGAACGAGAGTTGATAGACATGTTCATGGTTAACTTGTAAGGCCCATATCTTGACAGGATGGTAGGGAGTACATCCTCGGGTTTTTCCAACTTAGTTTTGGAGGGTGAGAGAATCGAAAACATGATCAAAATAGGTAAAATCCATAATTTCGCAAGTACTTCTGGCATGGTGAAGAAACCTTTTGTCGCATATGGCCAAAAAAGAGAAGGAAAGACCAATGCCACAACAGTCATCTCGACCGAGACTCTGACATTGTGTGTTCCCTATCAACAAGTAGCCGCAGTGGATCTCATTCAACAATCACAACAATAACCTTTCTCTATTCCTATTCAACCTCAACAACAACAACATCAACACTATTAGCAACCTCAACAACAACAACAACATTATCAGCCGTAACAACAACAACAACTCCCACAGTATCAGCCGCAACAACAACAACAAAGACAAAGAAGACCAGAAAGAATATTTGACCCAGTTACGATGCCATATAGTCACATTTTTCCATATCTTTTGAGAGGATCACTTGTACAATTAAGGGAGTTAGGACCCCCTCCAACAGTTCTTCCTCCCGGCTATAATGCGAATGCCCGTTGTGAGTTCCACTACGGAGCTTCCGGACATTCCATAGAAAAATGTAAGGCATTTAAGTACAAATTTCAAGACTTAATTGATTCAAAGGCAATTATATTCGCGCCCAACGACCCGAATGTAAACAATAATCCCATGCCTCCTCACAACCAGACGAATGTGAACATGGTAGAAATGGACAATGAACGAAGACTGATAACCTCTGTCGATGAACTAAAAACTCCACTTATCGATATCAAGAACGTGTTATTGGAAAGTAATGCATTTCCAATTTGTATAACTTGTGCACAATGTTTAATTGACCCACAACGGTGTGAAATTCTGAAGACCACCATACAAAACCTAATGAACCAAGGGATTCTATTGATAGACTGCCCTTCCACAATTGAAGAAGTATCCACCCTTGAAATACCGTATGATGAATTTCTACCTTTGCAGATTCCATACAATCTCTCCCAGATGACTCTTTCAATAGCTCACATCGCTCATATTGTAATAACAATCCCAACACCATTTCCCTACAATGACACCAAGGCAGTTCCTTGGGTGTATGACTCCACAATCTATACTCGCGGCTAGAAGATGAAAGAAAAGCCAATGACGTTCAAAGAACCAATAATCAACATAGCTGACACCAGCGGAGTCACTAAAAGCGGTAGGACATTTTCTCCCGCATCTCTCCCAACTGATAATAGCGGGCCTTCGACCCAAGACAAAGGAAAAAAATTGATAATGCCCAACAGAGGCAGGATTCTTTACCATCCAGTGAGGTTGACGAATTCCTGCGTATTATAAAAAGAAGTGATTATCGAGTGGTTAAGCAACTCAACCCAACCCCATCAAAGATCTCTATGTTGTCTCTGCTTATATGCTCTGAAGCACATCACAATACCTTGGTCAATTTTCTAAAAGTTGCTCACGTACCACATGAGATCTCCGTGTGCCAATTCGAGGGAGTAGTCAACAATATAACTACCAGTATGTGTAACGGTAAATTCATGACCATCAAGTTATGGATAAACTTGACGTCAATAAAACCAGAGTCGCCACCGCGCTTTTATTGTTTCCAAAGGAAAAGGGAAAAAGTACGAACAAAACCCAAAGGTAAGAAGTTTTCAAATCAAAACTAATAAAATGTCAGAGATTACAGGTAAGGGAGTTGGTTACACAGAGGGAAAGTGTTAGCACCCAAAGTGTTCTAGGTACTCATAGGGAGCCCCTTTGTGTACAAGTGATTTGATCTAAATGATGTTTGATAAAATATAGAATGTGGGGATGAGAAAATAATTCATTAATTATATTTTTATGTTTGACAAGACCTTCGGTCTTATGCCTACGTACCAACATAAAAATGAGGGATCAAAATCTCGTAGTTCGTGGTAAAAATTTCAAAGTAGTTGGTGAGTTGGTTTTAACAAAAATTTAATAAGAAGGCACAAAAGGCCAAATTTTTGAATGGGGTTGTTAGTTCTTTTTGTCTTTTTGAAATTAAAGTCAATATGGTTATATTCATTCACAAATCTGATATTTTAAAAATTCATTAGCATAAGGCCAAAGTTTCTAATAATTAAAACATGTCTAAGTTAGAAAACACAAGCAAAGAAAGTTTTTGAAAGGAAGGATAGATTTTTAAATTTAAGTAGTGGGAGGATAAGAAGGGACTATCATAGACAAAACTTAAAAGTTAAGGGTTGAAAAGATCTGACCAATTGGATGCAATCCAACAGACAAGAATGTCATATAGAAACCCATTTTCCTTTGGACTCTAGCAAGCAACAAGCATAAGAAATATCCAAGCAATTATATGAAGACCATGGCATCAAATAAAGACATCAAGAATATCCAATCAAGCAACTCCAATAGCTAGCAATCTTCAACTTCTTCCAATGCATCAGATGAAATATTCCTTGATCAACTTAGAACAATCATCAGACAATGAACAATCGTAACAATATAACAAATAAGCATAATCAAAGTTCTAGATGAGTCAAAGTCCACTCAAGGTCTCTTGTATCAGATGGAAGGAACATGCAAGGATAACTCAGTCTCGGATGGTGGCATTGGCCAAGTCCTCAAAGCATAGGGAAGTTGCATATCCTAAGTCCAAAAGTTCAGATCAAGTCCATCAGTCCTCCAACATGTTTTTTAGGGTTTTTTGTTGTTATTATGTGTTTTAAGGTCCTAAGACCACAAACAAAACAAAAACAAGCAAACAATATATACAATCATAAGATATGGCTCAAATGAGCAAAGCGAAAAAGACTGAAGCATAAACAAGTTGCATGAAAATGTAAATGGCAGACGAATGGTAAATGTACTGGATTTTAAATTGCATTAAGTAAATGACTTGAAAGTAAAAGACTTGAAAGTAAAAGCATTATGAATAAAAGTTAGTCAAATGTTAGTTAAATGTTAGTCAAATATTAGTCAAATGATAATGATGAGTTTTAATTTTGTTAAGTCATTCTTTGGAGAACACTCAACCATTCATTCACAAGTATGAATCCTTGAACCAAGACATCATCCATGAGAAGGGCTCCACCTTGGATAATTCAGCAAGTATGCCACTAGCTCTTATGGAAGGAAAAAAGGTCAAGTCTCCACACAATGCCATGAAGAATGGGAGACTTAAAATCTGACTTACTAGAATTTATGCCTTCTTAATCAAATTTATCTCTTTGTTAAGCAATCGTAATTGAACTTATGTAGAAGTCACAACTATCTGAGGTTGGGCAATAAAAATATATGTTTTAATGCATGTTAGAGATTTGGTACAAAGAATCAAACTCCTAAAACATACCACACACTAAAAGAAACGAGGGAAGGACCTATCCAAGTCTGCCTCATGTTGATTGATCTGACACAAGGTCATTGATGAATCAACTAGCATTAGACATGAAGAGATTTCATTGGTCAATGATGGATTGGGGAAGAATAGGGATGAAGATGAAGAGGGAAGGGGAAATATAATCCAAATTGATCACAAGAGGAAATTCATCTAATCAATACTAACCATTCATTTTGGGAGATGAAATGTGCATTTCATCAATCCCCTTAATCCAATAGTATTGGTCAAACAAAAGTCAAATCATCCATGATCAAGGCCAAGCGGAAAGTCAAACATCACAAGACCATAAAAATAGTTCGACATATTTTTTAAGCAATTATTCATTTAAAAATCAATTTAAAAATGAATTAAAATGCATTTTCATTTGGTTAAAACCTCAAATCCCTTCAAAACACCAAATAAATGGCCAATGGATTTATCCTAGGTCAAACAAAGTCAAATGACGTAGACAAAAAATTTCATGATTTTTGGAAAGTTAGAAGTATTTTAAAGCAATTAAAAATATGCACAAAAACATCTAATTCATGAAAAATATCAAAATTAATCCAAAAATTAATTTTTATTCAAAATATAGAAGAGAAAAATATTTAAAGATTTTTGGTGAAAGTCCCATATTTTTTGGATTAAAAATGAAATTAATATGAATTAAATAAAATAAATGGATTAAACAGAAAATCAGAAAATAAAAAGAAATAAAAAAAACGAGGGCCATCTGATCTCCCTTATTAATTGAGGTGGAAGATCTGATGGCCCAGCGCGCACTTCCATCATATTCCATAGTCAACGCGTGTACACGTGTGATAATGAGAAGCAAGGGTCATGATTAAAATGTTTTAAACAGATCATATGGTTGGAGACACGCCAACACATCATCGGAGCCCTAGCTCAGGTCATCTTCTCCAGTGGGCCTCACCGGACTGGTCCACCCTCAACCAAATGGAAAATGAAAAATAAGGACACTATTCCAATGGAAAAATGCTCAGGAGCTCGAATTTGGCCTCAATTTCTTCCAATTCCAAATATATTGAAAGATACATGGATTTGAAATTTGAGGAGCATGATCTGAGTTGCTTCGATTTGGCCTCAAAGCAACTCAATCTTGTTTCCTATATTGGTAGGTCTTCAAACAACCGATAATCAATCAAAATAGTTGAGAAATGAGGGAGAATCGAAGAAGAGAAGTTTAAGAAAATTCATCTTTGGGTAGCTTCAATTTGGCTTGATCTTGATCTGAATCCACTTGGTTCTTCCGCCGCTTGCTTGCAGTGGTCAATTGAGATGAAAAAGGCAATGAATCCTTGGAGTTTGAATCTCAAAACAGAGGGTGAAATTCAAACTCGATTTCAAAGAAATCCTCAAGGTATTCTATGGAGTAGGGTTCAAAAATGGTTTGGCAAGGTTTGGGCAAGGTGTGTGTGATAATCTTGAGGCAATGCAATGGTATATATAGGCTATCGAATTCAGTTTTGCACCCTTTTCAAATTTGGCAAAAAATAGTAACATTGGTGCATGAATGCATGGTCATTGATTTGGGCCCAAACCATGATGTAATCCCACTCTAATTCGTTCATAATGGATACTGAAATCATCACATGTAAGCATGCAAAGAGAAATGATCACTTGAATTCAAAACTTTCTAAAACAAACCCAACAAAGGAAACATGCGCAAGTCCCTCAATTCTTGTACAAATGAAGTGATCTTTGACTATTTCGAAAGGTGACATCAAGGAGAACAACTTTTATGTTTAACACTTTTCCATTTGGAGCTTGGATCATGATGAATTTTGAGGTGGAAGTTGGAGAAATCAATCATAGTTAAAAAAATTTCTAAGTACAAAGGTCAAATGACCACTTCTTTCACCTTGAATAACTTTTGCTATGAGCACCAAATGAAAATGGTTTCTTCATAAAAGTTGTAGAGATTTAATACCTCTTAAATTTGGTCACAAATTTGATATCATTTGGATTTTTCATGATGGAGTTATGCATTTCAGAAGTTAAGGGAAATTGCTTGTTCAATGGTAATGGCCCAAAATGACCTATAATGTTTCCTCTTGGCACATGCCCTTGAAAGTAGAATTTGACATTTATAAAAGAATACAAGTTGGATAAGACATCTTGAAATTTATCATGAAACTTGTATGGCCTTCATATTATAAAAATTGAGCAAGTTATGGTCCTTGGAAGTTGACCTCCTAACTAGGGCACAAACAAAATGAGCTATAATCTTTCACGATAAAAAATGACTTTCCAAGCTAAAATAGCTCTTGATTCCAACATGAAAATTGTTTGGAATGTCATAAAGAGTAACTTTTCTCTTGGAATCATTTTCATATGACACAAATTGTAGGAGATAGGATCTAGGGAACCCTAGTTTTGACTAGTTGACTTTCTCTGGTCAACTTCTTTGAACCAACTTGCAAACTTGAAGTTCTATTAATCTTTGGGACTCATGGAGGATAATATATGCATAATATGATGTATAATGAATTATCCCTTGATATATTTTACGAATTGGTGAATAAACTTGTTGAGGAAGTAACACAAGATACCGAGATGAATTAGGGCTTCCAAGACAAACAAGCTTCAAGCTCTTGATAATTCTTGGTCAAAATGATGAGTAAAGAATATGGGGATCCATATATGATGTCTAGAACCAATTTGGACCATTATTGGATTGATATCTTTTCATTGAGGGTCTCAAACCCTAGTTGTGAGCTTGATAGGTCATAGGTGGACACACACACACTACCTACAAAAGACACAAAGACATATATAGACATATTTTTGGTATTTTGGTTAGTAAGCAAAGAAAAAATAGTATGATACAATCAAATGTGCTTGGTGATCTATTCCAATACAAACCCAATGAATGAGAGGTGATGAGGATGCCAAGATATGATCCCAAAGCCAATGCAAATGATGAGATACCATGAGAGATCTTGGGGTCAAAATTGGGGTCTTACAACTGAGAACATTCTAGATGAGGATGTGACAGTTAAAATATTTGTATCAACTCAGTAGAATGGACTTAAATAACAACATTAAGAAACAACTTTTGGTCCCTAAGAGACCTCATGATGCATATGATATGAATGTAAAAATAATCTTTGTGGGGAGTATATTTCCACAAATGAAAAGAATTCGTAGAGACCGAAAGTCCACAGGAGCATAACGTATTCCATAAGGAAAACTCACTAGGGAGACAAAGACTCTAGGGATGAAAGTTATATGTAGGCCAAGCTACGTCTTTGAAAACTGCTGGTGACACAAGGGTTTTTCCATGAAAATAAATCAATGAAAAGACTCGGTTGGGAAGAAAGGAAAGTTGCATGTATTGGGATAACACATATACAACAAGAAAGGCATGTTGATGAAATGTGTAAATTAGAGTAAATCTGAAATACTCGAACACCACAGGGGATTGGCGACTTCACTGGGGAAATATGCACTCAAACTCAACTAGGGAAGAATAAACTTCAACACAGGAGTAAAAGAGACTACCATCAGTTACTGGGTAAGAAGATTAATACACTCGGACAGAGGGACATCCATTACCGGTTAGGGTAAACAATCAAGGATGACTCGCTGAGAAAAATGAGGCATATTCATTACTAGTTACTGGGTAAGAATGACCTATTGGGAAAATATGTCAAATAGGATTTACAACTACCTGTTACTGGGCAGAAGACCTAGGAGAGAGTATTTGTCATTGATTAAAGTGAACATATCAAGGATAAACTCACAAGGAAGAATATCCGTCACCGGTTAAGATGAACATATCAAGGATAGACTGCCTGGGAAAAATAGGAATTACAACTGCCGGTTACTGGACAGAAGACCAAACAAAGAGAAAATCCGTCACTGGTTAAAGTGAACATATCAAGGATAACTCTGAGGGGAGAATATGATTTATATCTACCATATACTAGGAAGAATACCGCAAATAGGAATTACAAATACCGATTAATGGGTAGAAGACCGAAGAAAGAGACAATTTGTCACTAGCTAAAGTGAACATATCAAGAATGAACTTTGTTGGGAAAAATAGGAAATACAACTACCTGCTACTGGGTAGAATACCAAACAGGAAGAATATCTGTCATCGGTTAAGATGAACACATCAAGGATAAACTTGTTGGGGAAACGAAAAATGTATCCACTGGAGAAAAACAAAGGAGTAAATTACCTTTTACCTATTACTGGGTAAATTAACATAGGTAAAGTACTCAACACCAAGAAGAATATTACCAGTTACTGGGCAATAGACTTTCGGGAGAGCAAAAAGATCTATCTAGGTAAGAACTAGAAAGAAACGGTCAAACAAGACTCAAACCAATAAGGATACAACTCAAGGGGAGTGGCTCCATCCAAATAATGAACTAGGGAGGAAACTGAAATAATAATCATCCATGAGGAAATAACTCCATGGGGACAAGAGAAAAGGTATACTTCTTCTGCTTAAGGGAATGACACTCTACAATTGAAGGAGGACAAACACACCAAATATGCATGGGTAGATAATATCACCAATGCAGGGAATCCGAATAAACATCAAATGCGATAAAATGCACAATAAGATATCTAATGCTATATTTTATGCATGCATATGCATATGCATGAGTATGTATATGATTATGCTGACAAACAAGCACAAATGATACAAATAATAAGGATCTGAATCATCACAACTAGATGTTCGACTAATCTCAACAAGATGGAGCACCAACTAGAGAACCTGCTAGAGATGAAAATAATTCATCGAGGATATAAAATCTACTCAAAATGACTTCAACTCTGGTTGGGGAAGTGGTGGAGAATAGACATCCAACCAGTCATGGAAAACTCCACGGGGGAAGAAAGCACTACTGAAAAGTATCACCCAATCATGCTGAGGAATAAAGAGGGATCTGCCGAGGATCCTATCAAGTCAATGATGCGGGGAATTTTAAGTCACCACTATATCAAATGAGGGGACAACCTTGCAGGTGACATCACCAACACTGCTCAGAACTGAGCACCACTGGGGAAAGAGCTCTTATCAAAAGATGGAAGTTCACTGGGGTCTCAAGTCCAATCCAGAGATAAAACTCTGAGTGAGGAGAGCCATATGCTCTACTGGGGATTTCATTAATAGACACTTATCTGAGGATTTGTTGGGGACACAATGATCTTCCAGGACAGATCAAAGACCATAAAACTTCAACGATAATAAAATTCTTTTTAGAGATTGAGAAATAAAACAATTCCAAGGTACAACAACAAAATCAACCGGATCCATCAACTCACGTAGGGGAGAAACTATCACGGCTATGCAGCACAAATAAATGCATTGGGAATCTGGAGACCAAATAAAGGTTCCAAAATAATCCAGGGTTCATTCATCAAGTCACAACTGGGAAATGAGAACGTCTAAGCTAGGGAAAAATGAATCGTAAAGGAAACAGATCATCAGCTCAACTAGAAAAAGAATCGTCCACCAACTCTATCGGGGATAATAAGTTACTCAAAGACAAACTTATCAACCATGTTGGGAATGAATGACGAACTGTCGGTGAGAATGAAGTCATTAAATGCTCGGGGAAGACCAACAAGTGCTTCACACATTAAGACTTACTGTCCTTGAAATTGCTATTGAAATTCCTTTTTGAAATTGATTGCTCTTAAAGTAAATGCCTTATTATTTTAAGAAAAATGATTACTCATTGATTTATTTATTTAGAAATTATCATCATAATATTAAATTTTAAAATAGAAAAAAATAAGAATAGAAATAATAAGATAAAAGCTCAACTTTATTTAATAGAATGGTAGTCCGCAAATGACGGGACTCCATGGATCTTTATAAAGTTTGAAAATGGTAATTTACATGTGTAGCGGTAAATTCATGACCATCAAACTATGGATAAGTTTAACTTCAATAAAACTAGAGTCGCCACCGCGCTTTTATTGTTTCCAAAGGAAAAGGGAAAAGTACGAACAAAACCCAAAGATAAGAAGTTTTCAAATCAAAACTAATAAGATGCCAGAGATTACAGGTAAGGAGGTTAGTTACACAGAGGGAAGGTGTTAGCACCCAAAGTGTCTTAGGTACTCCTAGGGAGCCCTTTTATATGTGTGTATGTGTTTTTGGTATTAAAGATGTTTGAGAAAAATAGAGTGTGGGGATGAGAAAAGAATTCATTGATTATATTTTTATGTTTGACAAGACCTTCAGACTTGTGCCTAAGTACCAACTTAAAAATGAGGGATCAAAACCTCGTAGTTCGTGGTAACAATTTCAAAATGAGTGGATTACTTTTAATCAAAATTTAAGTTTAAAACAGGCACAAAGGGCCTAAAAGTTTGAATGAGTGTTAGTTCTTTTTGTCTTTTGAAATTTTAAGTCAATATTGTTAAGTTCATTTACAAGTTTTGATTAAGAAAAGAGTTTAAAAAAATGCAATGGCATAAGGCCAAAGTTTCTAATTTGAAATAAGGTCTAAGTTTTTAAATCACACGCAAAGAAGGGTTTTTTTTTAAAAGGGGGAGAGATTTTAAAATTTAAGAAGTGGGAGGAGATGAAGAGACTAATCTTAAGCATAAAATTAAAAGTTAAGAGTTAAAAAGATCTGACCAATGGGATGTAATCCAACAGGCAAGAATATCATATAGAAAACCCACTTTCCCTTTGTACTTTGAATCAAGAAAATATCCACAAGCAATTAGCAATATAAATAGCAAGGTATCAAATAAAGATGGCCACATCCAAGAAAGCAAATCCATAGCTAATAGTCTTGTTTTGTCTTCTCATGTACCAAATGATATACTCCTTGATTTTGCTCAGAACAAGGTATTAGGCATGAGATCAAAATAATAGTTGCATCAAGACCATGTAGCAAATGAATTCAAGTGGATCCCAATACTTGCATTAGATGAAAGCTCAAATTACAATAACTTGGTTTTAGAGATGTTGGCATTGACCAAGTCCTTTTGCATATGGAATGTTGCCTAATCCTAAGTCCAAAAGTTCAGATCAAACACAACAGTCCACGCAAATATTTTTAGTTTTTTTTGTTGTTTATTAGGTATCTTAAGGTCCTAAGACCATAAACACAAACAAAATACACAAGCAAATATATACAATCACACTATATGGCTCAAATGAGCAAAGTGAAAATAGCATAAACATAAAAAAGTTAAATTATATGTAAATGACAATCAATGGTAAATGACTAGAAATTAAATTGCATAAAAAAATAAATGACTTGAAAGTAAAAGCAATATTAATAAAAGTTAGTCAAATGTTAGTTAATTAGATGTTAGTGATGTTTTAATTTTCAATTGATTAAGTCATTCTTTGGAGAACACTCATCCATCTATTCACAAGCATGGATCCTTGAACCAAGACATCTTCCAAAGGAAGGAAAAAATGCCAAGTTTCCACATAATACCATGAAAGATAGGAGACTTACAATCTCACTTACTAGAATGCTACACCTTTAGGGTCAAATTTAGCTATATGTTAAGCAATCGTAATTGGACTTATTTAGAAGTCACAACTATTTGAGGTCGGGATATAAAAATTTAGGTGCTAATGCATGTTAGAGATTTGGTACAATGAACCAAACTCATAAAACATACCACATACTAAAAGAAAAAAGATCAAAGAGTGGACCTATCTCATAAATACTTGTATTGGTTCATCTAACACAAGGTTATTAATGAACCAATTAGCCTTAGGATTATTGAGATTTCATTGGTCAATGAAAGGGATGGGAAAGAATGGGATTAAAGATGAAGAGGGAGGGGAGATGAGAGAAACACAAATTGGTTATGGGAGGAATTTTATCAAATTAAAATCATTCATTCATTTTGGGAGATGAAATGTACATTTCATCAATCCCCTAAATCCAATGATTTTAACTCAACAAAAGTCAAATCAACCTTGACCAAGGCTCAAACACATAGTCAAACATCACAAGTCAATAAAAATGACTCAACATAATTTTTATATAATTAATCAATTAAAAATCAAATTAGAAATGCATTTAAATTCAATTTAATTTGGTCAAAACCTAAAATCTCTTCAAAACACCAAATAAATGGCCAAGAGATTTATCCTAGGTAAAACAAGGTCAAAAGACCTTAGACAAAAAAATTCATGATTTTTGTAAAGTCATAAGTATTTTTAAATAATTAAAGATATGCACACAAACATTTAATTCATGAACAATATCAAAATTAATCCAAAAAATAATTATAATTCAGAAAACGAAAGAGGAAAATATTTAAAGATTTTTGGTGAAAGTCCCATATTTTTTGGATTAAAAATGAAATTAATATGAATTAAAAAAATAAATGGATTAAAGAGAAAATCAGAAAATAAAAAGAAATTCAAAAAAACAAGGGCCATCAGATCTCCCTCATTAATTGAGGTGGCAGATCTGATGGCCACGCGCATCATGTCCATGGTGTTCCAAAGTCAGCACGTGGCAACATTGGTAATTAAAACCAAAGGCCAAAATTAAAACAATTTAAACAAATCTGATGGTTGAGAGGTGTGACAACACACCACCGGAGTTAGCGCTCCGATCTTCTTCTCTGGTGGACCTCACCGGACTGGTCCATCATAAACCATCACTAAAATAAAAAACAAGGACATGGATTCAAAGAAAAAATGCTCAGGAGTTCGAATTTGGTCTCTATTTTCTCCAATTCCAAGTATATAGAAAGATATAGGGATTTGAATTTTGAGGATCATGAACTGAGTTGCTTCGATTTGACCTCAAAGAAACTCAATCTTGTTGCCTACATTGATAAGACTTCAGACAATCAAAAATCACAAAGAAAGGTGAAGAATTGAAATATAATCGAAGATATGAAGTTTCTAAAAAATCATCTTCGAGTTGCTTCAAATTCACTTGATCTTGATCTGGATTTGCTTGCTTTCTCTTCCTCTTACTTACAGAAGCCAATTGAGATGAAAAGGGAAGTGAATTTCTGGAGTTTGAACTTCTGAACAGAAGACGAAGTTCAAGCTCAATTTCAAAAGAAATCTTCAGAAATTCTATGGAATGGAGAGTTTTGATTGGTCTGGGAAAGCTTGGCAAGGTATTGATGGAGTTCTGATCATAATGCACTCTTATTTATAGCCAATGCAATTGATTTCCACACACTTTCTTTCAAATGTTCAAAATTAGAAAGTTCCTTCATGAGCTAGCATGGGTGTTCACGAAGCCAAAACAATCATTTGCAAAGGTCCAAAATCGTGCATAGGTCATATTGAAAGTGTTGCGTTAAGCCATGCAAATTTGGAATGTGTTTGATCATGAAATTCTTTCGAATGGTACCACACATTGCACCCATGCATAAGTCCTTCAATTTTAATCCAAATGAGATGATCTAGGACTTTTTGGAAAGGTGAGATCAAGGGGAACAACTTTCATGTTGAACACTTTTCCATTTGAAGCTTGTATCATGATGCATTTTGAGGTGGAAGTTTGGAAAATCAAACATATTTGAAAATTTTCTAAGTACCAAGTCAAATGTTCACTTCTTCCACCTTGAATAACTTTTGCTATGGACTTCAAATGGAAAAAGTTACTTCATAAAAGTTGTAGATATTTCAAACCTCTTAAATTTGGTTACAAGTTTGACCTTATCTGGATTGGCATGAAGGAGTTATGCATTTTAGAATTTGAGGAAAATCACTTGTTCAATGGAAATGGCCCAAAATGACTTATAATGTTTCCTCTTGACACATGCACTTGAAAGTTGAACTTTAAATTCCTAAAAACATAAATGTTGAAGTAAACATCTTGAATTTGATCATAGAATTTTAATGGCTTTCATATCATAAAAATTGAGCAAGTTATGGTCTTGGGAATTTCACCTCCTAACTAGGGTTTAGAGAAAATGACCTATAATCTTTCACCATAAAAACTGACTTTACAAGCAAAAATATATCTTGACTTCAACATGAAAGTTGTTTGGAATGCCATTTTGAGTAACTTTTATCTTGGAATAATTTTCAAATGACAAAAATTGTTGGAGATAGGGTCTAGGAACCTCAGTTTTGACCAGTTGACTCTCTCTGGTTAACCACCATGAACCATCTTGCTAGGTTGATTTTATCTTAACTTTTGGGACTCATGGAGGATAATATATGCATAGGATGATATAATATTAAGTATCCCTTTAAATATTTGATCAAATGGTGAAGAAACTTGCTGAGGAAATCACACAAGATACCTAGATGAATTAGGGCCTCCAAGGAAAACAAGCTTCCAACTCTTGATGAATTCTTGATCAAAATGACATGTGAAGACCATGGGGGATCCATATATGATGTCTAGAGCCATATATCTTGATTAGTATCCTTGCATTGATGGTCTCAAACCCTAGATATGAGCTTGATAGAGCATAGGTGAGCATACACACTACCTACAAAAACAACAAACTATATATTAACATATTTTGGGTATTTTGTTTCGTGAATAATGAAAGAGAAAGTATGATACAATCAAAATGTGCTTGGTGACCTCTCCTAATGCAATCCCAAGGAATGAGGGGTGAGGAGGATGCCAATTTGTGATCCCAAAGCCAATGCATATGATGAGATAGCATGAGGGATCTTAGGGTCAAAATTGGGGTCTTACAGCTGCCCCTATTTAAAGACATTCTAATTGAGGATGTGAAGGTTAAAATATTTGTATCGACTCAGTATAATGGACTTAAATAATAACATATATAAACAAATTTTGGTCCCTAAGAGACCTCATGATGCATACGATATGAAAATGCTCAAATAATCTATGTGGGGAAAATATTGCCACAAAGGAAAAGAAATCCGGAGAGACTGAAAGTCCACAAGAGCATAATGCATTCCATAAGGAAAACTCATTGGGGAGACAGAGACTATGGGGAATAAAAGTTGTGCGTAGGCCAGGCTATGACTTAAAAAAACGGCTGGAGACACGAGGGGAATTCCATGAAAATAAATCAATGGAAGGAATCAGTTGGGGATAAAGAAGAATCTGCAGGGGAAGAATAGCCTACTGGGGAAAATATCAAATAGGATTTACAACTACCAATTACTGGGCAGAAGACCGAAAGGAGAGAATATCCTTCACCAGTTAAAGTGAACATATCAAGGATAGACTCAGAGGAAGAATATATGTCATCAGTTAGGATGAACATATCAAGGATAGACCGCCTGGGTAAAAATGGGAATTATATCTATCAGTTATTGGATAGAATGCTAAAGAGAGAATATCTATCACCGATTAGGATGAACATATCAAGGATAGATTCAGAGGGGAAAGTAGGATTTATAACTACCGGCTATTGGGCAGAAGACCGTAAAGAGGAGAAAACCTGTCATCGGTTAGGATGAACATATCAAGGATTAACTCTCTGGGGAATGAAATACGGATTACAACTGCTTTTTACTGGGTAGAAAACCAAAAAGGAAGAATATCCATCATCCATTAATATGATCATATCAAGGATAGACTGCCTGGGGAAACGTGAAAACGAATCCGCTGGGGAAAACAAAGGAAGTAAATTACTCCTATCGGGTATTGGGTAAAAATAAAATACTCATAAATCGAAAAGAATATTGCCAGTTACTGGGTAATAGACTTTCGGGGGACCAAAAATATCTATCTAGGTAAGAGCTAGAAAGAAACGACCAAACAAAGATTCGTCCCGATGAGGATATAACTCAAGGGGAATGGTTCCATCCAGATAATCAACTGGGGAGGAAACTGAAATAATAATCATCCACGAGGAAATAACTCAGTAGGGAGTGAGAAAGGTTAAATTCTTTCTACTTATGGGGATGACACTCTACAATTGAAGGAGGACAGACGCACCAAATCTGCATGGAGAAACAATATCACCATAATAGAGGATCAGAAAATAAGGAATCAAATGCAATAGGATGCATAATGAACTATCTGATGTATGAATGTGCATGTATATGATTGATGATTATGCTGACAAAACAATTACAAAGGATACAAATGTCATTGATTTGAATCATCGTTTACAACACTCGGCTAATCTCGACAAGATGGAAACACCAATTGGAGAAACATGTTGGGGAATGGATGCAAATCAACTAGCTTTGAACATCTCAAACCTGACTGGGGATAGAGAGAGAAGATCTTACGAGGACCTGAACTGTCAACTCTGCGGGGAATTTTAGGTCAACATCATATCAAATGAGACAACCTCGCAGGGGACCAAATCAAATACTGCTTAAGAATCAACACTGTAGGGGATCAAAGTTGAAATTCGCTAGGGACTTACACGATATAAAACTCTGTGTTGGGTCCATGCGAATTGTTGAGGATGTCAGCCTACAACTCAGCTGGGGAGGTGATTACAGACTCACCTGGGGAAACTGACTTACCGTTGGGGAGGAAAAGGCTACCAAACCAACCGCTTGGGGGAAACCAACAATACTTTGCACTTTAGGACTTACCTGTTCTCAGATTGCTATTGATATTCCTTACTGTAATTGATTGCTTTTTTAAAAGTAATTGCTTTCATTATCATTTGAGAAAAACGATTTTTACTTATTAATTCAATTTCAAACTTGTCATCACAAAATTCAATTCTATTTGGCTGAATAAATAAGAGTAGAAACAATTGGATAAAAGGCTCAACTTTATTTAATAGGATGGTAGTCTGTAAATGACAAGACTCCATAGATCTTTTACAAAAGTTGAAAAATTGTAATTTACATGGAAAAGGGCTACATTGAATACAATGATCACTAATCCTTCTACCAACTTCAATATCCGCTGCACTCTTGGCTTCGGTTGAGAGTGATGAATCAGAACCGGCTGACTTGCTCAAAATTGCTCCAATGATCAGGACCAACCAAATGCAGTTACTTGCCATAATCCCTATTTTTCGCATAGATTACCCCAGGGTGGGGTACTCAATCTATCGGGATAAATTTTCTGTTTCATGTCTCTAATTTTTGCCTGGATCGCCCTTTCGAGTTTTCAATCCACCGAGACACTTATTTTTGCCTAAGCCTCCCTTTCGGGTTTTCAACTTAGTGAGCTGTTCTTTTATTTTTAGGCGAAGTATTTCTTGACTGCATCAGCATTCATAGGACGAGTAAACTCTTCACCATCCATAGTTGTAAGAATATAAGCACCGCTTGAAAAGGCTCTCTTAACAACATATGGGCCTTCATAATTAGGAGTCCATTTGCCCCTAGCATCAGGTTTGAAAACTAGAATCTTCTTGAGCATAAGGTCACCTTCTCGGAGCACACGAGGTCTGACCTTATTATCAAATGCCTTCTTCATTCTCTGCTGATACAACTGACCATGACACATGATAGTCAACCTCTTCTCTTCAATTAAATTCAGCTAATCATATCAGGTTTGGCACCATTCAGCTTCTGTCAACTTGGCTTCCATCAAAACACGCAATGATGGGATCTCAACCTCAACCGGGAGTACAACTTCCATACCATAAACAAGCGAGAAAGGGGTTGCCCCTGTTGAAGTGCGGACGGATGTACAGTACCCATGCAAAGCAAATGGGAGTATCTCATGCCAATCTTTGTACGTCACAACCATTTTCTGAATGATCTTCTTGATGTTCTTGTTTGTAACTTCAACAACCCCATTCATCTTAGGTTTGTAGGGAGAAGAATTATGATGTGCAATCTTGAAGTCTTTATAAAGAGCTTCCACCATATTATTGTCCAAGTTCGATCCATTAGCAGTAATGATCTTACTTGGCACACCATACCGGCATATAATCTGATTCTTGACAAACCTTACAACAACTTGTTTGGTTACATTTACGTATGATGCCGCTTCAACCCACTTTGTGTAGTAATCAATAGCCACCAGAATGAAACGATGTTCGTTCTAAGCTTTAGGCTCAATCATGCCAATCATATGAATTCCCCACCTAGAGAAGGGCCATGGAGAAGAAATGACATTCAACAGTGTAGGAGGAACATGAATTTTATCTGCATAAATTTGACACTTGTGGCATTTCTTCACAAACTTGCAACAGTCAGATTCCATTGTCAGCCAATAGTAACCTGCTCTCAACATCTTCTTAGCCATATCATGTCCATTGGAATGAGTACCAAAGGAACCTTCGTGGACTTCAGCCATCAATAAGTCTGCTTCGTGACTATCCACATATCTAAGCAGAACCATATCGAAGTTTCTTTTGTAAAGAACATCACCATTCAGGTAGAAGTTGCCAACTAATCTCCTCAAAGTGTTCTTATCTTTCAAAGATGCCCCAGGCGGGTAAATATGACTTTGGAGAAAACACTTGATATCAAAATACCATGACCTTTAGCTTCTTCAATAGCAAACACATGAGCTGGCCTATCAAGATGCATCACGGTCAAATTAGGAACTTCATTCTAGAATTTCACCACAATCAATGAAGCCAACGTTGCAAGAGCATCTGCCATCTAATTTTCATCTCGAGGGATTTGATGAAACTCAACCTTTGTAAAGAAATTTGAAATCCTCCTCGCATAATCTCTATATTGTATCAAACCGGGTTGATTCGTCTCCCATTCACCTTTGATCTGATTCACAACCAAAGCTGAATCTCCATAGACGTCAAGATACTTGATTCTGAGATTAATGGCTTCTTCAAGCCCCATAATGCAAGCTTCATACTCGACCATATTGTTTGTACACTTGGAAGTAAATCTAGTTGTAAACGGAAAATGAGTGCCTTTAGGAGTGATAATTACTGCCCCAATGCCATTACCATACTGATTAACAGCTCCATCAAATACCATGCCCCAACGGGAACCAGGTTCTGGCCCTTCTTCAAGCAATGGTTCATCACAATATTTCATTTTTAGGTACAAGATCTCTTCGTCAGGAAAATCAAACTGTACTGACTAATAATCTTCAATTGGTTGGTGAGCCAAATGGTCGGCCAAGACGCTACCCTTAATAGCTTTTTGAGATTGGTATTCAATATCATACTCAGATAACAACATCTACCAACGGGAAATCCTCCTAGTTAAAGCAGGCTTCTTAAAAATGTACTTTATTGGATCCATTTTAGATGGTAGTGCTAGTATTATAGAAAGCAACTCAAAGATTCCTAATGGGACTACTCCTCACATGTTCATCAACAAGAAAGAGTATACTAGGATTAGTATAAAGAATCAGAAGGGGAATCAGAGAATTCACATAATCAGAGATAATAAAAACAAACTTGTGCACTTTAAAGAAATATGTAAGGGTCATCACTCTACTCTAAGACAAAACAAAGAGGAATAATTAGAAGATAACATCATGAATATTAGTTAAAGGGAGTCTAAGAATAACGATAACACAAACAACACCAACAACAAAAAAGAAGAGAATAAAAGAACTACTTTGTTGGATGGTCGAGTGGGCTTGAAAGGTGGTTCGTCAAACACAAAAAGTATGGACAAGGTTACTAGATACACTATCACTAACAATGATTATTGGACGAAACGAAGCGTAGATATAAAGACAATAGTGGATTCCTTGTGATACCAAATCCATATGGGGTACTAATCAATTGTTGTGCATAAGAGAGAACTCTAACATCGGCCTAGAATCCTTACATTATAATAAAGATAAGATATTCGAAGATGGTCAAAGGAAGAAAAATATGCAGCAAGAGAACTTGAAGAATAACATCACATGGAGGAATTTACCGGAGGGAACCCATATACAAGCCCAAGCAGAAAATGAAGACAACATCAAGATTAGTAGAGATCTTCAAAGTACTAAACCCAGATCGAAAGATGGGGAGTACAATGGAGGCATCAATACTGTAAATATCAACGCTAACTCTAATATGAACGAGACTCAAAGGCTAAGTAGTCGCTCTTTTTAGAATAAGCACATGCAGGCGATAATCAGGGACGACTGGCGGTTTGGAGGTAAATCTACTCAGGAAAATCATATGCATGCGAAGATCAACAGCGATGATGGTGTCATCATCAACGATAGATGAAGAACTGAGAGATCTGAATAAAGGAGATTCTCCAATTAGATGAGATAAAAATCAAAAGGACTTTACAGGAAGATGAGAAAAGAATATACAAATTTTATTATTTTTGTGTTTGGATGGATAACCATTGCCTACGTACCTTTACAGGATCAAAACCTCGTAGTTCGGCTAAAAGATTTCCAAAAATATGGGTGAATTCATTTTAAACAAAAGCACTAAGGTCTTTCGTTATCCACGGGAGAAAACTCAACCTATACAACTACAAGTCCACCATGTGAGAAAAGCTTCAACTTGCTAGTGAGGGACCATGCCCTATAATAAGCAAGGAAGTCTTACAATTCAATCACTAAGGACAAGGTGAGATTTACATGAACCACTAAGATAATTGAGATCTATGGCTAATGTATGAAAACTTATCAAGAATGGACAAAGCCACAAAACAATTGAATGAGTGAAGTTAACCAATTAGGATTATTCACAAAATGAAGTCAAAGTATGATTAGAATTCAATTCAAAAGAAGTATCATGAAAGTGAAGTTTGAAAATCAAAGGCCTAAAGCCTAGGTTTCTAGTTTAAAAAGAAGTGAAAATGTTTGCACAATATTTTCTGGTTTGAGTTAACATGCAAAGATGGAGGTTTAGAACAAAAAGGGTGAAGGTTAAGGGATGTAAAACTTAGATGTTCACCTCTTGAGATCATATGTAGATGATCCAAGTGATTCCTTTGGAAAAGGCAACAGGCAAAGCAAATAAGCAACATAATTGGAAACCAGATGCCAATCAATGGACTTATACCAGACTCACAAAACAAAGAGGGATATCAGATGCCAATCAATAGACTTACACTAATCTCACAAAACAGAACATGGATACCAGATGCCAATCAATGGACTTACACTAATCTCACAAGGAATGATCATAGGAAACAAATGCCAATAACTGGACTTACAATTGACTCCTCACAAGAAACAAAAATAGGAAATGGAGTGCCAATCAATGGTCTTATGTCCACCTCCACAAGAAATGATCATAGGAAACAGATAGCCAATCAATGGTCTTACATCTGACTCCTCCCACAAACAAACATGCTATGAAAAGCAAAAAGCAAACACATGGAATGATGCAAGTAGATATGCAAAATCCAACATGTAAGATGCACAGTTAAGTAATCAAGCAATCAGTTAGCACACATTATACACAATCAAGAGGCTCAATCAAGGTTGGGCTTTAAACAAGCCAATACTGTATGGGTGTTTTGAGCTCTTAGCCCTAACATTGAGAGTTAGGGTGAAGCAGATGAAATGGAGATGAGGGTTATGCCTCATAGCTCTTATCCCTGGCCTGGGAGAGCTTTAAACAATGGAAAGTGTGGGAGTTCAGAATGTAGGAACTCTTCTCCACAAATGATTGACTCTATAAGATCTTGGGTTCTTATTCACAATGCATCAACACATGGTGTGAGCAAAGTGAATGACACAACTGAATAGCAGGGGATGGATTACACATCCCTTTTATCTGCCAATTGCCTCTTAAGAGGACTTAACCTGCTGGGCACAAAATTAAACAAACAAAAACATGGCCTCTTAAGGAGGGCTTCAGACAGGTGCCTGCCAAAGTAACATGGCAGGTCTTCCAGACTACATGAAGATTAGAGATTATACCTAAGTGGTATGCCAACCACAAGCAAAAGCAAAGCGAAGTTCAAATGAACTTAACTTAGGTACCTGTGGAAACAGCTAAACCAATCAGTACAACTTTCAGACAAACAGACAACAGTTAATAACCAACAGACAATCCCAACGTATAACACAAAAGCCATAAGGCAAACTCAAATGAGTTATCATCACCCTACAAAACAACAAATGTTAGCAATCAAAAGCGAATATCAACATCCAAATAACGAAGCATCATCAACCATGGAACTTGGATGCTTAAACCTGAAATTCAAAGCTCACATGTAAGCAACAAACCACTAGGTCAAAGCCTAGGGTCAAAGATGAAGAAAAAATTCAAAACAGGAGCTGAAATTCAACACAATGCAACTCCAAACACATATTAACAAGTCCTAAAAAGGCTCACATCAAAATCAATCATCAAATGCATTTCATGATCAAAAGAAATCAAAGGCAATTTCAAGGCTCATATATGGACATCATGAATGAAAATTCCAAATCAAAACAGAAATGATTCAAATAATTCTGGAAAAATTCATGAACATTCAATACATTTAACATGATCATCATACATAAAATCAGAAGCATCCAAGATCATTTGGTATGGAAATTAAATTGCACAAGTTGGACAATCAAACGTGTGACACAAATTGTCACACCATGTTAACACAAGCATAAAACAGAATTGTTACATGAGAAAAATACCAAACCAAGCCTAAAACATCCATCAATGTGTCTAGAATCAGCATGTAAAATTTCATGGCATTTGGATCATGTATGAGCATTTCATGATAGAAAGAGTGGAGCAATGTCACAAAAGCACATATGATCAATCAACCAATCTCAATTCAAATTCCAGCAATGGTAAAATCATGAAACCACTACCATAAAAATAATAGACATCTCAAGGATCAATTAGCAAAAAACCAGGTATTTTTTGGATCATTTTTCAATTTGATATGAATTTTCAAAGTTTGGCATAAAAATTATGAGATAAAATGATCATGACATATTAAATTGGAGGGAAAGGAAGAAATGGAAATGAAATTTGAAAATATGCAGCATGCAGGAATCGAAGTGTGTGCGCGCCTGAACCAGACAAAACCCTGGCACTGGGACGCGTAAGGTCAAAAAATTGCAGGTGGTACGCGTATGGCGCGCGAAGGTTTCCACCGTCTTCTTCGCGAAGACGGTGGCATCACAGTGCATGTGTTCAGAAAATTATTCCAGAATCCAGCAAAAGTTATACCAAACGAAAGCTCTTTCAACGTAGGTTACAGATCAATCAACATCTAAGCCTAACAATCCATGGATTAAGAGATACGAGCAAAAACATTTTGACATGTCAAACTTTAATCAAGCATAACTCATTCATTTCTCATCCATTTCACACGAATTTTATATCAGATTGATCAACATGAAAAGCTCTACCTAAACATGGTAATGGATTGAAGAATTGAGAGATTCAAATTTTTACCTCTTGAAGAGCAGAACAATAAAACCAGTGATTCAAGCTCCTAAAGCGTCCATATCCACTCCTATATTGATGACTTGAAGCTTTTTGAAGAAATTGGAGCTTGTAGTGGCTTAGATCTTGAGTAATTTTCCACTTCCATCTTCATGAATTTGCTTGGAGTATGCTTGATTTCTGCTCAAATTCAATGATCCAATGCTTGATTCTTCATCCACTACACTCAATAAACCAGAATATGGAAGAAAAATACTATGCTATGTGGAGAATTTTCAAGTTTTGATTGAGAGAAAATTTTGGAGGGAAAAAGTTTTTGGATCTAGAAATGTGAATTGTATTTAACCTCCTTATTCTGTTAGATTAGAGTATATATATATATGCTTTCCTAATCACTTTGCTAATCCAAAATTAACTTGGTTAATGAAAATAGGGTGTTTTTGCAAATTTTCAAAATGCATGGTGCATGGGCTAATTGCACGTGAACAGTACCCTTGGCCTCATCATTTTCACTTAAAATTATCTTTTAAACTCAATGGCAATGGTAGAAAGTCCATACAATGCACCATTTTTGAATTTTGCAATTTCCCTCCAAAAAAGTCATGGAATAGCAAGTGATTATGTGATGAGATTTTATGTAATGTGATGCATGATTTGGAAATTAGAAGTCAAGAGAAGAATATTGCAAAAAGAACCACTCAATTTGGAGCTATGGATCAAAAGTTATGCTCATGTGAAGTTCCATGCACACTTGGCAATGATTGGATCATATCTCCTCAACCATTCATCAGATGCTCATGATCTTGGACTTTTTGGAAATGGGAGAGAAAGATCTACAACTTTCATGTTCAACAAAATTTCATTTGAAGCTTTTTTGATGATGTAAGATTGAGTTGAAGTTGGTCCAAAAACATTCCATTTTTGGAAACTTCAAATTATGGGTCACTTTCCATTTTGGGAAATTTTTGACTTGACTTCAAATTCTTCAATGTGAGTGTTTGAAATGTCAAGTGAGACTTGTTTGAACATGAATGAAGTATTTCTAATCACTTCCCACCTCCAAATCCACAATTGACTTTGTAGTTGACTTTCTGGGTCTTCAGATGACCTGGGAATGTCCTGATGAAATTTAAGCCTCTACCACTTGGGATTTTGCTTCAAAATGACATCATAGCTCATATGAACTCTTGATAATGATCATGGGGTCCAAATCTCAAGAATAACCACCATCTATTGCTCAATGAATGCCTTTCATTGCTTGACCTGCAAATGCTTCAACTGCAAGTAACAAAGTTAATGACATACTTTTGTACCTTTTGGTTAGTGATTAAAAAGAAATGCAATGACATACAAATGCAAGCAATGCTTGGTGATCAAGAAGCACTCTCAAAGAGATCCCACCCATAGGGAAGGAAGCAAGGTGCACAATGATCCTTGAGGCAATGCAATGATATGATATGATGCCATGAGGGATCTTAGGGACAAAAATTGGGGTCTTACAGATGCCCCTATTTAAGGTCATTCTAGCCGGAGAAGTGAAGGTTAAAATCTTCATCTCGACGCGGTAGAATGGGCTTAAATAACAGTAATGAGACAAATTTTGGTCCCTAAGAGACCTCATGATGGAAATGTATGAATGCAAAGGAAACAAACTCTGTGGGGGATACTGGTACACAAAGAAGAAAAGACGATCCATCGGAGTAATACACTCACCAGGAACAGAGACTCAAACAGGACTCTCATGGGGATAAGAAAAAGAAATGTGTGAGCAGGACACGACTTTGAATTAGGGGAAACTGACGCTGCGTGAGCAGGACACACGACTGGAGACTTTACAGGGGAGTAAAGGACTCAAACCGGGGAGAAAAGAATTCCAAAGGAAGACACATCCATCGGAAAGACTCAAGCTGACTCAAACGATCCACAAAGGATACTTCGGATAAAAATCCGGACTCGAACTGGGGAAAGATTCACACAGAACCTCCCTGCCGGGGAAAATTGCATATATTGGGGAAAATGCCAATACAGCAAAGGGTAAATCACAACAGAAACTCCACTGGGGAATGTCTAACAAAGAGACTCTCCTGGGGAAAATCTGCAAGATGAGGTGTTACCGGTTACTGGGTAACAAGCTCAAAGAGACATGTGATCTAAACACCGGTTACTGGGTGAAAGAACAACAAGCTCAGGAAGAATGAATATCTAAGACCGGTATAAGGGTGAGAGATATCAATCAACCAAACATCTGAGAAAGACCTGAAAAAGGTACATCAACTCAGGAAAATCTGACTCCACATGGGACCAAGGTCATAATAGGGAGCAGAAAGGAAGGAACACCAGGGATACCGGCTACTGGGTATATAATAGGTGACCGACCGAAGCGTGAATTGGTATATATGCCAAAACACTCATCATCCGAAAGGAGGGCTTGAAAAAGCAAATCGACTTATAGGATGGACATTCGACTCCGCAACGGGAAAACGAATCTTACTCAAATGGGGAAGGACAAAAGACTTCAATCAAAGAGCGCATGAGATATATTACCCATTACCGTCAGAACGTGGATAGTATACTCGCATGGAAGGAACACCAGGGATACCGGTTACTGGGCATATAATAGCAGACCGACCGAAGACGTGAATTGGTTTTTACTGCCAAGACACTCATCATCCTGAAGAGAGCAAAACGCAAACTTGTCAAAAGATAGATATTCGATTCTACAAAGAATACGAATCTTACTCAACTGGGGATAATCAACAAAAGACTCCAACCAAAGAGCGCATGAGACATATTATTCATTACCGTCAGGACGTGAATAATATACTCGAAAAGGAAGAGACACCAGAGATACCGGTTACTGGGTATATAATAGGTGACCAACCAAAAAGAGAAACAATCGTTATCAACAACAACAGGGTAGACGAAAGATAACTCGCTGAGGATAAATTACAAGCATACGGAAACTATCCAGGAGACATATCACCGGTTACTGGGAGATACGCTCAACAAGGGGAAACAATGAACATTCGATTCTACAAAGGAACACGAATCTTACTCGACTGGGGAAACACAACAGGCTTCGACTGAAGAGTGCATGAGATATATTATCCATTACCGTCAGAACGTGGATAGTATACTCGCATGGAAGATTATCCACAACCGGCTACTGGGTTAATAAAGGATAAATCAACCGAAAAGAGAGGCATCGGGATACCAAGACTAGGTATATAAAGATGACCAATCAAAGGGAGCAATAACCATTACCAAGCAAAAGGGTAAATGAAAGAGGACTCACAGGGGATGCATTGATAAAGATCAATGATCCGGGGAACAAATCACTGGCAAACGGTGAAAGGACCCACTGAGGATAAAATTGCTAGCATCCGGCAATTATCCACAAAAAGACTTGCTGGGAAATACAACTGCTTACTCAGAGCAAAGACCCAGAAGAGAGGGAATATCAACATCGAATACTGGATGAAGATAACCACGAAGAGGGGATTACATCTACCGAGTACTGGGTAGAAAACCACGGATGAGTAACCGTCATCGGTTAGGATGAACAGCCAGGTTAACCCTGCAAAAGGGAGAACAAAGGATTTACAACTACCGAATACTGGGTAGAAAACCAAAGACTCTGGCTGAGGATAAAATTGCTCGCATACGGCAATTATCCACAAGCAAGCACAGACTCCGATAGGGAGACAACAACAACATAGGATTTACAACTACCGAATACTGGGTAGAAGACCACAAAATCCACCATCAACCAGAATGAACCACAAAGGTTACCTCTGCTAGGGGAAAAGAGATAGGACTTACAACTACTGGCTACCGGGTAGAGGGCCACAACTCTGATGAGGATAAAAGAAATTAGGGTTTACAACTACCGAATACGGGGTAGAAAACCAAAGCTTCTGCGTGGGGAGTGAAAGGATCACAATTCCGCACGGGGAAACAAAATAGGGTTTATAACAAACCGCAAACTGCTGGAGAGCAAGAAAAAATAGGATTTACGACTACCGAATACAGGGTAGAAAACCACCGACACTTGCTGAGGAACAACAAGTCCACAAACACCTATTCCACAAACGGGAAAAAGGTATACAGGATTTACAACTACTAGATACCGGGTAGAAAACCGCAAAGGATAGGACTTATAACTACCGGTTACTGGGTAGAAGGCCCATAAACTCCGCTGGGGATAAAATGAACTATTGCCGGTTACTAGGCAATTAATTCATTTATTCCACAGGGAAGCATAAGAGACAGTAAAAGGGCCAATTCGGGATCAATCCAAAAAGGTAAACTGAAATAAGACTCATCCTAATGAGGAAATAACTCAATAGGGAAAACCCATGCCAATATATGTGTTGGGAGGAAACGGAAACGACCGTCATCCACGAGGATATATCTCAGTGGGGAACTGCAGAAGGACAGACAAACACTTTCTGCTTATGGGGCTGACTCTATATTGAGAGATTAAACACCCGACATCTGCTTGGAGAGATCTATTGGAGAGATCTATATCACCATTAGCAGGAGACAACAAACAAAAGATATATGGCAAAAAATGCAACATGAATATCTGAATGTTGAAAGTATGCATGAATATGCGTGATTTATGTTTGAGGAATGCTGACAAAACAGACATTTCTAACACAAACAGGTCCAGGAATCAAAAGCCCGATACTACACTTCCAGAGGAAAATCCAAGAAATCCAACTAGAAAGCCAATCTGCCAGAGATCTGAATGCTAAAAAACAAAGATCTGCTGGGGAAAATCAGAGATATCACAAGAATCACAAAATCTCTGAGTGATGGATCAGCAATCAACCCAACTGGGGAATAGAAGTTCACAACAGGCAGAAACTGCCATAAAGACAAATCTGTTGGGGAAGTAGGGAAATCCCAAGATTTCTGCAGGGGGATCCTCAATCTCAACTGGGAAACAAGAGCTCACTGCACAAGCAAGAAATGCTGAAGAGAACAGAACACACGAGTAGAATCTGGCTGCACAAGCAACTCTACCGGGGATACTGTCAGCCACTCCAATGGGGGTAAACCCACTGAGGGAGAATAGATCACACAAGTAGATTCTGCACACAAGCCACTCTACTGGGGATCACAAGCATCCGGAAATCACCAAATCTCTGCAGGGAGAAAATCATCACAGATACAACCCATCACCACAAATCTACTGGGGGTTTATCTGAGGCAGAGAAGGAGAGATGGGGATCAACCACCAAAAACTGAACCTTCCAAAAAGAACCACAATTGCTGAGGAGGAAAGAATCACTGCTCTGCTGCAGGGAAAAGATGTATAAACCTCAACAAGCACTCTGAAGGGGAAAGATAGCTCAAATGGAGTACATCATACCAACAACTCCGTTGGTGACTTTACTGAAGAAACAAACAAAGTACCGGGGTGTCAACCCACCAACTACCAAATCTTCCAAAAAAGGAAAGCATCCATGCTGGGGAGAGATTGCTGCAAGAGAGGAAAGCTGAAGTTTCCAACAAGCACTCTGATCTGGAAACACAAAATCTCAACAGAAGCTCCGCTTGGGGAACAACCCCAACAACAATCTGGAGAAAGAGGATACAACCAAGCCAGGAATATGAACAAATGTCTTACCCTGTTGGAAATCATGCCACCCTTGGGAGAGCACTGAGAAATTCTTAAGTATCCTTTCGTCATTGTGAATGTTCACTTTGTTTAAAACAATTTTGAAAAATTTATTATTTAAAACAATGACATTTTACCAATTAAAACATGCAAAACATTTGTTGAATTGAAACAAATAAGAGTGCAAATAATTGGATAAAAGCTCAAATTTATTTGATGGAATGGTAGCCTGCAAATGGCAAGACTCCATAGATCTGTACAAATTTGAAATCGGTGATATATATTGGAAGAGGGCTACATTGAACATAATGATCCTTTCTCTACCAATTGAATCCGATGTATTTGAAGCTTCAGTTGACAACGACTGAGCGAGAATCTCTGACGAAAAGACAGCTGCGAAACAGAAAGTCTTGTCAGGATGCAGTTACTTGCCAAATCCCTAATTTTTGCCTAGATTGCCCCAGGGTGAGGTACTCAATCTAGCGGGATGCAAAATACATTTTTTTCAAGTCTCTAATTTTTGCCTGGATCTCCCTTTCGGGTTCTCCACCGAGACGCTCATTTTTGCCTAAGCCTCCCTTTCGGGTTTTCAACTTAGCGAGCTATTCTGTTTTTCTTTTTAGGAAAAGTATTTCTTGACTGCATCTGAATTCACAAGACGAGTGAAATCCTCCTCATCCATTGTTGTAAGCATCAAAGCACTGCCTGAAAAGGCTCTCTTAACAACATATGGACCTTCATAGTTTGGAGTCCACTTGCCCCTGGAATCGGGCATGAAAGACAAGACTTTATTGAGCACGAGGTCACCTTCTCGGAACACACGAGGCTTGACCTTCTTATCGAATGCTCTCTTCATTCTCTGCTGATATAACTGACCATGGCACATGGCAGTCAATTGCTTCTCTTCAATCAAATTCAGTTGGTCATAACGACTCTGAATCCATTCAGCATCAGTCAACTTGGCTTCCATCAAGACTCTTATTGATGGAATCTCCACCTCTACTGGGAGAACAGCCTCCGTGCCGTAAACAAGAGAGAAAGGGGTTGCCCCTGTTGAAGTGCGAACAGATGTACGATATCCATGCAAAGCGAATGGCAGCATCTCATGCCAATCTTTGTACGTAACTGTCATCCTCTGGATAATCTTCTTAATATTCTTATTAGCAGCTTCAACAGCCTCATTCATCTTGGGTCTGTAGGGAGAGGAATTATGGTGTGCAATCTTGAACTCAGCGCACAACTCTTCCATCATTTTGTTGTTCAAGTTAGATCCATTATCAGTAATGATCTTATCAGGCACACCATAACGGCAAATCAGCTGATTCTTGACAAACTTCACGACCACCTGCCTGGTCACATTCGCATATGATGCGGCTTCAACCCATTTGGTGAAGTAATCAATTGCTACGAGAATAAACCTGTGTCCGTTGGACGCTTTCGGTTCAATCATGCCGATCATGTCGATTCCCCACATAGAGAAAGGCCATGGTGATGAAATCACATTCAGAAGTGTCGGAGGAATATGAATCTTATCTGCGTAAATCTTACACTTGTGGCATTTCTTCACATATTTGCAGCAGTCAGACTCCATTGTCAGCCAATAGTAGCCCGCTCTCAGCATCTTCCTAGCCATGGCATGTCCATTGGAATGAGTACCAAATGAACCCTCATGGACCTCAGTCATTAACAGGTTTGCTTCGTGTCTATCCACGCATCTGAGCAAAACCATGTCAAAATTTCTCTTATACAACACTTCACTACTGAGGTAGAAACTGCCTGACAACCTTCTCAGAGTTTTCCTATCTTTCACAGATGCCCCAGGCGGGTAGGCCTGGTTCTGGAGGAAATTCTTGATATCAAAATACCAAGGCTTGTCATCATTCACTTTTTCAACTACAAACACGTGAGCTGGTCTATCCAAGCGCATCACGGTGATGTTGGGAACTTCATTCCAATACTTGACCACAATCATTGAAGCAAGCGTAGAAAGAGCATCTGCCATCTGATTATCCTCTCGAGGAATATGATGAAAGTCAACTTCTGTAAAGAACGTTGAAATCCTTCTCGCATAATCTCGGTATGGAATGAGACCAGGTTGATTCGTCTCCCACTCACCCTTGATTTGATTGACAACCAGGGCCGAATCACCATACACATCAAGATGTTTGATCCTTAGATCAATGCATTCTTCCAATCCCATAATACAGGCTTCGTACTCAGCCATATTATTCGTGCATTTGAAAGTTAGCCTTTCTATAAACGGAATATGTGTGCCCTGAGGAGTAATGATTACTGCCCCAATACCATTTCCATACTGATTCACAGCGCCATCAAACACCATCGTCCATCTGGAACCAGGTTCCGGACCTTCATCAAGTGTAGGCTCATCACAATCTTTCATTTTCAAATACAGAATTTCCTCATCTGGGAAGTCATACTGAACAGACTGATGATCTTCAATCGGCTAATGTGCCAAATGGTCAGCCAAGATACTACCTTTGATAGATTTCTGAGCTCGATACTCGATATCATACTCAGACAACAACATCTACCAACGGGCAATTCTCCCGGTTAAAGTCGGGTTCTCGAAGATATACTTGATTGGATCCATTCTGGATATCAACCAAGTTGTATGATTTATCATGTACTGGCGTAAACGCTTAGCAGCCCAAGCCAAAGCACAACACGTCTTCTCAAGCATAGAGTATCGAGACTCACAATCAGTGAACTTCTTACTCAGGTAGTAGATATCAGATTCTTTCTTCCCTGATTCATCTTGCTGACCGAGTACACAACCCATCGAGTCTTCAAGAACAGTCAAATACATGATCAGAGGTCTTCCTTCCACAGACGAAGACAAGATCGGAGGTTCAGATAGATATTATTTGATACTGTCGAAAGCTTTATGGCAATCCTCGGTCCAATCATGAGACTGATCTTTCCGGAGGAGCTTGAATATCGGCGCACATGTGGCAGTCATGTGGGATATAAATCTGGAAATATAATTCAAGCGGCCAAGAAAACCTCGGACTTGCTTTTCAGTTTTGGGTGCAGGCATCTCTTGTATTGCTTTGACCTTTGCAGGATCAACTTCAATACCTCTCTCGCTGACAACGAAACCCAATAACTTGCCGGAACAGACTCCAAATGTACATTTGTTCGGATTCAGACGAAGCCTGAACTTCCTCAGACGCTGAAAAAGCTTCAACAAATGCTCAACATGTTCAACTTCCGTTCGGGACTTAGCAATCATATCATCGACATAGACCTCTATCTCCTTGTGCATCATATCATGAAACAAGGTGGTCATAGCTCGTTGATACGTGGCTCCGACGTTCTTCAGACCGAAGGGCATCACTCGATAACAGAATGTTCCCCAAGGTGTGATGAATGTTGTCTTCTCCATGTCCTCGGGTGCCATCTTGATTTGATTATATCCGGAAAATCCGTCCATAAAGGAAAAGACTTTGAACTTAGCTGTATTGTCTACCAACATATCAATGTGTGGTAGAGGAAAATCATCTTTTGGACTAGCTTTATTCAAATCTCTGTAATCAACACACATACGGACTTTTCCGTCCTTCTTAGGCACAGACACAATATTGGCCACCCATTGAGGATATACGGAAGTCACCAGAAACCCCGCATCAATCTGCTTCTGAACTTCCTCTTTGATCTTCACTGCCATATCTGGATGAGTTCTTCTGAGCTTCTGCTTCACTGGCACGCACTCAGGCTTCAAAGGCAGGAAATGTTACACAATATCTGTATCTAGACCCAGCATGTCTTCATACGACCAAGCAAAGATATCGGAATATTCTCATAGAAAACTGATCAACCCCTTCTTGACAGACTCTTCAAGGAGTGCCCCAATCTTCACCAATCGAACACAATCTTCAGACCCCAAATTGACTGTTTCCAGATTCTCAAGGTGCGGATGAATGATCTTCTCTTTATGCTCAAGAAGACGGGTAATCTCATCAGGAATCCCTTTAACATCATCTTCCTCTGCTTCAAATACAGGGAATTCAAAATTGGGAGATGGCGTTGGATCATTATGTTCAATGGGTTTTAGGATCAACCTGCATAATGATTTTGGATAATAAAAACTTTAGAATTTAAACAAGCAAATCATTATGCAGATGAAAAGATTGCTTTTATTCTTGTTTTTAGGGTTTTTTGTGATCACCGATTTTATGCAAAAGCAAAAAGTGAAAACAAATGGAAAAACAAACATTTAACATGCATTTATTGAATGAAATATCATTGTATACATGACGCCAACAATGTCATCACTTCTCCTTTTGGCACGGGAGAAGGGTTTTTAAACAAAGTGAACATATTACGCTGACTTATGAATGACTGTAGGAATATCTACAGCGACCCAATTGTGGCAGATCCCGCCAGGGATGACAAAATTGCCAGTATCCTCTACATCCTCTTCCAGAATAGCAGCAGCTTCCTCAGCTCGATCGGCGTGGATGAAACCTCCACTCTTGAACAACCCTTTCTCATTGAAGACCCCTGAAGAATAGCCAATGCCAGCCCGGGATTTATTGTCTTCAAGCTCGATCATCTTCCCTAAACCAGCAACTGCACCACATTCAATGGCCAGTTTCGCATCACGGTAGGAAGCAAATGAAGGAGACTTCTTCTCAATTGGCTCAGCAATAGACAAAGCTTGGAAAGGCGTTCCAACTTCATCCTCAGCATCAATATATGAGAAAGAAGACAGGTGGCTAACCAGGAGAGCCTTTTCTCCCCCTACCACGACCAGTTTCTTATTCTTAACGAATTTCAGCTTCTGGTGTAGGCTAGATGTCACGGCGCCAACCTCGTGAATCCATGGTCTACCAAGGAGACAACTATAAGATGGGTGGATATCCATAACCTGAAAGGTAACTTGGAAATCGCCTGGTCCAATCTTGATCGGGAGATCAACTTCCCCAATCACAGTCTTACGCGACCCATCGAAAGCTTTCACAACAACACCACTCTGCCTCATGGGAGGCCCTTGATATGACAATCTAGAGAGATTGGATTTTGGCAATACATTTAGAGATGACCCAGTGTCCACCAGCACGTTGGACATGGCGTCGCTCTTGGAATTCATGGATATATGTAAAGCCATGTTGTGGTCTCTTCCCTCCTCAGGGAGATCAGCGTCACAGAAACTCAAAGTGTTGCAAGTGGTGATGTTTGCAACAATACTGTCAAACTGTTCTATGGTGACATCATGATCAACATAAGCCAGATCCAAAACTTTCTGTAGAGCCTCCCTATGAGGTTCTGAATTCAGAAGCAAAGATAACACGGAGATCTTGGACGGCGTTTGTAGAAGCTGGTCTACAACGTTGTACTCACTCTTCTTGATGAGCCTTAGCATCTCATCACAATCTTCATTCACAGTGCCACTAGGGCCAATAGAAGAAGTAGGAGTCTTTTGTACAGAGGAGGGTTTTGCAACAGCAAGTGCCGGGTTCGGAGGATTAACAGCATTCCCCACCGGACGCACATCAGAATCAGCCTTAGCCTGCGGCGCTGAAAACACACGACCACTACGGGTCAATCCGCTTACATCAGCAATACTCACAACAAAGGATGAAGGAAAAGGCACTTCCTTCCCATCTTCCACAACAACAGGATTATAGTGGAAGGGTACTGCTCTATCTGAAGAATAAGGCACATGGCTTGCAGGCTTGATCACCAAAGAAGGAGAGACCTTCGGCTTGCTGCCATCATAACGAATGACAACAGGCTCAGGAATTTTGAACACCGGGGAAATCACATTCACTTCGGGTTCGTCTTTATCAACATTTCTGTTTTGAAGAATCTCAATAGTCCCTTCATCCAACAACTCTTGCAACTCTCTGCGCACCTGGCGACAACCCAGACGATTGACAGAGCAGATACGACATTTGTCATGGTCGTGCTCCATATGACTATAATCACACAGCAGACGATGCAACTCGACCAATGACTGTCGAATATGGCTTACATATTTGACTTTATATTTGCCAGGGCAACCCTGGACCATGTTAACCGACTTCCCATGCTCGGGCAATGGGTTCTTCGTAACATTGGGGCCTGAGTCCTCAAAGCTCAGAATGCCGCATCTCATAAGGTCTTGCACCTTAGTCTTCAATGGATAGCAGTTTTCTACATTGTGACCCGGAGCACCGGAATGATAAACACAATGCTGGTCGGGCTTGTACCACCACTGCGGGTTAGCAGGTACAGCCGGAGGCTCTCTGGGAGTAATCAGTTTCCACTCTATCAAAGAGGGATACAGCTCTGCATATGACATAGGAATCGGATCGAAGGTGATCTTCTTCCTCTCATAACCCAAATTAGCTTGATTACTGTTGTTACGAGGCTGGTAAGCCTGCTGCTGTGGACGATGTTGCTGTTGATACTGTTGAGGTTGTTGCTGATTATGTTGATTGTCACGGAAGATAGGTGCTATATGAGCCACCTGATGCTGATTGCTGGCATGACGCACAGGCTTCCTCTTGGTAGAGGGTCTTCTTGGTTTAGCATGGGATTGCACAGCATGTGCCTCCCCATCTTTCTTCTTAGCAAACGCCCCATACCGCCTGCTTGAAGAGCCTTCATCCTTGGATAAACGTCCTTCACGGACTCCTTCCTCCAATCGCATCCCCATGTTCACCATCTCGGTGAAATCAGAGGGAGCACTAGCGATCATCCGCTCATAGTAAAATGAACTAAGAGTCTTCAGAAAGATCTTAGTCATCTCCTTCTCTTCCAGCGGAGGAGTAATATGAGCTGCCAGCTCTCGCCACCTCTAGGCGTACTCCTTAAATGTCTCTTTGTCCTTCTGGGACATGGCTCGGAGTTGATCACGGTCGGGAGCCATATCCACATTGTATTTGTATTGCTTGACGAATGCTTCGCCAAGATCGTTGAAGGAACGGATGTTTGCGCTATCTAAGCTCATATACCACCGAAGAGCTGCACCAGACAAACTATCCTGAAAATAATGAATCAGCAGCTGATCATTATCTGTCTAAGTAGACATTTTCCTGGCATACATAACCAGGTGACTGAGCGGGCAGGTGTTCCCCTTATACTTCTCAAAGTCAGGGACTTTGAATTTGACAGGTATCTTAACACCGGGAACCAAACAGAGTTCAGCAGCAGATTTGCCGAACAAATCCTTTCCTCGAAGGGTCTTCAATTCCTTGCGGAGTTCAAGGAATTGGTCATTCATTGCATCCATCTTTTCATTAACATTTGGGCCCTCAGACGGCTCAGAATGATAGATGGTGTCGTCTACCCTGGCAATGGTATGCACGACAGGAGGAGGCATTGCAAGGACCGGGCTAGATGCCGGCATGGAAGCAAAGGTAGGAGCTGGAATATCAGGCATAAAACCAGGAGGCATACCCCACGGAAACCCGGCTGGCATGGCTGGCATGAAATGGGCACTGGCAGCTGGCACTATCGAGGAGACAATCTCTGATATAACAGTCCTCTGAGGAGGAGTTGCAGGCAGTGGAAACGGTTGATTCTGAACAGATAGAAACTGCTCCATCAGAGAGCTCAATCTGGCGACCTCTTCCTTCAGCTCACGGTTCTCTTGTTCGAGTTGATCCATCACTCTTGCAGAATTAGCTCGGGTGTAATACCGATGAGTCAGCTTGTCTTCAAAATAAATGAAGAGCACAGAGTTAGGCCACAGACAAGAAGACCGGAACAACACCTGCTTATGCAAAATGATGCATGCAATGCTTGTGCACATGATTTATTTTTATTTTCAAGGAACTTTCAGGGTATTATTTGCAATTTTGAATATTAATCATTTTAATCGCATATGGAAAACATCTCATCAAATATATTTGAACAAAGAAGTACAACATTGTCAATCATATTACAAGAGAGAAGGAAAATAAACATCCTATGGATCCCTAGAAGCTCGGGATGCCGGAAGATAAGTTGCACGAAGCCTCTTGATCTCTCTCTCATATGCTGCTTCCATATCCGCCTTATCTTTGGCGAGTCTATCATACCTCCTTTTCCAGAACTTGGAAGACTGAGGAAGTAGAGAAGTCCAAGTATCATCAGGATCGCCAATGACCTGATGCTCGAGAAACTCGATCATGGCATCTTTCTCCTTGATTTGCTGAAGCAACTCTTCTCTTTCACGGATCCAGGCACGTGAAAGGTCTTCGTCTCTCAACTCCTCTACGCCTTGGTTAGGGAGGGTTGAAGGCCCAGCCACAACCAACGGTGTAGGTCTCGAATAATCATAGGGCATGAGGTACTCGGATGCTCTCTTCCTCACCCAAGTAGTGTATGGCTCCAGAGCTATGCAGTTCTTTGGACCCAATTCACTTCTTCCCTTCTTGTGAATCTTGCGCCAAGCGCGGACCATCCTGGCTTTCAGGCCTTGGGGATATTTACCCTCCTGAAAGAACACACCTTCTAACAAAATGTTATTAGGTTTATCCTTTAAGGGGAACCCAAGCTGACGTCGTGCTAACACCGGATTGTAGTTGATTCCACCACGTGTACCAAGAAGATGCACATTGGAGAATTCACCACAAGAATCAATGATCTGGACACCATTATATGCACGATCATACCAAGAGATATCATCATTAGTGAGAGACATAAGTCTCGTGGACCACCGTAGACATCCCTTGTTCTCCTTGAAAGCAACCGTCTGAGGTAAGTGAGAAATAAACCACTTATACAACAGAGGCAAACAGCACACAATAGCACCACCACCCTTTGCATTCTTCAGGTGCAAAGAGACATAGGCATCACCCAACAGAGTCGGAACGGGATTAAGAACCGAGAAGATCCTAATAGCGTTCACATCCACAAATTTGTCGATGTTGGGGAATAATACCAATCCATAGATGAGCAGCACAAATATGGCCTCAAAGGCATCCTCACTCATGGCCTTCCCATAAACGGTAGCTTGAGCAATGAGGAACTCAGAAGGGAGACCTTGAATTCCACCTTTGGTAGTCATATGAGCTTTAACCAAAGATTCATCTATGTGCAACAAGTCAGCTATCTCTCGAGAAGTAGGAATACTCTCTAAGCCACTGAACGACACCTGATCCAGAATCGGAATACCCACAAGATGAGCATACTCCTCAAGGGTAGGCAATAGCTGAAAGTCTAGAAAAGAGAAGCAGTGATACAGAGGATCATAGAACTGCGCCAAAGTACTCATCAACCCTTCATCAACCTGAGTAGTCAGCAGAGGCAGAAGCTTCCCATAATGAGCTTTAAAACCCAAGGGATCTAATACATAAGATGTCAGATTCCTTAACTCTTTCACATCGGGTTGTCTAAAGCTGTACTTCTTTGTATGCCTTTTTAGTCTTTCCATATCTGAAAATTTTGCAAATAAACCCCTTAAGTTCCTTGAAAATTTTCTTTTTATCTGATGATATGGATGCAGATGAATGCATGAATGCAACAATCACACTCAAGGATCAAGCAAAGCACACCAGACAAAGGTCATGGGATGGCTCGTATTATCCTTAATATCAATCATCCATTTTGGTGGATTATGGTTTTCACTTTATCGACACCCAAGTTCCATTGATATTAACGATATACGAACGATTCAACCATCCTTAATATCAATTATCCATTTTGGTGGATTGTGGTTTTCACCTTATCAACACCCAAGTTCCATTGATATTAGCGATGGGTGAATGGATCAACCATGAATCACGGGTTTGTTGTGAGTCACGAGCATGGAGTCTCGGTTAAGAACCACCCAGAGGGAGTGTACTATGGTTTAAACATGTCGAACATGTTCTACCAGAGGTTCTCATAGTCATCATCACATCTTTCGAATATTATCGGAGGAACGAATACTCGTATTCTAAAAATATTCTCAAGAGAGACTCTTATGAGTGTAGTATCGCGTAACAATCGCATCAGATCTTACATCTGAATGACCTCCGCACTACGTCCTAAAAAATAGGCCAAGATGGGCTTGGTAAACTAAGGTCCTTGGCTTCTACGGCACACATTGAAAGAATAATGCCTAACCACAAATAACTTGTGTGACATCATTAATTCAACATGACCTCCACCAAGTGAATGGACTCGCAAGTCAACTTGCTAAGGAATAACTCCACACAAGTCGACGAGACTATGCCATTCTCCTATCATAGGGTGCACTCGAGTTCGGGTATAGAACTCATCTCACAGAGATCATGAAACAAGCAAGCAATTGATATATCAAGCAAATCAATCATTACAAGCAATACAGTAATCCCAAATTGTACAAAAATATGCCATAAACAATATATCACAACAAGTGTGAAAAGTTGGCAAACCCACTAGGAAAGCAATTTTATCCCCAGCAGAGTCGCCACTTTTCTGTAACGGTGTATTCGTCACTTTATGATTTATTGACTAAATCAAAAGCAAAGTATACAAAGATAGAGTCGCCACCGCACTTTTATTTATCCAAAGGAATGGCTAAAAAGCGAACAAAAGCCTAAGAAGTTTTACACATAGAAAACTAATGAAAAGGTACAGAGATCTGGGTAAGGGGGTAATTATGCAAAGGGAAGGTGTTAGGCACCCAATGCATCCTAGGTACTCCTAGGGAACCCTTTTCACAACTTGTTGCAAAAGATATTGTTTATGAAATATTTATTGTGCAAACATTGATTGGGAGGATGAGAAAAGAATATACAAATTTTATTATTTTTGTGTTTGGATGGATAACCATTGCCTACGTACCTTTAAAGGATCAAAACCTCGTAGTTCGGCTAAAAGATTTCCAAAAATATGGGTGAATTCATTTTAAACAAAAGCACTAAGGTCTTTCGTTATCCACGGGAGAAAACTCAACCTATACAACTACAAGTCCACCATGTGAGAAAAGCTTCAACTTGCTAGTGAGGGACCATGCCCTATAATAAGCAAGGAAGTCTTACAATTCAATCACTAAGGACAAGGTGAGATTTACATGAACCACTAAGATAATTGAGATCTATGGCTAATGTATGAAAACTTATCAAGAATGGACAAAGCCACAAAACAATTGAATGAGTGAAGTTAACCAATTAGGATTATTCACAAAATGAAGTCAAAGTATGATTAGAATTCAATTCAAAAGAAGTATCATGAAAGTGAAGTATGAAAATCAAAGGCCTAAAGCCTAGGTTTCTAGTTTAAAAAGAAGTGAAAATGTTTGCACAATATTTTCTAGTTTGAGTTAACATGCAAAGATGGAGGTTTAGAACAAAAAGGGTGAAGGTTAAGGGATGTAAAACTTCTTAGATGTTCACCTCTTGAGATCATATGTAGATGATCCAAGTGATTCCTTTGGAAAAGGCAACAGGCAAAGCAAATAAGCAACATAACTGGAAACCAGATGCCAATCAATGGACTTATACCAGACTCACAAAACAAAGAGGGATATCAGATGCCAATCAATGGACTTACACTAATCTCACAAAACAGAACATGGATACCAGATGCCAATCAATGGACTTACACTAATCTCACAAGGAATGATCATAGGAAACAAATGCCAATAACTGGACTTACAATTGACTCCTCACAAGAAACAAAAATAGGAAATGGAGTGTCAATCAATGGTCTTGTGTCCACCTCCACAAGAAATGATCATAGGAAACAGATAGCCAATCAATGGTCTTACATCTGACTTCTCCCACAAACAAACATGTTATGAAAAGCAAAAAGAAAACACATGGAATGATGCAAGTAGATATGCAAAAGCCAACATGTAAGATGCACAGTTAAGCAATCAAGCAATCAGTTAGCACACACTATACACAATCAAGAGGCTCAATCAAGGTTGGGCTTTAAACAAGCCAATACTGTAGGGGTGTTTTGAGCTTTTAGCCCTAACATTGGGAGTTAGGGTGAAGCAGATGAAATGGAGATGAGGGTTATGCCTCATAGCTCTTATCCCTGGCCTGGGAGAGCTTTAAACAATGGAAAGTGTGGGAGTTCAGAATGTAGGAACTCTTCTCCACAAATGATTGACTCTATAAGATCTTGGGTTCTTATTCACAATGCATCAACACATGGTGTGAGCAAAGTGAATGACACAACTGAATAGCAGGGGATGGATTACACATCCCTTTTATCTGTCAATTGCCTCTTAAGAGGACTTAACCTGCTTGGCACAAAATTAAACAAACAAAAACATGGCCTCTTAAGGAGGGCTTCAGACAGGTGCCTGCCAAAGTAACAAGACAGGTCTTCCAGACTACATGAAGATTAGAGATTATACCTAAGTGGTATGCCAACCACAAGCAAAAGCAAAGCGAAGTTCAAGTGAACTTAAAGCAACTTAGGTACCTGTGGAAACAGCTAAACCAATCAGTACAACTTTCAGACAAACAGACAACAGTTAATAACCAACAGACAATCCCAACGTATAACACAAAAGCCATAAGGCAAACTCAAATGAGTTATCATCACCCTACAAAACAGCAAATGTTAGCAATCAAAAGCGAATATCAACATCCAAATAACGAAGCATCATCAACCATGGAACTTGGATGCTTAAGCCTGAAATTCAAAGCTCACATGTAAGCAACAAACCACTAGGTCAAAGCCTAGGGTCAAAGATGAAGAAAAAATTCAAAACAGGAGCTGAAATTCAACACAATGCAACTCCAAACACATATTTACAAGTCCTAAAAAGGCTCACATCAAAATCAATCATCAAATGCATTTCATGATCAAAAGAAATCAAAGGCAATTTCAAGGCTCATATATGGACATCATGAATGAAAATTCCAAATCAAAACAGAAATGATTCAAATAGTTCTGGAAAAATTCATGAACATTCAAGATATCTAACATGATCATCATACAAAATATCAGAAGCATCCAAGATCATTTGGTATGGAAATTAAATTGCACAAGTTGGACAATCAAACGTGTGACACAAATTGTCACACCATGTTAACACAAGCATAAAACAGAATTGGTACATGAGAAAAATACCAAACCAAGCCTAAAACATCCATCAATGTGTCTAGAATCAGCATGTAAAATTTCATGGCATTTGGATCATGTATGAGCATTTCATGATAGAAAGAGTGGAGCAATGTCACAAAAGCACATATGATCAATCAACCAATCTCAATTCAAATTCCAGCAATGGTAAAATCATGAAACCACTACCAAAAAAATAATAGACATGCAGGAATCGAAGCGTGTGCGCGCCTGAACCAGACAAAACCCTGGCACTGGTACACGTAAGGTCAAAAAATTGCAGGTGGTACGTGTAGCACCTCAAATTTTCACCTCCCATTTGTATATTCATTTCATTTTTTAGGTCATTAACATTGCATTGTCATTGCATCTCATGTTACATCTCATCAGGCAAGACTGGTCAGGAGATTCAACTGTGCAAGGCAACAAGAGCATTTTCCATAAGATGAAATCCCTAGGGTGGTTCCAATGAGCTCACATGAATCAAGGATCATTTTGAAGCAACTTGGCCAAGTGTTGAAGGCTCAGAACTCATCAGTGCATGTGCAAATCATCTAAGGCCCATGAAAGTCAACAGAAGTCAACTGCAAAGTCAACTGTGGATTTGGAGGTGGGAAGTGGTTAGAGGTGCTTCATTCATGTTCAAACAAGTCTAATTTTACATTTCAAGCACTCACATTGAAGAATTTGAAGTCAGGTCAAGACTTTCCCAAAATAGCAGGTGACCTATAATTTGGAATTTCCAAAAATGGCAAGTTTTTGGACCAACTTCAACTCAATTTTACATCATTAAGGAAGCTTCAAATGAAATTTTGTCCAACATGAAAGTTGAAGATCTTTCTCTCCCATTTCCAAAAAGTCCAAGATCATGAATTTCTAATGTGTGGTTGAGGAGATATGATCCAATCATGGCAAAGTGTGTTTGAAAATTCAAATGGGCATAACTTTTGAACCAAAGCTCCAAAATGAGTGGTTCTTTTTGCATTTTGTTCATCATGACTTGTAGTTTCCAAACATCTCATTACATGGCATGAAATTCCCTTGCATGATCATGTGCTCACTCATGAAGATTTTTGAAGGAAATTTCATAAAATCATTTTGGATGATTATATGCATGAAAAACCAATCCTAAAGCTTGCATGGGCATTGATTAAGGGGATTTGGGCCAGAATTGTACACTGTTCACGCATGCATGAAGGGCATGAGGTGCAAATGCCAATTTTCTCATACACCTTAAAACTTGTTAATCTCAATTGCATTTGGCAAAAACATGATTTCAGCATCATTAGCATGGGATATATAAGGATAATCTCAACTGCTTTCATCATTAACATCCATTTCAGATCTGAATCTTGAATTTGAACAAATTTTTCTCTTAAAATATTTTCCAATTTCTTCACACAAGGACCTTTTCTATTGATGAATTCATGCTCATGAGGTGTTTTTGAGGAGAATTGAACGTGGAATTGAAGCAAATCGTGCCATATTTGAACATACTCGAAGCTTGAAGGTTCAATGGTGATTTCAAAATCTACTGGATTCAAGTGCGTTTGAGCTTCAATCTCTTCACCAATTATCTCAACAAGCATTGTAGAGGATTTCTGGACCATCACAAGCCTTGAAACAAGCCAAACCCGAATCTGCTCTTCAAGAGGTAGGATTTTTTATTCTCATAATTCTCAAATCCATGTGTATGTTTGTGTAGATCTCGTGTTGTTGAGAATTCTGGTGAAAAAATCAAGTAAAATGGCGCATTATTCATGAAGATACATGCATTTGAAGTTTTGATGTAAATTTTTCTTTCCTTCGATTTGGATGATGTATGATGTTTTAGTGTAAATTGTTGCTTGATCTTGCATGAGCATGAGATGATGAGTCGATTGGTGTTATTTTTGATGATTTCTGGAATGATTTTTGAAGAACTGGAAATTTGTTCTTGAAGTTCATCCTGAAGAGGATGAAGATCATGCGTTTCCAGGTTTAGCTACGAAATCTTCATGCCTTGCTGCGAATTAGCTACGAAATTCATGATTTGCTACGAATTCTGGGAATTGTTTCCAGCACTAGGGTTTTAGGCTGAAACGATGTCGTTTTAATTTGAGCGCCAAATTTGAAAATGGACCAGGTTCGAGCCAGGCTGAGCGCGCTTTTTCAAATGCTTCATCATTTTTCACATATTTTGCCATGATATTCATGTTTTGACCTCAAATTTTTTCCAAATTTCTAAAAATCATAACAATTTGAAAAATGCATCAATTTGATCCCATTTTTTTGCAAAATGCTCCTTATTCTGTCTAGTTTTTTATGAGCATAAATGTGCAAGTTGTGCTTGGCTGAAAAAATAATTTGTTCTAGGATGATTGAATACATATGCATGTGTGATATTGCCTTGTTCATTCCATCATAAAATGCTCAAAAATAATCCAAGGGCTTTGAAATTTTGTGTGTAGTTTCTTAACATGTTGATTGACATTTTGGCTTTGGTTTGATATTTTTCCCATGCTCCAATTCTGTTTTATGCTCATGCTAACTTGGTGTGACAATTTGTGTCACACATTTGGTTGTCTGATTTGTACAATGTGATTGCCATGCCAAATGATCTCCAATGCTTCTGATTTTTTGTGTGATGGATGTTGTGGATGTCTTGATTGCTCATGAATTTTTCCAGAATTATTTGAATCATTTCTATTTTGATTGAGAATTTTCATTCATGTTGATCATTTGGATGCCTTGAATTGGTCTTTGACTTCACATGCTTGGTAAATGGACTTGCTTATTGATTATGATTTGGTCCTTTTTAGGACTTACTCTTGAGTGAATAAACATGCTTGGTGTTGAGTTTGAAGTTCTGTTTTGACTTTTTGATCCTCTTTTGACCCTAGGCTTTGACCTAGTGGTTTGGACTTACCATTTGGATTGTGAATTTCAGGTTCAAGTATACATCTCCATGAGTGATGATGCTCCTTCATTTGAGCTTGGTACTTTGTTGTCATTTGCTAACCCTTGTGTGTTTTGTAGGCTTTGAGGACAATTCATTTGTGTTTGCCTAATGCCTTGCACCATTGTTGCCTGATTGGATTTGTCTGTCTGTGTGATATTAACTGTTGATTGTTTGTCTGTACAGTTGAACTGATTGGTTTAGTTGTTTCCACATGTACTTAAGTTTCTTTAAGTTCATTTGAACTTTGTTTTGCTAGCTTGTGGTTTGCTTACCACTGAGGTATAATTCTTATGACTTCATGTAGTCTGGAAGACCTGTCTTGTTATGTGGGCAGGCACCTGTCTGAAGCCCTCCTTAAGAGGCAATGTTTGTGAATGTTTAATTTTGTGCCAAGCAGGTGAAGACCTCTCAAGAGGCAATTGGCAGATAGAAGGGATGTGCAATCCATCCCCTGCTATTCAGTTGTGTCATTCATTTTGCTCACACACCTTGTGTTGATGCATTGTGAATAAGAACCCAAGATCATGTTGTGTCAGTCATCTGTGGAGAAGAGTTCCTACATTCTGAACTCCCACACTTTCTATTTTGAGTCAAGCTCTCCCAGGCCAGGGATAAGAGCTGTGAGGTCTTACCCTCACTTCCCATTTCATCAGCTTCACCCTAACTCTCAATGTTAGGGTTAAGAGCTAAAAACACCCCATTCCAGTTGGCTTGTTTCTGCAGCCTAGCCTTGTATGAGCCCATTTGTTTGCATATAGTGTGTGCTATTTGTGCTTGGGTTTGCTTGTATGCTGTTTAGGATAGCTTGCTTCCTATGCAAGTTAGGATAGAAACCTCAACATAGGGATCGTATGCATGACAACTTCTAGGCTCGAGTCGTAGTCTCCCTAGTAGTTTGTGTCTCCCTTTGTCTCTGGTTAGGTTAGAAGTTCTTTCCCTGTTTAGGGGAACTACGTCGCCCTGATCCTCATACCAGATGAGGTACGTAGGCAGGAGATGAGCTGATCTCTTCGGACGCCCCTTTCTTTTTCAACCCCTTTGTGTGTGTTGGAGTCTGACATAAGCCCAGCAATTGGCAGTTGGTTTCCTATGTCTTGTTTGTTTGTTGGAGTCTGACATAAGTCCAGCGATTGGCAGTTGGTTTCTTGCGTGCGTGTGTGTTTATTGGTTCGGAGTCTGATGTAAGTCCAGCGATTGGCATTCGGTTTCCATGTTTGCTTGTTTGTTGGAGTCTGACGTAAGCCCAGCGATTGGCAGTCGGTTTCCTGTGTGGGTTTTGCTTGGCGTGCGTTAGCCGAGCTACGAGTGCTCTGATTCTTTCTCTGGTTAGAGAAGATACGTATGCATAGGATGCGACATCCTAGCGAGTACGTTTCCCCTGTTCCCGAACTACGTCGACTCTGATGTTTGTGTCTGACAAACTACGTAGGCCCAGGATGCGATATCCTGCCGAGTCCCGTTTCTTTTGTCTTTCTGTGTTTCCTTCCAGTGTGTGTGCAGTTTTGAGCAGTTATCTAGCAACCTTTCTTCTATTCTTTCTGAGCGTGGATCCCGTCGAGTACGATGGATGCGTAGGGGTGCTAATACCTTCCCTTTGCATAACCGACTCCCGATCCCATCAATCTCTGGTCGCGAGACCATTCCTTTCCAGGTTTACTTCGAGCGTTTCCTTTCCCTCCTTTGGGATAAATAACGCACGGTGGCGGCTCTGTTGTTTCGTTTTCCCACCGGTTTTTCGCGTAATGCGACAATACGCGTATGGTACGCGTATGGCGCGCGGAGGTTTCCACTGTCTTCTTCGCGAAGACGGTGGCATCACAGTGCATGTGTTCAGAAAATTATTCCAGAATCCAGCAAAAGTTATACCAAAGGAAAGCTCCTTCAACGTAGGTTACAGATCAATCAACATCTAAGCCTAACAAGCCATGGATTAAGAGATACGAGCAAAAACATTTTGACATGTCAAACTTTAATCAAGCATAACTCATTCATTTCTCATCCATTTCACACGAATTTTATATTAGATTGATCAGCATGAAAAGCTCTACCTAAACATGGCAATGGATTGAAGAATTGAGAGATTCAAATTTTTACCTCTTGAAGAGCAGAACAATAAAACCAGTGATTCAAGCTCCTAAAGCGTCCAGATCCACTCCTATATTGATGACTTGAAGCTTTATGAAGAAATTGGAGCTTGTAGTGGCTTAGATCTTGAGTAATTTTCCACTTCCATCTTCATGAATTTGCTTGGAGTATGCTTGATTTCTGCTCGAATTCAATGATCCAATGCTTGATTCTTCATCCACTACACTCAATAAACCAGAATATGGAAAAAAATACTATGCTATGTGGAGAATTTTCAAGTTTTGATTGAGAGAAAATTTTGGAGGGAAAAAGGTTTTGGATTTAGAAATATGAATTGTGATTAACCTCCTTCAAATTCTGTTAGATTAGAGTATATATATGCTTTCCTAATCACTTTGCTAATCCAAAATTAACTTGGTTAATGAAAATAGGGTGTTTTTGCAAATTTTCAAAATGCATGGTGCATGGGCTAATTGCACGTGAACAGTACCCTTGGCCTCATCATTTTCACTTAAAATTATCTTTTAAACTCAATGGCAATGGTAGAAAGTCCATACAATGCACCATTTTTGAATTTTGCAATTTCCCTCCAAAAAAGTCATGGAATCGCAAGTGATTATGTGATGAGATTTTATGTAATGTGATGCATGATTTGGAAATTAGAAGTCAAGAGAAGAATATTGCAAAAAGAACCACTCAATTTGGAGCTATGGATCAAAAGTTATGCTCATGTGAAGTTCCATGCACACTTGGCAATGATTGGATCATATCTCCTCAACCATTCATCAGATGCTCATGATCTTGGACTTTTTGGAAATGGGAGAGAAAGATCTACAACGTTCATGTTCAACAAAATTTCATTTGAAGCTTTTTTGATGATGTAAGATTAAGTTAAAGTTGGTCCAAAAACTTTCCATTTTTGGAAACTTCAAATTATGGGTCACTTTCCATTTTGGGAAATTTTTGACTTGACTTCAAATTCTTCAATGTGAGTGTTTGAAATGTCAAGTGAGACTTGTTTGAACATGAATGAAGTATTTCTAATCACTTCCCACCTCCAAATCCACAGTTGACTTTGCAGCGGACTTTTTGGGTCTTCAGATGACCTGAAAATGTCCAGATGAAATTTAAGCCTCTACCACTTGGGATTTTGCTTCAAAATGACATCATAGCTCATATGAACTCTTGATAATGATCATGGGATCCAAATCTCAAGAATAACCACCATCTATTGCTCAATGAATGCCTTTCATTGCTTGACCTGCAAATGCTTCAGCTGCAAGTAACAAAGTTAATGACATACTTTTGTACCTTTTGGTTAGTGATTAAAAAGAAATGCAATGACATACAAATGCAAGCAATGCTTGGTGATCAAGAAGCACTCTCAAAGGGATCCCACCCATAGGGAAGGAAGCAAGGTGCACAATGATCCTTGAGGCAATGCAATGATATGATATGATGCCATGAGGGATCTTAGGGACAAAAATTGGGGTCTTACACATGGGAGACATTATTAATAAGGAGAATGGCGATATAGAAGCTCAAATGACATGGAATAAAAAAATACATCCAAACTCCATGACGGAAGAAGCTTAAGCAGTTACTAACGCCCTCACAATGACTCCTTTGTTGGATCTGAGAAAGGTTATGGTGCTTATGGACTGCGAAAAGATTATAACAAAGGTGAAGGATAACGAAGGTGAATGCGCTTAACTAGGAGATAAAACACACAAGGGTTATCTGATTTCTCAAATCAGGAAACCCTAACATCTTTTAAATTGGGTATCATTGGACATATTAAACGGACCCATGACATCCAAGCTCAAAAACTGGGCCAGAGTGCAATCACCCAAAATAATTGGATTCACTTGACTAAATCCAATATTAATATAACTAAGGTCTTGATCAGTCACCATTTGCATTAAGTTTTCATTACTGATCCGAAAGGAAACCGAGGCTTTTGAAATACTATGCAAGCATTTTTTATACTTTTTGAGTTAGTTTTACTTCTGGTATTTTATTTAAGCATTTTTAGTCATTGTTATATTTTAATTATATTTTCATGATTTTATGCGTGGGATAACTGTGTTTTTGCCCGACAGGTCCAGGTAGAAGTACCAGGGAACTCAGAACGAGACAATGTGAGATTCCGGCTAGTAGAGGAGCAGAAAACCCCGGTACAGGAGGCCTGACACGGCCACCCGTGTCACCTGACACGGGCCGTGTCAGGCAAGGCAGGACGTGTTGAAGAAAACAGTGGCCTGACACGGCCACCCGTGTCAGCTGACACGGGTCATATCAAGAACCTCAACCAGCCGTGTCACCCCATGCCAGAGGCGTATAAGCCAGGACAGTAGGATGACACGACCACCCGTCAGCCCAAGCCCAAAAATTCAGTTTTCTCGGGCTTTTGTTCGTCGGGCTTTTTCAGAGATATTTTTGGACATGTCCAATTGCTGCTTGGAATTTTAACTATAAAAGAGGACTTTCTGCCAAAGGAAAAATCATCTTGGAATACAGCAAAATACAGTATTGTGTAGCAATCAAGTATTACATAGATCAAGGCATTTAGAGAGCTGAAGGTTTTCATGAGCGGGAGCGATTGAAGATCAAAGTCATCCAATTACTTGTAATGTGTAATTTTTATCTTGAATTTGTTTTAAACAATATGAGTAGATAAACCCCCCAATGCTAGGGGGTGTCCCTGATTTAGACTTGTAATGAATTTGAGTTTACATTTGCATTTATAATATTGTTTTTACGGTAACCTTTTGATGTGTTTATTGCTTTCTCTTTCGGACCAACCGAGATTGATTTGTGGTTATCAATTAGGCTGGACCTCCATTGATAAGGTTTTCATAAGGTTACTCTACAATAGATATCACCTAGGACTAGGGATACCCTGTATGAACCAGGGTATTCTTGATATTGTAAAGCTTAACTTCACCCTAATTGGCTATGGACATAGAAATTAGGTTAGATTGATTAAAGGTTTTCTCACCAAGGACTTGGGAGAAAATACCCTTAAGAACTGGTAGTAATTGATATTTGTTAATGCAATAGTGACTCAAAGTTATTGCAGGGATAAATCATACATCTTCCCTGGAATTGTTCCTTTTTCTCTATAAACTTTTATTTTCCTCCTGCTTTACCTTTACTTTTATTATTATATTTTTACACCTAAAAACCAAATTAATAATTTTTATTTAATTGAATGATAATTTAAACTCAATATTGACTTGTAGTCCTTGTGATCGACATTCGGGGAATTTCCCCATTATTACTATAAAAGGCAAAATAGTACACTTTCTATTTTCCCGATCAAGTTTTTGGCGCCGTTGCCGGGGACTGCCAAAATATAGAGTTTAATTTTAATATTTCAATTAAAATTTTGTTGCTCTGCAATAAAATTATTTTTCTGTCATTTATAATTTACTAATTTGTATGTGAGGAGAATCCTCAACTGAATTTCTTTTAGACGTAGGGATTGAGAGAACCCTTCACCGAAGACGCAGAAAACAAAGAGTGGATTCCCAAGAAGAAAGTACCTCTGATCACTCAGAAGTCAAAGAAACAATGGCTGAAGTTCCTCCAATTCCACCTCCCCCACCTCCGGAAAGACTCCTGGGTGACTATGGAGGTGCAAACACACTGGGTGGTCGACTGATCATTGTCAACCAACCGGTGAATGTGACAAATTTTCAACTACATCCTAACACGATCAATCAATTGGAAAGAAAACCTTTCACCGAAAAGGATAATGAAGACGCCAGCAAACACCTGCAAAGATTTCTGACCATGAGCACCACACTGAAAATTGATGGTCATACTGATGAAGAAAAAAAATTAAGAATGTTCCCGTTCACTTTAGTTGAAGACGCGGAAGAATGGTTCTATTATCTTCCTGCCAGCAGTATCACATCGTGGGAAGAGATGGAAACTGCATTCTTAAATGAGTACTTTCCAGCATCAGTATTCCTGAGAAAAAGGTATGAAATTCTTAATTTCAAACAGAAGGATGGTGAATTATTGAGAGACACTTACAAAAGATTCAAAAGGATCTTAGTAGCGTGTCCAACTCATAATATGGATCAGATCGAACAAATGCAGATGTTTGTTAATGGGCTGAAAATAAAAACAAAACAGTTGATTGATACAGCAGCCGGTGGCTCAACAAATTTCTTAACAGCCACTGGTATTAAGAGGATTATTGAAGCTATAGCTGCCAATGAGCATCTAGATTTATACGACAGGTGTAATAGTCAGTTAGAAGGGGTGATTGATCTAAAATTAGAGACAAATAAAATCCGTCTGGAAGACACAATTGATGCCGAAGTAGACAAGAAGCTGAAAGTGTAAAGACAAAGTGTCATACAACATACGATATCAAGTTTCGATGATGACAAAAGACCATCATGCACGTCTACAAACAAATGCAACACATTAGCCACCATATCCTTTGTTACGTTTTTCTAAATATGTTATAATCATTAAAAGCATGTGGACAAAGTGTGATCATGACAAAATGCATGAAAAATCACAAAACACTTGTTTTTGCAGATTTGAAGGCTTTGAGTCGACCATAGGGGTCAGCTCAAAGCTCACGGCTCAGCGCGAAGCTCAGCCCAAACTGGAGGTGGTCAGCGCAAACTTGCTTGCGTCGACCATAGGGGTCGGCGCCTGGCTCACGGGTCAGCGCACAAACCCCTTGCGTCGACCAGACGTCGGCGCATGACATAGTGATGTTGTCCACGGCTCAGCGCATGGAACGATAGGTCGACCATAGGGGTCGGCGCATCACTCACGGCTCAGCGCACGCCGACCTATGGTCGACCGCTCGCGCGCAATCTCAGTTTTCTGAGTTATTTCAAATGTTTGAAATTCTGTTATGTTTGATTGGTTTTGTCAGTTACTATAAATACAAGTCAAAACACTTGTATCAACAAAACATTTGTCAATTTGTATTCAAGTGTTCAAGGAAACAAGAAAGAGTGAAAAAGGTGTCAAAGATTCATCATCTTCATCTTCAACAGTTCACAATACATCAACTGCACACAATAACTTTTGATGTGATTCGTGATAGTTTGAAGGTGATAAGGTTCGTAGCTGCGATTGGAGAATCGGGTTCGAGTTGAAGTCTTGGCAGGTTCTTTCTTGAATAAAACCATTAGGGTTTTATCCTCCAATACGGGTTTGTGTTTGGGGGTTTTTGGACGAATCGTTCTTCAACATTCAGCCGAGCGAAGGTGATTGAGAAGAGGGAAGTCTTCATCAGTCTAGTAGCGGATTCGGTGGCATTGAATTGAAGGATTCGGGTTCGACTCGTTGTGTTTGAGATCAGCCGGGCCGAGGGTTTGAAGAACGGAAGATTCTTCAACAAAGGGGCTGGAATCGGAGGTCTAACGATCGAAGGTCTTGATTCATCTTGAATCAAGGAGCAAGGATAGGAAGCATCATTCAACACATTGGAAGTTCTGTTACTTACTTGCTTTGCAATCCTTGTATAAACGATTAAATTTCACAGGTGATATCTAATTAATCATCTCAATTCTATTTTTAGAATTGAGGGCAGACGTACCCCGAAGCGAGGACGGCGGGGGAACTGCCTCATCAAATCTGCGTCTTCTTTAATTTTCTGCATAATCTGTTTTTCAGCTTAAAAATTAAGTGATTTTAGTTTAAGCAATTTTCCCAAACTTTGATATAAGTTGAGTAAGAGATTAAAACTGCTGTTTGAATACTAAGTACAATAATATATTGTACTAGGATAAATTGAATTACTTACTCAACTCAAATATCTCTTGGAGTGTTTATGCACACCAAGTGTTTGCAAATTTGCTTAAGCCAAAGTTGTCTTAAGTTTGCTTCAGTTTAATTTGGTGTCTTAATTCATTGGAACTAGGCTTGCTAGTTAGTGAATTATATCATTGATTGTGCAGTTAGTGTAGTAACTTGTATCTCAATTTATCACTTATCCATTAGCTTAACGCATATCCGGTTTTCCAATAACGGTTCGTTTTAGACTAAATTTTCCTCGGCCGCTTCCGCACCTAAAACAATTTTTAAAACCAATTTTCTTTTAAATTGGTAGCGCCGACTCAAGTTTTTAATTGGGATCTATTCAACCCCCCCTTCTAGATCCGTGCCATAGTCTAACAAGTGGTATCAGGAGCTCCGGTTCACTCCGTGCTTCAAAATACAACGTTGATAGAAAATGGCTAACGAACCTAAAGGGGCTTACAATAGAGCTCCCGTTTTCAATGGTGAAAATTATAGTTATTGGAAAGACTGTATGCGGGTGCACATAAATTCCATAGATAGAAAAATATGGAATGTTATTCTCAATGGTCCAATTGAAATAACCATGACCAATGAGAATAATGAAATAGTGCCTAAGCCTGAAGCACAATGGACCGATGATGATGAAAAGAAATACAACTATGATTGGAAAGCCAAAAATATCCTAATCTCCTCATTAGGGGTAGACGAATACTATCGTGTATCCCATTGTCCTACTGCTAAGGCCATGTGGGATTCACTTCAAATTGCCCATGAGGGGACGAACGATGTTAAATTGGCTAGAATCAATACACTAACGCAAGAGTTTGATCTCTTTTTCATGGAGCAAGGGGAAACCATTGCCGACATGCAAAAGAGATTCACTCATCTAATCAATCGATTACATTCACTTGGTAAACCTATTTCCAATGATGTTGCTACTAATAAAATCTTAAGATGTCTTAACAGGGAATGGCAGCCGAAAGTGACCGCCATCAAAGAGGCAAATGATCTTACCATATTGGACTTGACAACATTGTTCGGTAAACTACAAGAGCATGAACAAGTTCTCTTAAGCTTGGAACAACATGAAAAGAAAGATAAGAAAGACAAAGCAAAGGTGAGTGAAAAGAAATCAATAGCTCTAAAGACTTCCTCCTCAAAGTCTCAAGCAAAAGAGCAAAGTGATTATTCATCGAGTGACGAAGAAGAAGAGGACAAGAGTGAAGATATGGGGCTGTTCGTCAAACGCTACAACCGTTACGTGAGAAAGAACGGCATCCAACATTCCGAGAAGAACTTAGTAAACTTCCGGAAGCAATCTAGGTTCTTTAAAAATGATGACTCAAAAGGAAAAACAACTAGAGGGTCGTGCTATAAGTGTGGAAAGCCGGGTCACTACAAACCGGACTGTCCGATGAACAAAAAGACAAAAGAAAAAGATTCATACAAATCACATAAGAAACCATCAAAGCCAAGGAGGGCATACATAGCTTGGGAAAGCGATAGCGACTCCTCCGATGATGAAAGCTCTAGTGATGAAGATGAAAATGCAAATCTATGTCTCTCTGCTCATCAAAAGAACAAGAAGAAACAGGTACGACATGCTAAATATGAAAATTCCTCTAGTATGTCTCATCATGAATTGCAAACTGCTTTTGACACTTTACACTATGAAGCGAAAGAGGCCTTTAAAAGGCTTGCCTCAAATAAGAAAATTTTTTCGCACTTGGAACATAAAATTCAACAATCCGAAAAGAAACTTGAGGCACTGAAAACTTCTATAGTGGAAAGCACAAAAACAAGTTATGAGGACCTTAAAAGTAGAATGATGAACTTTGGGTGTGATACTTGTTACATTTGGCAAGGTGAAGTAAGAAACCTAAAAGCCAAACTTGACAAGGCTCTTGAGCCCAAGATTACATTTGCTATTGATAAAACTAATTTTCGAAAAAGTATGGTTAATCCATATCAAAAATACAAATATGTTATAAAGGATGAAGATAGCAAAAGTAATCAAAATGAAAGTTCTCTTATCTTTATTGTTGCAAGAAAGGTCATTCCATTGTTAAATGTAGATTTAGGAGATTTTTGGTTCCTAAAGGTATTTATCAATGGATGCCCAAATGCAACCATTTTGTTCCTCACCACTCAGGACCCAATAAGCCATTGGGTACCTTCTCTTGTTAATTATCTTATCACAGGTAAAATGCCTCGAGACTACCGAGAGAAGATGGGTTCTCGACAGTGGATGCTCAAGGCACATGTCAGGAGACATATCTCTCTTCATTGACTTTGTGGCTAAGAAGAAGGGATATGTAACTTATGGAGACAACAACCGTGGAGCAATACTTGGTAAAGGTAGTGTAGGTAACCCCTCTTCCACTACTATTTCTGATGTATTGCTTGTCGAAGGTCTTAAACACAATCTACTTAGCATCAGTCAGTTATGTGAAAAAGGATACAATGTATCATTTTCAAAAGATTGTTGCAAAATTGTACATACTAATGATAAGAAGAGCATGTTTAATGGTCTTCGTGTGAACAATGTCTATATGCTTGACTTAAATGAAGTATCGTTAACAAGTGACAAATGCCTGGTAACAATGAGTGAAGATTCATGGTTATGGCATAGGCGTTTAGCACATGTTAACTTTGACTTACTTAACAAAGTAGTCTCAAAAGATCTAGTCCTAGGTCTCCCCAAAATTAAGTTCACCAAGGATCACCTTTGTGATGCTTGTCAAAAGGGGAAGCAAACGAGGATCTCTTTTAAATCCAAAAATATTGTTTCAACAACGAGACCTCTCGAGCTTCTCCATATGGATTTATTTGGGCCATCTAGGATTAAAAGTCTAGGAGGAAACTATTACGGTTTCGTAATAGTGGACGACTTTTCTCGATTTTGTTGGACTATTTTCTTAGTAAGTAAGAGTGACACATTCGCCGCCTTTGAACGATTTGCTAAGCTTTCCCAAAATAAACTAAATACAAACATTGTTGCAATTAGAAGCGATCATGGAGGTGAATTTGAAAATCACTTATTTGAAGAATATTGCGGTAACCATGGTATTGATCATAACTTCTCCGCTCCACGTACTCCTCAACAAAATGGGGTTGTGGAGCGCAAAAATCGAATTTTGGAAGAATTGGGAAGAACAATGATCAATGAAAGTGGCTTACCAAAATATTTTTGGGCTGACGCCATTAGTACGGCTTGTTACGTTTTGAATAGGGTGCTCATTCGCCCCATTCTAAACAAAACACCGTATGAACTTTTAAAAGGGCGAAAGCCAAATGTTTCCCACCTACATGTCTTTGGTTGCAAATGTTTTGTATTGAACAATGGAAAGGAAAACTTAGGGAAATTCGATTCCAAGACCGACGAAGGTATCTTCCTCGGATACTCTCAATCTAGCAAAGCATATAGAATATACAACAAGCGATTACTTACTGTAGAAGAGTCTGTGCACGTTACTTTTGATGAATCCAATCCGAGAAATGTCGGAAAGGGTAGCGTTTTTCATGGTGCAGGTACATCTACCGAAGACATACTCAAAGGTGGCGAGCCGGGGATTGATCAACCCTACATAGTCAAAATTGAGGAGGACAAAGATGTACTCCATGATGAAACCGAGGTAGACCATCCGCCTTCAAACGATGATCTTCCTCAAGCTTGGAAGTCTTCCAAAGACCATCCAATCGACAACATTATCGGAGATATCTCAAAGGGTGTAACAACTCGATCTAAGCTAAGTAATTTCTGTTATCACTTCGCTTTCGTTTCACAGATGGAACCTAAAAACCCTAAAGAAGCCCTACTCGATGAACACTGGTTTTTATCAATGCAGGAGGAACTTAATCAGTTCACCAGAAATGAGGTTTGGGACCTTGTCCCTCCTCCGCGAGATCATCGAGTAATCGGCACCCGATGGGTGTTTAGGAACAAGCTGGACGAAAACGGGGTAATAACCCGTAATAAGGCGCGTTTAGTCGCGCAAGGGTATAACCAAGAGGAAGGCATCGACTATGAGGAAACTTATGCGCCGGTTGCCCGACTCGAGGCTATACGCCTTCTCCTTGCCTTCGCTTGTGCAAAGGATTTTAAGCTATTCCAAATGGATGTTAAGAGCACTTTCCTTAACGGTCACATAAATGAAGAAGTTTACGTCGCACAACCTCCGGGTTTCGAATCCCATGAATATCCTGATCATGTTTATAAACTGAAAAGGGCTTTGTATGGCCTCAAACAAGCTCCTAGAGCTTGGTATGAGAGACTAAGCAAGTTCTTACTCGATCAAGGATACTCAAGAGGAAAGGTTGACACAACTCTCTTCATTAAACGTCAAGGAAAGCACTTGATATTAGTGCAAATTTATGTAGATGATATCATTTTTGGGTCTACTAACATGAATCTTGTGAGAGAGTTTTCTGACCTTATGCAGGGCGAGTTCGAGATGAGTATGATGGGGGAGCTCACATACTTCCTCGGTCTGCAAATCAAACAGCTCAAAGAAGGAACTTTCGTGAGCTAGACAAAGTATTGTTTGGACCTTATCAAGAGATTTGACATGGCAAAAGCTAAGGCCATAGACACCCCCATGCCTACATGTACCAACTTGAACAAAGATGAAGACGGTAAGGAAGTAGATGTAAAACGGTATAGAGGTATGATTGGTTCACTCCTCTATCTCACTGCTTCTCGTCCTGATATTATGTTTAGCGTATGCATGTGTGCAAGATATCAATCATGTCCCAAGGAATCCCATTTAAAAGCCGTTAAACGGATACTTCGATATCTATCTGGTACTCCGAAGTATGGACTATGGTATTCCAAAGGTAATGATTGTTCCTTGGTAGGTTTCTCCGACTCCGACTTTGCCGGTTGCAAATCGGATAGAAAGAGTACCAGTGGCACCTGTCACTTATTTTCAAACTCTTTGGTCAGTTGGCATAGCAAGAAACAAGTTTCTGTTGCCTTGTCAATCGCCGAGGCGGAATACGTTGCCGCCGGTAGTTGTTGTGCCCAAATCCTATGGATTAAGCAACAACTATTGGATTTTAACCTCAAACTTGAACGTATTCCTATTTTTTGTGACAACACCAGTGCCATTAGCCTATCCAAGAATCCTGTGCTACATTCTCGCACCAAACATATCGAAATACGACACCACTTTCTTCGGGATCATGTAGAGAAAGGTGACATTGTGTTTGAACATGTCACTACTGAAAATCAACTAGCGGACATTTTCACAAAGCCGCTAGCCACTGAACCTTTCTTTCATATCCGCCGAGAACTTGGCATTCTCGATATTTCGGAACGGGAACTATAATCTACTGCTTTACCTAATTCCATATACGACTTTAATCTTGTACTTCTAACAAATCTATGTTGTTGTAAGCACAAGTCTACCGTTCACTAAGTCACTCCGGCATTGAGGTGATATTGTTCCTCTCTTTCTCTCTCTCTGCTAATTCTCATAACTACAATAGTTATATCTCATAATGATGTTGTTTATATATGTGTATTTGATATCTCTCTTTGGTTGCGTATTGCTGTATGAACTGTTAATTATGCATCAAACTGGTCATTGCATGTGCTGAATAGTGAAAAATGGAAATTTGAACTGTATGAGTCGACCGCAGCAGGGCTATGGTCGACGCATGATTAAATAATTTTTGCATTTTCTCAAAAATCAAACAGTATGCGTCGACGCATACAGGGGTATGGTCGACGCATCGCTCGAAAATTTTGTTTTTCTGCAAAAAAATTCAAATCGCTTTTCATGCATTCTCATTCAAAAATCACCATTAAGTGTGCATTTACTCTCCATCACATTTCAAACTACCCATTAAGGCGTTCCTCCAAGGGCTGACAGTGATGAAAGCGAAGAACAAGACGATGAAGTGGAAAATGAAGAAGAAGAAGAAGAAGAAGAAGAAGCTAGGCACGATACTGCTTACAATGGTGGAGACAACAGTCTTTCACCCGTTGGCACGCATGACTACTCCGGCTCTGCTTGGGTACAGCAGCCGGATACATATGAAGAAGATGTTTCACGATGGGGTGGCTGGGGGGAATGGCAACATACGGGCTGGACAACTCAACGTGAATCTTACCAGCCGTATCACCAAGTTGAGGAAGAATTTCCTCCATCCCCTCCACATCAAGCTGATTCTTCAGAGCTGTTGGAGATGATGCGAAGCATGCAACTTGCCCAACAATCCTTCATGCAATCCCAGGATGACCGACTTGCTCAAATTAACAGTCAACTTCAAACCCAAAATGAGCGGCTCGACAACCTTTCCACAAGCCTAAATGAACGGTATGCAGATTTGGATCGGCATGTCACCGAGAGTCTTAGGCATCTGGAAGGTGTTTGTGATTACCTAGAAACTCTGGCTGACCCTAGCAGAAACCCAAGCGTCTGCTACCATCCCGGCCACCGTCACTTAAGACAATAGCCCTTCATATGCACATTACATGTTGCTTGTTGTTTTGTATGTATTCCTGTTTTTCTCTGCTTTGCCTGTTTATGCAACCGTAATTTCCTTATGTATTTTCTCCTTTTAATTAATGACTATTGATAAGAAATGATATAAGTGTGATATTATTTCGTTGGTATCTATATCTCTGCTACTACCTGTGAATTTTTCGTTGTTATCTTGAATAATCACTCTGTCTCTCTTTTTGATGTTGTCAAAGGGGGAGAAAAGTGCTGACAAAATGTCCACAACTAACAGTCTGACAAAATGTCCACAACTAACAGTCGCTTTCGCTTTCTGCAAATAGCCTTAGATTACAAAAGAAAGGGGGAGTGTGCAAAATGTGTCAATACCGCATGCTGTTTGTCACGTTGATTTATACAGGTTGTCATCATCAAAAAGGGGGAGTATGTAAAGACAAAGTGTCATACAACATACGATATCAAGTTTCGATGATGACAAAAGACCATCATGCACGTCTACAAACAAATGCAACACATTAGCCACCATATCCTTTGTTACGTTTTTCTAAATATGTTATAATCATTAAAAGCATGTGGACAAAGTGTGATCATGACAAAATGCATGAAAAATCACAAAACACTTGTTTTTGCAGATTTGAAGGCTTTGAGTCGACCATAGGGGTCAGCTCAAAGCTCACGGGTCAGCGCGAAGCTCAGCCCAAACTGGAGGTGGTCAGCGCAAACTTGCTTGCGTCGACCATAGGGGTCGGCGCCTGGCTCACGGGTCAGCGCACAAACCCCTTGCGTCGACCAGACGTCGGCGCATAACATAGTGATGATGTCCATGGCTCAGCGCATGGAACGATAGGTCGACCATAGGGGTCGGCGCATCACTCACGGCTCAGCGCACGCCGACCTATGGTCGACCGCTCGCGCGCAATCTCAGTTTTCTGAGTTATTTCAAATGTTTGAAATTCTGTTATGTTTGATTGGTTTTGTCAGTTACTATAAATACAAGTCAAAACACTTGTATCAACAAAACATTTGTCAATTTGTATTCAAGTGTTCAAGGAAACAAGAAAGAGTGAAAAAGGTGTCAAAGATTCATCATCTTCATCTTCAACAGTTCACAATACATCAACTGCACACAATAACTTTTGATGTGATTCGTGATAGTTTGAAGGTGATAAGGTTCGTAGCTGCGATTGGAGAATCGGGTTCGAGTTGAAGTCTTGGCAGGTTCTTTCTTGAATAAAACCATTAGGGTTTTATCCTCCAATACGGGTTTGTGTTTGGGGGTTTTTGGACGAATCGTTCTTCAACATTCAGCCGAGCGAAGGTGATTGAGAAGAGGGAAGTCTTCATCAGTCTAGTAGCGGATTCGGTGGCATTGAATTGAAGGATTCGGGTTCGACTCGTTGTGTTTGAGATCAGCCGGGCCGAGGGTTTGAAGAACGGAAGATTCTTCAACAAAGGGGCTGGAATCGGAGGTCTAACGATCGAAGGTCTTGATTCATCTTGAATCAAGGAGCAAGGATAGGAAGCATCATTCAACACATTGGAAGTTCTGTTATTTACTTGCTTTGCAATCCTTGTATAAACGATTAAATTTCACAGGTGATATCTAATTAATCATCTCAATTCTATTTTTAGAATTGAGGGCAGACGTACCCCGAAGCGAGGACTGTAACACCCTTCTACCCAAACGACATATTTAAATAGGTTATCAGAGTACAACATGTAGAAGAGTTTACATTTTCTTACACCATAACACTTATCGCATCACAACATAAAACATTTATTTATTTTATTAAAACTTCGCAGCGGACAACAACACAATTATAATCTTTCAACATATAACAATTCATAATAATGTTTCATTATCGTCTCAACAAGCATCTCAACATAATAGTCATCATAAACAACGTAATAATAATCAATTCTCTATCGAATCCCATAACCCCGGTGTCACATGACCAGAGCATTTGACTCGACTCTGTAGAATAACTCTACACTTATTCTTCAAACCTCAACAATAGCTACTCCTCTTTATCTGCACATTGCTCATCATAGATGAACATAAACACATGCAGAAGGGGTGAGAATTACATTATTAAATAATAATATAACGACAGAAATATAAACATAGTATATTTCCACTATGCCAACACAGCTCATCATAATCATCATAATCAACATACTCATGAACATCAGCAAAACAACATATCAAATGCAATGCACACACCCATGCATGACTCAACACGACTCGGTATACCCATTTTGTGACCACTACAGGATCACCACTCCCAGATTCACCACCATAGAATCCGAGTTCCCCGCAAGGAACCAAGCCTCTCAACAAGCCCGGAGTCAACATCATCATTGGAACTCAGTCCGTTCATCACTAGGCATCGGCCTTTCATGAATGCATGCACACCAAACATGCATCATCATCAACATAGCAACAACAGCATCATATAGTCATGTTATCATCATCATTAATAGCATGACATACAACTCAACAAAACAACAACAACATTACAACAATATCATATCGTTACATAACACATTTATAACTAAACACGTAAACTCAACATCTCATCATCATAAACACCTCATACACCATCATATAATCACTATTAATTGTTATAATACAATTACAGCGACTTACTAAGAGTCTCGCAACTCAATGCACTCAAAAACTCACCAACATCAACTTCTGCACAGCACAGTTCGCGCCGCGCAGCAGGGTTCGCGCCGCGAACGGTGCGTTACAGAACTCCTCTGGATTCTGCCCAGTTCGCGCCGCGAACTGGGCTTCGCGCCGCGAATCGCGCGCGAACAGAAGCCCTCTGCTACAGAACCCAACGCAGCTTTGCTTCTCTACTCGCTATAATTCATACCCCACGGCTAACAACCCAATATCAACATTTAACAGTCATATATACACAACATACTTCGATTATAATGCCTATAACTCAACCAGACTCACAGATCGGAGAATTTCCATCAAAACCCCAACTTTACCAATCTCCCTAAAATCCCCAAATTCATCAACAATCCAACATATATCATGAATTTGCTCGCATATGATCATTTAATAAGGTTCAGACCCCTTACCTCTTTGGATTGAAGGAAGCTCTGAGCAATCTTTGGCCTTTTCCTCTTCCTTCTCTTTCTCTTCAGCGGTTCCTCTCTTTCTCTGACTCTGAGGCAAAATACGTGACAAAACTTCTGAGTTCTCACTTTGGCCTCTTATATCCAATTCCACTTTTACCCTTCCACTCTTCATATTCCATTTATTTTATTTATTTAATTAATATTAAAATAAATAACATCAATAATAATATTTCCCAATATTATTTAATAATTCCTTTTTCCTTCCAATAATCTTATTAAAATAATATTTAAATTAATCCAAAATATTCGGGGTGTTACAACTCTCCCCCACTTTAGAAGTTTTCGTCCTCGAAAACATACCTCAAGCAAATAGGGCCGGATACGACTCCTCCATCTGATCTTCACGCTCCCAAGTCAAGCTCTCACCAGCTGGACCTTCCCAAACAACTTTCACTAGAGCAATCTTCTTACCTCTCAGGGTCTTCTCTTCTCGGTCATCTATCCGAGTTGGCAACACCTCAACGGTCAAATTATCTCTCACCTGGATATCATCCAACTGAACAACATGCGAAGGATCCGCAATATATTTTCTCAACTGAGATACATGAAACACATCATGCAGATTAGAAAGCGACGGCGGTAAAGCTATCTGATACGCCACTTCCCCAACCCTCTTCAAAATCTGATACGGACCCACAAACCTCGGAGTAAGCTTTTTAGACTTTAAAGCTCTACCCACACCTGTCGTCGGAGTGACTCTCAAGAACACATGATCTCCCTCTTGGAACTCAAGTGCCTTTCTCCTCTTATCATGATAACTCTTCTGACGACTTTGAGAAATCTTCATTTTCTCCTGAATCATCTTAACCCTTTCAGTCGTCTGCTGCACAATCTCAGGTCCGAGTACAACACTCTCACCTGACTCATACCAACACAATGGAGTTCTACACCTCCTACCATACAATGCTTCATATGGAGCCATACCGATACTAGCATGAAAACTATTGTTATAAGTAAACTCCACCAACGGCAAATAACTATCCCAAGAACCACTCTGCTCCAACACACAAGCTCTCAACAAATCCTCCAAGGATTGGATAGTTCTTTCAGTCTGACCGTCAGTCTGAGGATGATAAGCTGAACTCAGCCTCAACTTAGTCCCCAACGCTTTCTGCAAACTTTCCCAAAATCTAGAAGTAAATCTGGGATCTCTATCAGACACAATACTGGATGGAATACCATGCAGCCTCACTATCTTCTCAATATACAACTCTGCCAACTTCTCTAAAGAGTGATTAATCTTCATCGGCAAGAAATGCGCCGACTTAGTCAATCGATCCACAATCACCCAAATAGAATCATTACCTTTCACTGTCCTTGGCAATCCCGTCACAAAATCCATGGAAATGCTATCCCACTTCCATTCAGGAATCTTCAAAGGTTGCATCACACCTGCCGGTTTCTGATGTTCAATCTTTGACTTCTGACAAGTCAAACAGGCATACACAAACTTAGCAACATCTCTTTTCATACCAGCCCACCAAAACAATTTCTTCAAGTCTTGATACATTTTAGTCGCACCTGGATGGATACTCAATCCACTCCTATGGCCCTCTTCAAGAATACTCTTTTTCAATTCCGACACCTCAGGAACACAAACTCTACCTTTAAATCGTAGGATGCCATTCTCATCAATCTCAAAATTACCACCATTACCCTGGTTAACCATAGTAATATGATCAACTAGAGCGACATCCACTTGCTGACCATTCCGAATATCTTCCAGAATTCCACTAGTCAACTTCAGCATACCCAACTTTACACTATCAGCGGAAACTTCACAACCCAAACTCATATCACGGAACTGTTCAATTAACTCAAGCTCCCGAACCATCATCATAGACATATGTAGAGACTTTCTACTCAGTGCATCTGCAACTACATTAGCCTTACCGGGATGATAACTCAATTCAAAGTCAAAATCCTTCAGTAATTCTAACCACCTTCTCTGCCTCATATTTAACTCTTTCTGATCAAACAGATACTTCAGACTCTTGTGATCACTGAACACTTCGAATCTGGAACCGTACAGATAATGCCTCCACATTTTCAACACAAATACAACAGCTGCAAGTTCTAGATCATGCGTAGGATAATTCCTCTCATGAACTTTCAACTGTCTAGAAGCATAAGCTACAACTTTACCATTCTGCATCAAAACACCACCAAGACCCATCAAAGAAGCATCACAATAAACAACGAAGGACTCACCAGGATTAGGCAAGATCAACACTGGAGCACTGGTCAACCGCCTCTTCAACTCAACAAAACTCGCTTCACAAGCTGCATCCCATACATACACTTGACCCTTCTTAGTCAACTGCGTCAACGGCAATGCCAACTTAGAGAAGCCCTCAATAAATCTGCGATAATAACCAGCTAACCCCAGAAAACTGCGTATCTCAGTAGCAGACTTCGGAGTCTCCCACTATAATACAGCACCAACTTTAGCAGGATCAACAGAAATCCCACCACTCGAAATCACATGGCCAAGGAAACTCACTTCCTTCAACCAGAACTCACATTTAGATAACTTTGCATATAATTTCTTTTCTCTTAACACCTGCAGAACAATTCTCAGATGTCCTGCATGCTCTTCTTCCGTCTTAGAATATATCAATATATCATCTATGAACACCACAACAAAATTATCAAGGTACGGATGAAATATACGATTCATATATTCCATAAACACACCTGGAGCATTAGACACACCGAACGGCATCACAGTGTATTCATAATGACCATACCTCGTACGGAAAGCAGTCTTCGCAATATCCTTTGACTTTACTCGGATCTGATGATAACCCGACCACAAATCAATCTTACTGAAGACATGAGCTCCAACCAACTGGTCCATCAGATCATCAATCCTCGGCAATGGATACCGATTCTTGATAGTCACCTTATTCAACTGCCGATAATCGACACACAACCTCATCGTACCTTCTTTCTTCTTCACTAACAATACTGGTGCACCCCAAGGAGAAACACTTGGACGCACAAACTTCTTCTCCAGCAATTCCTCAAGTTGCTTCTTCAGTTCAACTAATTCAGTTGCCGACATTCTATAAGGAGACATCGACACTGGACTCGTACCTGGTACTAAGTCAATGGCAAATTCGACTTCACGTTCTGGAGGTAAAACACTTACATCCTCCGGAAACACATCCTGAAATTCACAAACAACAGGCAAATCTACACTCACTACTTTCTTATCCGCTTGCAGAGACGCAAATAAAGCGAATACCTGAGCTTCATCTTTCACAAAATCCCCCACCTGCCTAGCAGATAGAAATCTTGCCTCATCATTCTCACCAACTTCAGAAAACCGCACCGTCTTCCTATAGCAGTTGATAAACACGCCATAGAATTCTAGCCAATTCATTCCCAGAATAATATCAATTTGGTGCAAGGGCAAGCACACCAAATCAACCACGAACTCTCTCTCAAAGATCGTCAAATGACAATCTCGACAGACAACAGAAGTTCTCACCGAACCATTAGCAGGAGTATCTATCACCATGCTTCCGCCTAGGGACGACATAATCACACCAATCCTGGTCGCACACTCATACGAAATAAACGAATGGGTAGCACCAGTGTCAACAATAGCAAGCAATTCAACATTATTAATCAAGCAAGTACCTTTAATCAGATTATCTTCTTTAGGAGCTTCAGCCCCACTCAGAGCAAACACCCTACCAGTAGTATGAGCTGCAGTAGCCGCCTTCTTCGGTTTCGAGCACTGCGAACTGATATGGCCTTTCTCGCCACAATTAAAACACGTCGGACCAGCATCCTTACATTCAGTAACTCTATGACCAGCCTGACCGCATCGGAAACATCTCAGCACTCTCTTGGTACAGCTATCAGCACGGTGGCCTGGCTCACCACACTTGAAACATTTACCAGCTATGGAAGATCCTCCCCCACTTGGCTTCTTCTCATCTACCACTTTCTGCTTACCTTTACCATTCGGAGATGCATAAGGACTACCACGATCCTTATTCTTCTTCTCACTAAGACTCTTGTAATGAGCAGTCCTAGCCTTGCTATCTTCGTCAAATATCCTGCACTTATTAACCAGTGTAGGAAATCTACGAATCTCCTGATACCCAATGCCTTGTTTGATCTCGGGACGCAACCCGTTCTCAAACTTGACACACTTGGATTCCTCAGCATCAGCATTATTATAATGAGGACAATACTGCACCAGCTCCTCAAACTTCGAAGCGTAATCAGCAACAGACATGTTACCCTGCTTCAGTTCTAGAAATTCCATCTCCTTCTTACATCGCACATCAGCAGGAAAATATTTCTCCAGAAAGGCCGTCTTGAACCTTTCCCAAGTCATCTAAGCACCTGGTACTGCAATTCTCTGGCGAGTGTTATCCCACCAGTTTTCAGCCTCTTCAGATAACATATGCGTACCAAACTGCACCTTCTGTGCTTCAGTACACGTCATCACCCGGAAAATCTTCTCAATTTCCTTCAGCCAAATCTGAGCACCATCTGGATCATAGCGCCCTTTGAATGTAGGAGGGTTATTCTTCAGAAACCTTCCCAAATTCTTAAACTCGTCGACCGGCGGATTCTGCTGCGCCTGCATAGCCTGCGCTATAGCAGCCAAAGCCTCCGCAATCGCACAGTCATTTTCTCCAGCCATACTCTACACAACACAACCACAACCGTTAAATATCGACAGTGTCATTTACACTAATCGACCAACAGGGAAAACATCACATTATGACTCGACTGGACTGACCATGCTCTGATACCACTAATGTAACACCCTTCTACCCAAACGACATATTTAAATAGGTTATCAGAGTACAACATGTAGAAGAGTTTACATTTTCTTACACCATAACACTTATCGCATCACAACATAAAACATTTATTTATTTTATTAAAACTTCGCAGCGGACAACAACACAATTATAATCTTTCAACATATAACAATTCATAATAATGTTTCATTATCGTCTCAACAAGCATCTCAACATAATAGTCATCATAAACAACGTAATAATAATCAATTCTCTATCGAATCCCATAACCCCGGTGTCACATGACCAGAGCATTTGACTCGACTCTGTAGAATAACTCTACACTTATTCTTCAAACCTCAACAATAGCTACTCCTCTTTATCTGCACATTGCTCATCATAGATGAACATAAACACATGCAGAAGGGGTGAGAATTACATTATTAAATAATAATATAACGACAGAAATATAAACATAGTATATTTCCACTATGCCAACACAGCTCATCATAATCATCATAATCAACATACTCATGAACATCAGCAAAACAACATATCAAATGCAATGCACACACCCATGCATGACTCAACACGACTCGGTATACCCATTTTGTGACCACTACAGGATCACCACTCCCAGATTCACCACCATAGAATCCGAGTTCCCCGCAAGGAACCAAGCCTCTCAACAAGCCCGGAGTCAACATCATCATTGGAACTCAGTCCGTTCATCACTAGGCATCGGCCTTTCATGAATGCATGCACACCAAACATGCATCATCATCAACATAGCAACAACAGCATCATATAGTCATGTTATCATCATCATTAATAGCATGACATACAACTCAACAAAACAACAACAACATTACAACAATATCATATCGTTACATAACACATTTATAACTAAACACGTAAACTCAACATCTCATCATCATAAACACCTCATACACCATCATATAATCACTATTAATTGTTATAATACAATTACAGCGACTTACTAAGAGTCTCGCAACTCAACGCACTCAAAAACTCACCAACATCAACTTCTGCACAGCACAGTTCGCGCCGCGCAGCAGGGTTCGCGCCGCGAACGGTGCGTTACAGAACTCCTCTGGATTCTGCCCAGTTCGCGCCGCGAACTGGGCTTCGCGCCGCGAATCGCGCGCGAACAGAAGCCCTCTGCTACAGAACCCAACGCAGCTTTGCTTCTCTACTCGCTATAATTCATACCCCACGGCTAACAACCCAATATCAACATTTAACAGTCATATATACACAACATACTTCGATTATAATGCCTATAACTCAACCAGACTCACAGATCGGAGAATTTCCATCAAAACCCCAACTTTACCAATCTCCCTAAAATCCCCAAATTCATCAACAATCCAACATATATCATGAATTTGCTCGCATATGATCATTTAATAAGGTTCAGACCCCTTACCTCTTTGGATTGAAGGAAGCTCTGAGCAATCTTTGGCCTTTTCCTCTTCCTTCTCTTTCTCTTCAGCGGTTCCTCTCTTTCTCTGACTCTGAGGCAAAATACGTGACAAAACTTCTGAGTTCTCACTTTGGCCTCTTATATCCAATTCCACTTTTACCCTTCCACTCTTCATATTCCATTTATTTTATTTATTTAATTAATATTAAAATAAATAACATCAATAATAATATTTCCCAATATTATTTAATAATTCCTTTTTCCTTCCAATAATCTTATTAAAATAATATTTAAATTAATCCAAAATATTCGGGGTGTTACAAGGACGGCGGGGGAACTGCCTCATCAAATCTGCGTCTTCTTTAATTTTCTGCATAATCTGTTTTTCAGCTTAAAAATTAAGTGATTTTAGTTTAAGCAATTTTCCCAAACTTTGATATAAGTTGAGTAAGAGATTAAAACTGCTGTTTGAATACTAAGTACAATAATATATTGTACTAGGATAAATTGAATTACTTACTCAACTCAAATATCACTTGGAGTGTTTATGCACACCAAGTGTTTGCAAATTTGCTTAAGCCAAAGTTGTCTTAAGTTTGCTTCAGTTTAATTTGGTGTCTTGATTCATTGGAACTAGGCTTGCTAGTTAGTGAATTATATCATTGATTGTGCAATTAGTGTAGTAACTTGTATCTCAATTTATCACTTATCCATTAGCTTAACGCATATCCGGTTTTCCAATAACGGTTCGTTTTAGACTAAATTTTCCTCGGCCGCTTCCGCACCTAAAACAATTTTTAAAACCAATTTTCTTTTAAATTGGTAGCGCCGACTCAAGTTTTTAATTGGGATCTATTCAACCCCCCCTTCTAGATCCGTGCCATAGTCTAACAGAAAGCTATGAATATAGGTACTCAATAGATAGCGCAGGTCCAGCCAGCTCAGGCTAGCACCTGTGAAATCTGTAATGGACCTCATCACATAGTCTATTGTTTTGCTACTCCACAACAAATTGAAGAGATCAAATTCTTGAAGCAGAATAATCCCTACTCTAACACTTACAACCCAGGTTGGAACAATCGTCCTAATTTCTCCTGGAAAGATCAGAGAGGGAATACTCCGCAACAAGGTACAGGGCAATATCAGACTCAGTATCAACAACAACAGCAACAACAGGCACCTAAAAAGGCTGAATGGGAAATTGCCATTGAAAAATTAGCAGCCCACAACATACAGTTTCAAGAAGAAACAAGGACTAATCAGAAAAACACCATGGCCTCCATTAAAAATCTCGAAGTCCAAATGGGTCAGATAGCACAACAGTTAGCTTCAAATTCTCAATCCCCGGGTACCCTACCTAGCGGTACGGTCACAAATCCGCGGGAACACAACACTGTTAACGATGTCGTAACCCGAAGTGGGAAGTCAACAGAGAAAAATGATATGGAAAAAGATGGATTGATAGAAGTGGATTTAGAAATCAAGGAAACCAAGGACCAAGATGAAGAAGTGATACTACCACCTGTCAAGGAGAAAGAGAAGGTTCCAAAACCAGTCATCAAACTCCCTTACCCTCCAAGACAGAAAAAGAAAGATCAACATGAAAAGAATTTTGAGAGGTTCCTGGAAATGTTCAAAAAACTCGAAATCAGCATCCCTTTTTTTGAGGCATTAGAACAAATGCCAATATATGCCAAGTTCATGAAAGACATCATCTCCAAGAAGCGTTCCACTAAGATAGACCCGATCATCCTAACTGAAACATGCAGTGCCATTCTTCAAGGCATGAAAATTCCAGTGAAAAAGAAATACAGGGGATCGGTTACTATTCCATGCACTATTGGTGATAGAAAATTCAAGAAGGCTCTGATTGACTTAGGAGTGAGTGTAAGGTTGATGCCACTATCCATCTATAAAAAATTAGGCATCGGCTCTATTCAAGATACTCGAATGACACTTCAGTTTGCGGATCGCTCTGTGAGGCGACCCTATGGGATTGTGGAAGATGTTCTTGTAAAAATTGACAAGTTTTTCTTCCCAGTTGACTTCGTCATTTTGGAAATGCCTGAAGATGAGGAGATTCCTCTCATATTGGGCAGACCTTTCTTAGAAACAAGACGGTGTATGATAGACATTGAGGAAGGAACTATGACCCTCAAACTGTATGATGAAGAATTAAAAATATATGTGAGGAACACAATGCAATACAAAGAAGATAGCGGCACAAGCAACACTATAGAGATAATAGATCAAGTAATTGCTCAAGAAAATGAAAGGCATAGACCCCAGTCACCTCTAGAACTGGTCTTAAGTCTATCAATTTTTGAAAGTAATGAAGATGAAGGAGAGTCTCAGATGCTCGCTATGATGGAAAAATAACCTGAATGGATTAGATCTAGACCACACCGGTGGGAAGATTTAAGACCACCACCATCAGATGTCACTGCAGAACCAAAAACAGGGGTGAACCTGAAGCAGTTACCAACAAATCTGAAGTATGTATTTCTGGACACTGAGAAAAAATGCCCAGCTATTATCAATGCTAGTCTACAGAGTGTCCAAGAAGTAGAACTCATTCAGGTGCTAAAAAAATACAAAGGTGCAATCGGATGGGCAATTGAGGACTTGAAAGGTAAAAGCCCGACCGTTTGCATGCACAAGATCTTAATGGAAGATGATCACAAACCAGTGGTGCAACCACAACGAAGACTTAACCCAGCCATGAAAGAAGTGGTACACAAAGAAGTTGTAAAACTCTTGGATGCAGGCCTAATTTACCCTATTTCTGATAGTTCTTGGGTAAGTCCAGTCCATGTGGTACCTAAAAAAGGGGGCATTACGGTGATAAAAAATGAAAAGAATGAGTTGATTCCAACCCGAACTGTTACAGGTTGGAAAGTGTGCATAGATTACAGAAGACTAAACGTGGCAACATAGAAGGATCACTTCCCGTTACCATTCATTGATCAAATGCTGGAAAGGTTAGCCGGACACGATTACTATTGTTTCCTAGATGGTTACTCGGGGTACAACCAGATTGTTGTTGCCCCTGAAGATCAAGAGAAGACTGCATTCACATGCCCCTATGGTATTTTTGCTTATAGAAGAATGTCATTTGGGTTGTGCAACGCACCAGCCACCTTTCAAAGGTGTATGACATCAATCTTTGCTGACATGCTCGAAAAGCATATGGAAGTATTTATGGATGACTTTTAGGTATTCGGTTCTTCATTTGATAATTGTTTGACTAACTTGTCACTTGTGTTAGAAAGATGTCACCAAACAAATTTAATCCTGAATTGGGAAAAATGTCACTTCACGGTACGTGAAGGAATAGTCTTGGGACACAAGATCTCCAACAAAGGTATCGAAGTGGACATAGCAAAAGTGGAGGTAATAGCAAATTTACCACCACCTGTAAATGAAAAAGGCATCTGAAGCTTCTTAGGACATGCGGGGTTCTACCGCAGGTTCATAAGAGATTTCTCCAAGATCGCAAAACCACTAACTAGTCTACTGGTGAAAGATACACCGTTCTTATTTGACAAGGAGTGTAGGAAAGCCTTCGAGACCTTGAAGAAGGAACTTGTGTCAGCCCCCATAGCTATTGCCCCCGATTAGTCTCTTCCTTTTGTGATAATGTGCGATGCTAGTGATAACGCAGTAGGGGCAGTACTAGGGCAACGCAAGGAGAAGCTCTTGCATGTGATCTATTATGCAAGCCACGTATTGAACCCTGCTCAAATGAACTATGAAATCACTGAAAAAGAACTCCTGGCAGTGGTGTACGCGTTTGACAAGTTCAGATCCTATCTGCTGGGATCAAAGGTAATTGTGTATACTGACCATGCTGCTTTAAAATATCTTTTTGCCAAACAGGAATCAAAGCCAAGGCTGTTGCGATGGATCCTACTACTACAAGAATTTGACCTGGAAATCAGAGACAAAAAAGGTAGTGAAAACACTATTGTTGATCATTTGTCTTGGATGACTCCGATTCAAGAAACATAAGAAACACACCCCATCAGAGATGAGTTCATAGACGAACGTATCCTAGCCGTTACACATATCCCATGGTTCGCCAATTACGTGAACTTTGTGGTAGATGGACTAATACCTGATGACTTTGACTCTAATAGAAGAAAAAAGTTTTTGCATGATTGCAGGTTTTATGTGTGGGATGATCCATTCCTTTATAAAAAGGGATTAGATGGCCTAGTCAGGAGATGTGTTCCAGAGGAAGAGCAAAGGGACATCCTAAAAGCCTGTCATAACTCAGAATATGGAGGACATTTTAGCGGAGATAGAACCGCAGCAAAAGTCCTCCGGTCGGGATTGTACTGGCCTACATTGTTCAAAGATGCACAAGTAGTGGTAAAAGAGTGCGACAGATGTCAGAGAACAGGAAACATATCCAAGAGAAATCAGATGCCTCAGAATGCCATGTTAGAGGTAGAACTGTTTGATGTGCGGGGAATAGATTTTATGGGACCCTTCCAATCGTCCTTTGGAAAGAAAAACATTCTGATCGCGGTTGACTATGTGTCAAAATGGGTGGAAGCAGTCGCACTGCCCACGAATGACGCGAAAGTGGTAATAAATTTCCTCAAGAATTGTATCTTTGCACGGTTTGGGGTACCAAGAGCACTGATTAGTTACGAAGGTACCCACTTCCTCAATGAGCTGATGGAGAACCTGTTGAGGAAATACAATGTCAAACATAGAATCGCCACACCATACCACCCCCAGACTAGTGGACAGGTTGAGGTATCAAATCGACAGATCAAGCAAATCCTAGAAAAGACTGTTAGCGCCTCACTAAAATATTGGTCAATCAAGCTAGATGATGCACTCTGGGCATACCGAACAACGTTCAAAACACCAATAGGTATGTCCCTGTATCAATTGGTCCATGGTAAAGCTTGTCATCTACCACTCAAACTTGAGCACCGGGCATTTTGGGCTACCAAATTCCTCAACTATGATCTTTCCAAAGCGGGTAAATCTCGGATCATCCAATTACAAGAGCTGGAAGAATTCAGAAATCGAGCATATGAGAATGCCAAGATATACAAAGAGCAAACCAAAATATGGCATGACAGGCGCATTCAGAAGAAAGAACTTCAGGAAGGACAACTGGTCTTATTATTTAACTCAAGGTTGAAGCTATTCCCAGGGAAACTAAGGTCAAGATGGTCGGGACCCTTTGTGATACAAAAAGTATTTGCGCATGGAGCCGTTGAACTAAGAAATCCCGCAAATGGAGACACGTTCAAGGTAAATGGGCAGAGAGTCAATCGTACCTACAAGACCAGGAGGGTGGTCCAATCGACAAAATACGTCTCCCCTAAGCAGACGGAGAACCGTCGAGCCATGCGACGTTAAACGAAGCGCTTCGTGGGAGGCAACCCATGCATTTTATATTTAATTAGTTATGTGTGTTTTTAGGTTTACACAAGAGCTCTACAAGGAGGGAACATCACGTCAACAAATGTCTAAGTTGTGCAAAAGAATGATCAACATGACTAGAGATACCAGCAGTTGAACCGGAGAGAAAGCCAAAAAACGGCCAAAAGGGCAGCCTGACACGGCCACCCGTGTCAGTTGACACGGGCCGTGTCAGGAGGGTGAAAAATCAGACAAAAAAAGTGGAAAAACAGTGGCTTGACACGGCCACCCGTGTCAGTTGACACGGGCCATGTCAAGAACACTGAAGGTGGCCTGAAATTTTATTGATCAACAGTAGCCTGACACGGGCGACCGTGTCAGCTGACACGGCCCGTGTCAGGAATACTAAAGGTCATTCCCCAAACCGTGGTGTGATATAGTAGCCTGACACGGCAACCCGTGTCAGCTGACATGGCAACCCGTGTCAGCTGACACGGCCGTATCAGGCAGGCGGAAATTTTGAATTTTTTTTGGAAATTCGAATTTTTAGTGGGACCCACACATTTAATCCACCATTAACCATATATTTTCCCCATTCACCTTGTCATTACCAGATTTTTTTACTACCAACTCATTATTCTCTCTCATCACTCTTACTCTCTTTCTCTCAAAACCTCTCAACCTCTATTAAAACTCACAAACCCCACTACCTAAAACCTTCCATAACCCACACTTCCACTCACCTATCGCAAATACACCCTTCATAAATATTACTCCACTCGCCGTCCCCGTCCTAACCACGGTTTCAGAATTTCCTAACTCAATAGTTCAAATAATTTCTATATTTGCAGGTCCAAAATGCCCCCGAGGAAAATTCTCACCGGAAAGCAACAGCTCGCGGAGATGGCGAAGTCACGGAAGCGCCCGAGTCGAAATCCAAATCCATACAACATTGTGTTTGACAATCCAGAACAAGAAAAGAGATACCAAATTCACCGGAAGCGCAAAATCACGCCGACGAGGTACATGTGTGAGCATACTCTGAACGCACTAGGGCTCAAAATGGAGGTATACCGGATGTTCCATATTTTAGGAATGCTAGAGTTCATGAGTCTAGAAGCGCCAACATACGAGCGCATCACTCTCGAATTCCTTAGCACGTTGGAATTCCAGCTTGAGAAGCGGTGGATAGACACGACCAGGTATTATTTCGGCACTTTGCGTTTCTGGTTGTTTAATAATTATCATGAGCTGTTTGTTGAGGAGTTAACCCTGATACTCCAACTCCCTCCGTACGGACCAGGAGCGGTCCCAAAAGGGTTCTCACCTAAGGATTTCTGGATTGCCATCACCGGGAGGACGAATTACACCTCCAAAGGTGCTAAGGCCTCGGGCATCTAGAATCCATGTTTCAGGTATGCTCAGAAGGGTTTGGCCTACACCCTGTTTGGAAGAGGCGACATCACAGGGGTAACTACTCAGAGAGAGTTATTCTTCATGTACTCAATGGCACAAAACAAGGCCATCAATATAGCTGCCTTTGCAGCAGACTATCTGGGTAGAGTTGGCCGAGCCGACTCCGGAGGCATATCCGTAGGTGGGATGATCACCCATATCGCTAAGCATTTTGGGTATCAAGTTGTTTTACTCGAACACACGCCAATTGCAGGTAAGACCAAAATTGACATGTCTGCTCTAATTTCACAAGGTATGATTGTTGTTTCCCCTACTTACTATTCTGTACTTATCCATAAGAGGTTTATTATCGCTCTTCCGGATTTGGACAAAGTTGTTATTACTGACTGTGCTAATTGGTTGTATGTGAGCGCTGACCCCGACACGGAGGAAGGCCACGACACTGACCATTTTACTGCAGGTGATCAGTTTATAGATGACCAAGTGGAGGGCACGAAGGTAGAAGAAGAAGAACCTCAAGCACCTCAGGACCAGTTTGTACCACCACATCAAGAACCTACCCAGCAGGAGGCGGGTTCATCTTCCTAGTCCACTGACCAATGGACCTGGGTAAAAACCGAAATAGGTGACTTGAGGACGGAATAACAACGACAAGGCATGGAGCAAGCCCGTCAGGGGGCGATGTTGGATGAGATGAGCAGCATGATGCGTCAGTTGATGCTGCATTTCCCACAACCACCTCCTCAGTAGGATACTGTGAGTGTCCTCCTTCGCTCTTGTTCGCAAACATTGTGGACAATGTTGAGTTCAAGTGTGGGGGAGATTTTATGTCTTTTATTGGTATTTTATTTTCATTATTTTGTTATTTTATCTCAGTATTTTGTTATTTTGTTATTTTATTTTTGTGCATTCTAGATTTGGTTTTTCTGTTTGAAGGTACATTATGTTGCGAGTGTTTCAAGTCTGTGTTGATAGGTTGGAAATAGTAATGATCACGATTGGGAGTGGATGAAAGGGTCACGCCATTTACCATTGCTTGTTGTGAAGGATCTCCCCCAGGAAGTTGACATTGCTGAAAGTAAGATCGGCCGCAACATATACAACTTAACCAACATGAGTATCCTGTACATTCCGAGGTAAGGAAGAAATCGCACCATGCTAAAAGAGTATTGTGGATCCTATCAAAGCTGAACCAAACCGGGTGAGTCATAAAAAGCCAAACACATTGATCATCATGAGCGACATTCAAGTTTGTCTTTATCACTCTAAATTTGCGTAGATTCTCTGGGACTGTCACTGCATGATACACACACTGAGGCACGTTGTTTGAAATTAACCCAGAGCCTTTCTAGCCATCCTAAAATAATTATATCCCTTTTAACCTCATTTGAGCCTGTATCCATTTGTTTGTTTAAACCCCATAAATGTACCCCTTGGCCAAAACACTTCCTTACCCTGTTCAGAGTCATGTTAATGCATTCAAACTGTGTTGAAAAGCTAAATTTGGGGTAAAAACCCCAAAAGCTCTCAAAACCCAAGAAAGTGCGAGAAAAAAAAGAAAAAAATGAATCGAGAGAAAGAAAAAAATAAAAAGATAGAAAGTTATAACTCGAAGATTCAAAAAGAAGCACGAAAAAGGGCATTCGGTAGAAAAATAGAAAGAAAAATAAAAACCGAGCAAATAAAAGAAACAAACACAATATGTAACATCGACTCTGAACCAAAAATCCACTTGTTTCCCGTTTTTGTTTGAATAATCCATACCCTAACCTAAGCCAAGTTACAACCCGAAAGACCTCAAAAGTGTGTGTGTTATGTGTATGTGATAGGAAAAGAGAGACTATTCAAACTTGCGAGTTGATATTGCATACTCTGAATTATGAGTGAAAATAGTTAACCCCGAGAAAATTGGTGAGAATGTGATATAAGCTGACAGGTGAAACGGTGCTTTGAAGTGGAAGTGAGAATGAAAATTTACAAAGAAAAAGCAGGACTCATGGAAGGAAAAGGGAAGACGTTAGTGAATGATCTCAACAGTGGTGGGACACATAAAGAATTTTGGGGAGTGACAGTGTTGTCTGGAACATTACTTGCGGATAAGCAATGAGCTAAGTTTGGGGTTGTGATCAGTCACCATTTGCATTAAGTTTTCGTTACTGATCCGACAAGAAACCGAGGCTTTTGAAATACTGTGCAAGCATTTTTGATACTTTTCTTGTTAGTTTTACTTCTGGTATTTTATTTAAGCATTTTTAGTCATTGTTATATTTTAATTATATTTTCATGATTTTATGCGTAGGATAACTGTGTTTTTGCCCGACAGGTCCAGGTAGAAGAACCAAGGAACTCAGAGCGAGACAATGGGAGATTTCGGCAAGCAGAGGAGCAGAAAACCCCGGTACAGGAGGCCTGACACGGGCCGTGTCAGGCAAGGCAGGACGTATTGAAGAAAACAGTGGCCTGACATGGGTCGTGTCAGGCACCTCAACCAGCCGTGTCACCCCATGCCAGGGGCGTGTCAGCCAGGACAGTATGCTAACACGGCCACCCGTGTTAGCTGACACGGCCAGTGTCAGCCCAAGCCTAAAAATTCAGTTTTCTCGGGCTTTTGTTCGTCGGGCTTTTTTAGAGATATTTTTGGACATGTCCAACTGCTGCTTGGAATGAATTTGAGTTTACATTTGCATTTATAATATTATTTTTACGGTAACCTTTTGATGTGTTTATTGCTTTCTCTTTCGGACCAATCGAGATTGATTTGTGGTTATCAATTAGGTTGGACCGCCATTGATAAGGTTTTCATAAGGTTACTCTACAGTAGATATCACCTAGGACTAAGGATACCCTGTATGAACCAGAGTATTCTTGATATTATAAAGCTTAACTTCACCCTAATTGGCTATGAATATAGAAATTAGGGTAGATTGATTAAAAGTTTTCTCACAAAGTACTTGGGAGAAAATACCCTTAAGAACTGCTGTAATTGATATTTGTTAATGCAATAGTGACTCAAAGTTGTTACAGGGATAAATTATACACCTTCTCTGGTATTGTTCATTTTTCTCTATAAACCCTTATTTTCATCCTACTTTACCTTTACTTTTATTATTATATTTTTACACCTAAAAATCAAATTAATATTTTTTGTTTAATTGAATGATAATTTAAACTCAATATTGACTTGCAGTACTTGAGACCGACATTCGGAGAATTTCCCCATTATTACTATAAAAGACAAAATAATACCCTTGTTATTTTCCGAATCAAGTCTTCATGACTATTTTCAATAAAAATTTTAATCTTTTTTCTTTAAAAAAAAGATGTATTTATACACCAAATAGGAATCAAATATCCTCTAACCAACCATTGATCTAACATATAACTTTTCTAAAATCAATTAATTAAGTAATATCTTCCAATAATTTGTTCATTATATTTTTTTTTCTTGATCGTTTTTTTTTCTTGATCATGAACACTCTTCATTCAAGAAGATATATAATTAATGTAAGATAAAAAGCTTGACTGATTGTGAATTCCCCATCCGGAAAATTCAATTATGTCCCACAGTCTAGTTTTCCAATACGTTGGAAATTACGGTGATATATCTTGTCTCTAAAGAAGTTGGTGTCCTTATTCACGTGAGTTCACACTATTGAACAAATTAGAATTAGAATAAGTATTTTTTGGTTTCAGTTTGATTGAACTTTATTTTTTGATTCAAGTCAAGTTCTAAATTTGAATTTTCTTTAAAACTTTTTAGAAATAGAACTGAGTTAAGATTAAGATAAGTATGATTAAAATAAGCTTCACATCTCGTCTAGGGTCCCATGATCTGAAAGTGACGCAGAAAGGAGAAATTTCCATGAGATAACGAGAGTAGGAGAAAAAATGTCATATCAAAGTTTGCTGTCAAAATAATGATAATTCAACCATATAATAATAATAATAATAATAATAATAATAATAATAATAATAATAATAATAATAATAATAATAATAATAATAATAATAATGAAAGTGTGAGAATGATAATGAAAGAGAGAATCATATATTTATTAATATATAATAATTAAATGATAGAATTAGAAAAACTAATAATTTATATTGTAAAATTAAAATAAATTGATTATTTTGAAATACTATTTTATTTTTAATGGGTCATTTATTGTGATATGGAGGAAGTAATTTAATAATAAAGTAAATGATTTCATCTGTATTTCAAAATAAGATTAAATTAGTTTAATAATTCAAGAAAACTTATAAATTAGTTTTATTTTTTTAATAGTATATTGTATCGATATAGTTGTATGTAAAGATAAATCCACCAAACTAAAAAGAAAATGAGGCTGAGTGGGTAATACGAAACTTACTAAGAATAGGTGAATATTACATGATGCTCAAAGTGAGATTTTAGATGTTCATTTATTGTAACACGTGATTATTGACAATAATACTCGCCCTTTGCTGGGTTGTGGTAAAACCTATTAGTTGGGAATTTCGACGTTAAGCTGGAGCTAATAAACAAAGGAGAGAGAATATTTTTGAAGATATTTCTAATTTCGACATAAAGAACATGGTATGAGAAAGTCAGACGAAGTTTGTCTTGTGTAAGAGGGGATTGTTGTGAGACTTAGAAGTACTCTTAAGTTCAGAATGATATTTCAGTAGAAGAGTTCGTTCGACACCTATTTGAATTTGAATGAAAGAGGGATAATCGTATTTTATTCTTATCCAGTTTTGAAGAAAAGACGCGTGGAGTGTTGTTCTGAATTGTAGACATGTCGAGTTTGACGTGTCAGTGCCTAGGAGGAAAGTCGTTGGTAGCGGTTATTTCGATTTAGTATATATAGGAGTCTTAGAGTTAGGATTTGGGGTGTTCAATTGTTGTACAATCACTTAGAATGACTCAAAGTATCTAGCATGTTGAGAAACGAGTATAATTGAGAATGTACGTTTAATAACACCACTTTCGTTATATCAATCAAAGTTTATTTATACCTTTTGTCCAAAATTTATCTTTTATTACAAGTCATTTATCAAGCGCTTTTTATACACTTTCTTTACATTCTGCAATTTATCCATTTGAAAATGCTTTAAACAAACATTCTTCATACTTGTATACTGTCGAAGTGTTCATCCTTTTTCAAATACAATTTTAAACAATAACACATGTCCTAGGATCAATCTGGTTGATCCTGTGAGTAACCAAAGTGTCCTTAATTTGGAAGACCAGCGGTTGTTTATCAATTTTCACAGTAAACAAAAACACCATTTGCTCACTCGTGAAACACAAAGAGTGATGTGTTTTTGGGCACTAACAGTGTTTTCCACGCTCCTCAAAGGAGTAGAGTAACCACCCATGGGTCCAAGTATTATGGCCCAATAGATTTCTATAAATTCTTCAGCGCAAGAGGCTTTGTCAGTGGGTTAGCAATATTGTCAAGTGTAGGTACTCTGCATATTTTCACATCTCCTATATCTATTATCTCTCAAATGAGGTGATAACTTCTAAGTATATGTTTGGATCGTTGGTGAAATCTATGCTTCTTAGCTTGTGCGATAGCACCATTGTTATCACAATAGAGATCAATGGGATCCACAATGCTAGGAACTATGCCAAGTTCACTAATGAACTTTTTGATCCAAACAACTTCCTTTACTGCACTTGAGGCAGCAATATACTCGGCCTGGATTGTAGAATCAGCAACTGTATCTTAGTTTGAACTTTTCCAACTCACAGTGCCACCGTTTAAGAAGAACACATAACCAGATTGCGATCTAAAGTCATCCTTATCTGTCTGGAAGCTAGCATCGATGTATCCAATTACAGCAAGCTCTTCCTGACCTTCATATATCAAGAATGAGTCCTTAGTCTTTCTCAAATACTTAAGGATATTCTTGACAACTAGCCAATGAGCATCACCGAGATCAGATTGGTACTTACTCGTTGCACTTAAAGCATACGAGACATCTGGTCGAGTACATAACATGGAATACATGATAGATCCTATTGCAAATGCATATGGAATCTTATTCATGCGATCCATTTATTCCTTAGTTGAAGGGGACTGTGTTTTTGATAGACATAGACCATGTTGCATAGGTATGAATCCTTTCTTGGAATCATGCATATTAAAGTGTCTCAACACTTTGTCTACGTATGTACTCTGACTTAGGCCAAGCAGTTTTTGTGATCTATCTCTATAGATCTTTATTCCTAATATATATAGGTTGCTTTACCTAGGTCCTTCATAGAAAAGCATTTTCCCCAACCAAGTCTTTACTTGTTGCAGGGTAGGTACATCGTTTCCAATGAGTAATATGTCATCTACATATAATACCAAGAAGACGATCATGCTCCCACTAACCTTCTTGTAGACACAAGGCTCATCTCCATTCTTAATGAATTCATATTGTTTTACTGTTTCATCAAAACAAATATTCCATCTTTTGGAAGCTTGCTTCAATCCATAAATTGATCTCTATAACTTGTATATCTTTTGGGCTTCTTCTGGTATGTCAAATTCTTCAGGTTGTGTCATGTACATATCCTCAAGAAGATCCCCATTAAGGAAAACAGTTTTGACATCCATCTGCCATATTTCATAATCATGATATGCAGCGATAACAAATAAAATTCGAACATATTTAAGCATTGCAACTGGTGAAAAGGTTTCATCATAGTCAACCCCATGAATTTGTTTATATCCTTTTGCAAACAGTCTTGCCTTATATATATGTACATTACCATCCATTTTATTCTTATTTTTGAAGACCCACTTGCATCCTATAGGGTTAAATCCCACAGGAGGCTCTATCAAGGTCCAACCTGGTTTGTGTACATGGAATCCATTTCAGATTTCATGGCTTCTAGCCATTTATCAGACTCAGGACCAGTTATTTCCTCTTGGTAAGTCACGGGCTCATCTTGATCCATGAGTAATACATCACCTTGATTAATTATGAGATATCCATATCTCTCAGGTAGGTGACGTATCCTGCTTGACCTATGTTGGTCTTGTTCTACTTGAGCAGGTTGCTCTTCCATAACTACTTGTGTTTCCTGCTCTAATTCCTCCATAGGTGTATCAGTGCTTTGTGATTCTTGAATTTCTTCAAGCTCTAATTTCCTCCCACTTATTCCTTTGGAAATAAAATCCGTTTCTAGGAAAACTCCAGTTCGAGCGACAAGCATTTTTCCCTCAGAAGGATTGTAGAAGTAATACCCTCTTGTTTCTTTAGGATACCCCACAAATAAGCATTTGTCAGATTTGGGCTCAAGCTTAGTTGAAATTTGTCGTTTCACATAAACTTTGCAACCCTAAATCTTCATGCAAGACATATGTGGTTTCTTATCACTCCATATCTCATATGTTGTCTTCTCAACCTTTTTGGATGGAACATAATTAAGTGTGTACGTTGTTGTCAATAATGCATGTCCCCAAAAGGATTTGGAAGATCGGCGTGACTCATCATGGATCAGACCATGTCTAACAAGGTTCGATTTCTTCTCTCAGATACACCATTCCATTGGGGCGTTCTAGGAGGAGTAAGTTGGGATAGAATCCCACACTCTTTCATATGATCATCAAACTCTAGGCTTAAATATTCACCACCTCGATGTGATCGAAGAGTTTTAATATTCTTACCTAGTTGGTTTTGTACTTCATTCTTGAATTCCTTGAACTTTTCAAAGGACTTTGTTTGTGTTTCATTAAATACATATAACCATATCTATTGAAATCAACAGTAAATATGATGAAGTACTGAAAACCTCCTCTGACTGGTATGTCCAGTGGTCCACATACATCAGTATGTATGAGGGCCAAAAGATCATTAGCTCTTTCACCTTTTCCTATGAATGGAGACTTTGTCATCTTTATAATTAACAAGATTTTCATGTCTCATATGATTCTTAATCAAAAGAGTCCAAGAGTCAATCTTTATGGAGTTTGGAAATGTGTTTCTCATTTATATGGCCTAATCGACAATGCCAAAGGTAAGTTGGATTTAACTCATTAGGTTTCATCCTTTTAGTATTAATGTTATAAATGGGCTTTCAAGATCAAGGACATATATTCCATTGTTCATTTGTGAAGTAGCATAGAATATATCATTCAAATAAATGGAGCAACAATTGTTCTTTATTATGATTGAAAAACCAAACTTGTCCAAACAAGAAACAGAAATAATATTCCTGCTAATTGGAAGTACATAATAACAGTTCTCTAACTGAATTATTAAACCACTAGGTAAAGTCAATACATAAATTCCTACGGCTAAAGCAGCAACCTTTGCTCCATTTCCAAATTGTAGGTCAACTTCACCTTTTGCCAAATCTCTACTCCTTTTTAGCCCCTGCACATTGTTACAAATGTGAGAACCGCATCCAGTATCTAATACCCATGATGCAGAAGTAGATAAATTAATTTCAATAACAAAAATACCTGAAGCTAAAGTCTCTACTCCATTCTTCTTATCTTCCAGATACTTTGGGCAGTTTCTCTTCCAGTGTCCGGTCTTACCGCAGTGGAAGCATGTGTCATCCTTTGCTATGCCTCCACTAGGCTTTAAAGCAGGAGCAGTGGGTTTGGGTTTGGCAACTTCCTTGCCTTTCCTTTTACCACCCTGCTTGGTGAGCCTTTTGTTCTGTTTCATTCCATTTCCAATCATCATAATAGACTTCCCTTTTGACTTCAGATTCTGCTCAACAATTCTTAACATACCTAGCAGTTCAGGAAGAGTTGTGTCCATATTATTCATGTTAAAATTAAGGACAAAATGACTGAAGCTCTCTGGAAACGATTGCAAGATCAAATCAGTCGCAAGTTCCTTTCCGAGGGGAAAACCCAACCTCTCAAGGTTCTCCATATACCCAATCATCTTGAGCACATGGGGACCTAAAGGGGCTCCCTCAGCTAACTTGCCTTGAAAAATTCTTTAGAAACTTAAAACCTTTCATGCCTTGCCTACTCTTCATAGAGCATCTTCAGGTGTCCGATCATATCAAACGCTGCCATGTTCTCATGTGGTTTTTGCAACTCCGAGTTCATGGTAGCTAGCATGAGGCAAGCAACTTCATTGACATCATCGACATGCTTCTTATAAGCATCTCTTTCTACCTTAGGTTCAGAACTATGAGGTTCCTCTTCAGCAATAGGTTCCTCCAAGACATACAACTTTTTATCATGCTTGAGGACAATCCTCAGATTTCGATGTCAATCCAGAAAATTTGTCCCAGACAATTTTTCCTTATCAAGGATTGATCGCAAAATGTTGTTAGAGGTGTTTGATGTCATGGTAATCTACATGAAAAATATGAAAATATAAGTATCATTAAAATAACATATTTAATTAGGCCTTTAATTAAATATGCTCCCACTATTTTACTCAAAATAAATGGCCCTCACCATTTGATTCGGAAAATCCAGTTGGAAGATTTTCTAGTGGGTCGAGATCAACATTTCACTTTGTTTTAAGTATGCGTAGGAGGATTACATAAAACTAGGTTATTTAGGTAGGAACTCCTTCCAGTTGTATCTAATACAACTCTCGAATATTTTAGTTGGTGAATAACTCCTTATTCCAATCCATCATATGGATCATTTCCAACTCTTGCTTCTAAACGTATATAATCTTATTATAACTTTTTTAGTTAAGTTTGACTCGTTGTTTTAGCATTTGGATATTACAATTATCCCATCCCACTTTACTAATATAGAAGATGCACCTCGCGTAGTGATAACGCGAAAACGTGTCATAATTTTGGCCCTATATGCACTGGTTTTTACTCGACTAACACTATTTATTACACGGTATTTTATGTTTATTTGCAACTATTCATCGACTAAAAGGTTTACCGCAAGAAAAATGGAAAATAGCAAAAAGGAAATAAAAAGACAAGAAAAGAGAAGAAAATGAGGCTTCCAATGGGATAATGGGCCACCAAAGCAAATGGGCTTGTGGCGCCCATTACCCAAAGGATGTGGCGCCCGCCACATTGAACCAAAAGGAAGGTGGCGCCCGCCACCAACCCTTGAAAAGTGGCGCTCACCACTCATCATGGATTTAGGGTTGTGGCAACCGCCACAACCGAGTCTCCCCACTTTTCCTACTTTCTCTCCACCCTTTTAGCCACGGTTTCCATTACTCTTGCTACAATTGAGGAACGTGAAAAGGATATAAAAAGGGGACCATTCAGACTCGCAACTCACTCTCTCGTCTTCCAATTTTTAGTTTACGCTTAATCATTTTTCTTTTAGTTTTCTAGGAAGTTTCTTACCATTGTAAAAGTGATAGTTTCTCCACATCGGGGACTATTACGGTTTATTATTTTTCACGCATTTGGGATTCAATTGTAAGAGGTATTCATTGCCAAAGCCTGCCGGAATTATTTAATCGAAGATTCAAGATTCAATTCCAGTTCTTAAATTGCAATCCAGGTTTATTATTGTTTACTGTTTTATTTATTTATGCTTTACTGTATGTTTAATTCCCCAATTGCCATGTCTGTCACCGGATCTATGTCCGACTAAACCCTTACGGATCGGTATGTAAAGACCGTCGAAACGACGAGATTCAATAAATAATTGGTGTTAGTTTTTATAAAATCTATTTTTCCGGTTTTAGTTTCTTATTTTAATCAAACTGTTTTTTGTACGAGAGTACAAAACAAACTAAGGTTACGGTCAATAAAAACGAGAGTTTGAGATTTTAATCAGATAGATGAAACTAGGCATTGATCCTAAATACAACGAGAGCGCTTTAGGATTAATTAAACTTTATCTATATTCAAAAAGTACTTTTAAATTCAAAATGAGACCGCGAGAGCCAAGCATTATGGTTTAGGAGTATGGTCGAAGTCAATAAAGCGAGAGTGTGAGGCTAAGTCCTTTCTATAAATAATTTCTACGGAAGAATGTTTTAACCAATAAGATTACACCAACTATCTATCGAATCCCCGAGGATTGATGTATTACATACCGATATCTCCTATATCTTATATATTTATCTTTATTCTATTCTATAGTTATTTCTCTTCATCCCTCCAATCTTAGAACAATCATTCGCCTTAGATTTACATAGTAACCTCAGACCACTATACGTTCGATTATTAGTCCTTGTGGGTTCGATAGTATTTAAAACGACGCGATAGGACTGTGCACTTGTAGTCACGACTCACTTAGACTTACCAAAGTCGCAATCATGTAGGCGGAACCTACATTATTCGATACTAGTCTTGATGAGTGTTAAAACTTGGAAAGCATAAACTTAATATTTAATTTGAGGGAATTTGAAATTATTTTGATCTCTCCGGCTTATTTATCATATAAATAGTCTCTCACATGCATCAACATACATTCATATGCATCAACATACATTCATATGCATCAACATACATACAAAATGGAACAATTATGGCCCCTAGCACAATTGTTCTCCCAAGCCAATGAGAGAACCTAAGCTAACCTAATAACGATCTAAGCTTCTCTAAGCAAGATTTTTAAGGCTGTCCTTCTTTGATATTGTATTCTTCTCTTTCTTCATAACATTATATTACATAAAAGAAACTCGTTTTACATACGAGGGAGTGAGATGAGAAGAGAAGTTGCATTAAGAGATTAAAAGAGAGGCACGACATGCAGGCCGTATTTTAAAATCCCAAAAATAAAATAAAGGAAAACTAAGGCCATAACTGATCACCACATGAAAATAATAATAAACACATTATCATTATTAATTTAAATCATGTTAATTAAATAAACCAAATTCAATTTTGGAGATTGATCACACTGCATAGAGTTAGTCGGGGGTTCCGCTGATAACTCTTGTTCCCCGACACAAAATTTTAATGAACAATTCATTTCAAACTGACATCGTTTTTCGCATCAACACTTGATACTTTAAAGCACAACTCTTGTGCAGTCACAACCCTAATCGAGTAACTCTTTGACATCATAACCCTTGTACCGTCATGAACCCTAATGCAGCAATTTCATACCGTCAAACACAACTTGATTGATAATTCAATATGACTGATCAACACGTCATTGCTTCACCATACTAATGTCATATTCCAAAGTAAATGACCATTAATCACTCAAAGGAATAACAATCATTAAGTGTTTGAATGAACGAAATAGAAACAGTATATCATATATACCATATTTTGCATCAAAATTACTTATATCATATATATAAATTGATCGATCTCATTTGTGTAACCTATGGACGATCGATGTATCGCTGCTTCACCATACTAACATTGGATTCCGAAGCATAGTCAACATCAATCATCCAAATCGTACACACATGATGCCAAATTTAATTACTCGTTTATTATTTAATTCATTCTATCTTTTAATCATATTAATACAGTAAATACAGAAAATAAACAACTATCAGATGCATGGTTTCGTAAGTGGCTCTAATACCACTGAAGGAAAATTGCGATCTAAAACGCAGCGGAAATTAAAAAATTTCCTTTGGTGATCCTTAAAAATGGACATGACCAGTGATAGAAATCGTTATCTCTTATGGCGATTGAGACCTTTGATGCAGATCTAAGGAGTGATCATGAGTGTTGAATAGTGACAACGCCTCTACCTAGTCCACACGAATGAATTCCTTTAGTCTCGGTGCTAGCTGCTACAAATGAAGGCTTTGAGTGAGTGAGTGAGTGAGTGAGTGAGAGAGAGAGAGAGAGAGAGAGAGAGAGATTAAATTTCATCAAGTGAAATTCTTATGCACAACGATTCTATTTACAGAACCACTTGTGTGGGCTGCAAGCTAAAAAGCCCACTTAAGTGTATGTGGTCCATATCTTATGGTATACCGAAAATCACCTAAGTGTGTGGTACCTACCACATTTTGTATTCTACTTAAATGCACTGTACCTTACTGTTGATTCTAAGTATTGGCAGCAATTTTGGTAGAACAAAGAGTGTTCACAAGATGTCATGTGTGATGTCTTAACATGAGATATCCTATGTACCTGCTGGAATTCAAGAACATGTGCAAGCAGGATTGTTTCAGAATGCCACATACAATGACAAGGCTTCTGATATTGGTTGTACCTGCTGGAGCTTAAATAGAAGACATGTTCATGCAGGATTGTTTCAGATGACATACACAATGTCATGGTATCTGATATGGTTGTACCTGCTATAAAAGAAAATTGGACTATGCAGGATTTTTCCAGGATGTCAGACCCGATGTCATGACATCCTGTACACAGAATATTTAGTATGAATGTCTGGTGTTTTATGATTGCACAATTAATGGCAATCTTTGTATGATTGAAGATATGGCTAGTTGGCGCATTCAATCATGGATTACAACCAGATTTACTTATTTTCCAAGAAGATCTATACAACTGTTATAAAAAGATTTGATTGGAAAATAGATTTAGGGTTTTCAAGATGTCCAAGCCCAGCTGAGAGCTTCTATAAAAAGGGACTTAGAAAACCTGTTTGAATACACAACCAAGACTGAGCGAAATATAGAGAGAGAGCTAGGGTTTGTGTCTGTTTAGTCGTAAGAATTGTAGGTCATTCAAGTCATCCATAGATGATTGAATTGGACTGATTTATGGTTGTAATTTGTCACTCTAAAGTTGTTAAGCAAGAGTGTGTGTCTACTTGATCAAAGCTGTGAAGCAAGATCAAGTGTGTGTCTTCTTGATCAAGTGTGTGTCTTCTTGATCAAAGCTGTGAAGCAAGATCAAGAGTGTGTCTTCTTGATTGAAATTGTGAAGTAAAATCAAGAGTTTGTAATTGAAAAGTATTTTCTTTTCACAAGGGATTGTTGTTTAAAATCACGGGTGTGTGATTGTAAGGGAAGTGAGTGGGTTCTCATATCTAAGAGTGCTTAGGTAGAAGTTGCACGGGTAGAGATTAGGTGAGAAAGACTGTAACTTGTTGAAGTGTACGGATAGTCTTTGAACTAATTCTATTTTAGTGAATTTCCTTCCTGGCTTGGTAGCCCCCAGACGTAGGTGAGTTGCACCGAACTGGGTTAACAATTGCTTGTGTGATCTGCTTTACCATTCTATTTTTATCTTATCCATTGTGTGTTAGCAGATTTCAGTGTCGTAACATTACCTTCGACATCTTATATCTGATACCAGAATTTCAATTGGTATCAGAGCAGGCATCCTGCTCTGGCTCTGGGTGAGATCTAGGGGAAATACTTTCTGGTACAATGGAGAGGGATGGAGGATCTGTTCATAGGCCACCAATTCTGGATGGTTCTAACTATGACTATTGGAAACCAAGAATGGTAGCTTTTTTAAAATCCCTTGATAACAAGGCTTGGAAAGCTGTCTTGACAGGTTGGGTGCATCCTGTAGTTTCTAAAGAAGGAGAAGCCACTGCTGAGAAAAAGCCTGAAGAAAAATGGTCCAAGGAGGAGGATGATCTAGCCCTTGGGAATTCTAAAGCCTTGAATGCCATCTTCAATGGAGTGGACAAGAATATTTTCAGGCTGATAAACAACTGTGAAGTAGCCAAAGAGGCTTGGGACATTCTCAAGACCACTCATGAAGGGACCTCTTGGGTAAAGATGTCTAGACTTTAGTTGCTCACTGTCGCATCCGCGAAAAAACAACCGGCGGGCTAAAACAAAAACACAAACAGAGCCGCCACTGCGCGTTATTTATCCCAAGATAGGGAAAGGAAACGCTCAGAGAAACCTGGAAAAAGCATGGTCTCGCGACCAAAGAGAAAGGGTAAGGGAGTCGGTTACGCAAGGGGAAGGTATTAGCACCCCTCACGTCCGTCGTACTCGACGGGATCCACGTTCTAAAAAAAAGAAAAGGTTGCTAAAACATCACACACACACACAAGGAACGCAGGTGGGGTTAAGAAGAAGAGAGCTCGATAGGACATCGCATTCTATGCCTACATATCTCGTCTGGAACGAGAATCAGAGCTACTGTAGTTCGGCTCACGCACGCCAAACAACACAAACACCCAAACAGGCAAACATGGAGCCTGCATGCCAATCTCTGGGCTTACATCAGCATCCGAACCAAAACACACGCACACTGGAACCCAGATGCCACTTGATGGACTTACACCGACTTCCAAGCACACAACAAGTACAAACAAACATCATCAGGATACGGACAGCCAATCGCTGGGCTTACATCCATATCCTGACACACAAGCTTAACAAGCAAACACACACAAAAAGGAAAAAAAGTGCCCGGAGAGACCTCGCACGGTCTCCTGCCTGCATACCTCGTCTGGAACAAGGATCAGGGCGATGTAGTTCCCCCCAAAGGGGGAGAAAGACTAACCAGACACAAAGGGAAGACGCACTACAAGGGAGTTGTACTCGAGCCTAGTGTTATCATGCATCATTGCCCTATGTTATGGTTTCTACCTACTTGCATCACAGCAAGCTAATCCTATCCAGGAAGAAAGCAAGCATGCAAGCATCAACAAAACAAAACAAGCATTTCAAGCAAGTATTCACAAAGCACACACTATATCCAGTCAAGTGAGGCTCAAACAATGGGTTTGACTGCCGAGGCAAGTCATCTGTACAAGGGTAGAATTAGCTCTTAACCTTGCCATTGAGGGGATAAGGTGAAGCCAGATGAAAGGTGAGTGAAGATTAGACTTCACAGCTCCCATCCCTGTCCAGGGAGAGCTTCAGACAAAGGAGCGTGGGTTCAGAAAGATGGAACCCTTCTACGCTCAAAGACTCTGACACAACTGTACAAAGTACAAGATCTTGGGTTTGTGTCCCAATGCATCAACACAGTGGTGTGAGCAGAGGGACGACTCAACAGAATAGTGGGGGATAGATTACATATCCCTTGGCTTCCACCAATTGCTCTAATCAAGGACTTTACCTGCTTGAGCACAAATGTAAACAACCACAAACATCGCCTCTTAAGGAGGACTTCAGACAGTTGCCTGGCCAAGTAACAGGCCATGTCTTCCAGACTACATGAAGTCAAGAGATTCTACCTCAATTGGTTTAAAAACCAAGCAACAACAAGCAAGTTCTCAAGGAACTGTAAGCAACTAAATGTACCTGAAATCAATCAAGTATCATCAGTACTCAGACAAATCAACAGTAAACAACAAATGTTAATCTATACAGACAGCACAGGTTAATGCACACAAGTGCAAGCTATAAGCTCAAGCTCAAGCTTCACAACCTACAAAACAAAGTCAAATTAGTTCTCAACATCAAACAATCTCAATTTAATTGACTTGAAGCAATCTCCTTAAGCATTGTGCATTTCATCCTGAAAAGTCAAACCAAATGTGAGAAACAAGACCACTAGGCCAAGCCTAGGGTCCAAAGGTGATAAAAAATTCTAAACAGCAAGTGCAATTCAACCAAAATCAAATTTAAACAATTCAAAAGCAAATGCAATTGGTCCCATGCTTATATCAATCACCATTATTATTTCATGACCAAAACATCACAAACTAGGTCAAATACAACACCAAATGACCAAACAGAACTATCTCACTCAAAAGCATAACAAAACAATTCAATTAATTCCACAAACATTCACACCTAAACAGGACACATTCAATGTATAGCATGTCAATTTTCAGCTTAATTGGATAAAAGAAAGTAGGTCAATGAAAATCAAGAAATCCAGACACATTTGTACAAGCCAATTCAAGGCAACAACACAAGCATCAACTTCCATAATTCATAAAACAGTGACAACATATTAGAAATGAATGGGATCAAAACCATGATGTCTCATAATGTGTCTACTATGCTCATGTCAAATTTCATCTTCATCCAATACCATATGAGAATTTCACAAGCAAAATGCCAACATGTGTCACACAAATTCACAAAATGAGCCAACAGAGAAGAAAATTATCAATCAATTAGAAAATGACATCAAAAATTCCAGCAAAAATCACATGTTATCTTGACATATCAATGATCATTCATGCAAAAAATTGGAGCAATCAAACATTTCTAGGCCATGCAAATAAAATCAGAAAGTTGACCTAGCTAGGTGTGAAACAAATTGTCACACCTCTATTCAAAAAATCATATCTCCATCACCAAGTATCCAAAAATCACAAACCACACATGAAAATCACCATCAAGATGTCTAGAACAAGCACAAAAATTTTCATTCATTTCTTTGGAAGTATGAGCATTTCATGATAAAAATGGCAAAACATATACAAATGTGACATATTCCACAAACCCTAGGCATGTTAATTTTCCACACGTGCAAAAATTTCACAAAAATCATCATAAAATTCTAAACATTATCCTGAGCATGGCACAAAACGTTTCACAAAATTTGGATAAGTTATGAGTGAGTTACCAATTTTCTAAGTTCACCTAACAAAATGAAATAAGAAAAGAAAAACAAAATAGAAATAATAATAATTAAATGGCGTAATGGCATTTTTGCAATTCTGAACACATTATCCAAAACTACGCCGTTTTGATTAGTGGCAACGGAATGTTTCTATTGGCCAGCGGGGGCGGGAAACAAGATTCAAATGATGCAAATGGAAAATGAAGATCTACAGCACATATTTCATCGTTCTTGAACCAACCAATTCCAGAAAACGCATGAACATCATGAACAATGAATTCTCACCAAAATCAACATGTTTATAACCATTGGAACCGTATGAGCATGTAGATTCCAAATATGTAACTAATTCCTCCTAATTCCTACTGTGTCTCACGGATCGATCAAAAAGATAAATGACATCCAAACTTTGAATCGAAATATCTTCTTCTACAGTTAACCAAATCGAAAACCAAGCACATCATGTTGATCTACGATAGATGAACTACAAAAACCACCTAACAATTTAAGAAAAAGAGAGATTCGAATTTGCACCTTGGATTATGGCAGTTGATGATTCTTGCTGTTTCTGGACATGAGAACCTCAAACAGATGCGTGCCAAGATTCCTGAGGTTGAATGGAGAAGTTGCCTTAGCTCAAACACGATCCAGGAGGAAGAATTCACAAAACTCCATTGTTGCACATACTTTGGACAGTCACGAACCTTGAGCTTTTTGGCAATGGATTGATGAAACAGTCGGAGAACAATGTCCAAGGAACACGAAGCAACAAGAATTTTGCACTTTGGTGAAGAATTGATGAAGTTTGGATCAAAAATGTGGAATGAAGATTCTTGAGAGTTTGGAAAATTGGAGGGAAAGTTTGTTAGATTTCTTGAGAATTGCAATTGTGATTTGCAATTCAGTTATGATTAGAGCTAAATACCAATCCCTTAATCACTCTCTTAATCCAAATTAGCAAAAATGAAATTGATTAACATAATGTGAAATTTCAATGAAAGCTCCAAAATGCCCTTGCCAAATATTGAACCATGACAGCTCATGACAGCTCAAACATCTTCTAAATGGTATTTGTGATGTGTTGCAAAAACTCCCATTCCAAAATTCCAAGTATTTTGCAAGTTGGACCATTTTTCCCTTGGATTTTAATTAGTGCACTTGAAAATTGACCTTTTGCATTGACCATTTTTGATGAATTTTGATTATGCACCATGAAAGTACATGTCAAATGGAGTTTGCTCATAAAAAGATCACTCATTTTGGACACTCCATGTGAAAGTTATGCCACTTTGATTATGGGTCTTTTTTGAAATTGAATGGACCATAACTTGTCAACCATACATGGGAATTTCAAGTTCTTGGACTTTTTGGAAAGGTGAGATCAAGATCTACAACTTTCATGTTGAACAAATTTTCATTTGAAGCTTTTTTGGACATGTAATTTTGTGGTGAAAAACTTTCCATTTTTGGAAACTTCCATTACAAGTCACTTTCTATTTTTGGCAATTCTTGTCCTGACTTTATTTTCTCCATTCTTGAGCTTTGACATGTCAAATAACACCTGTTCTAACATGAATGAAGTGTATCCAACTCACTTCCACCTCCAAATCCATAAAATCAAACACAGTTGACCACAGTTGACTTTTCAACTGATAGATGAATTTGGCAATGCACTAATCAATCTGAGCCCCAATCCTCTGATGAAATGGCTCAATGATAATACCCTAGCCTCAATAAGCTCCATAAAATCATTTGATGATCCCCACATCCATCATAGACCCCATCTCCTAGCCATGCCCTGATTGGCCCAATGCAACTGATTAGGGTTGACCAGTGGTCAAAACCCTAATCTCAAGGAATATGATCAACCACTTGATGATGACAAACTATGATGATGATGATGAATCATTTCAAACAAGATGAAGACCAATCTCCTTGAGAAATCATGAAACCCTAATTTGGACTTCCACATCCTCAGATGATTAATGACCAGTCCCATGAAACCCTAGCTTGCACATAACCTCTCCATCTCCTGATCAAGACTTGGGAAGATGACTTGCACAATGTAACCACATGATATGCAATATGCAATGTCTAATAACCTAAAAAATGATATGAAATATGTTATGCTAGTCCCATGAGAGGAGGGCAAATTTTGAGGTGTTACAGCTGCCCCTATTCAATCCACTGTGAACCTGTCGATATGAATAGCCTCGGCTTTCAGATGATCAGGGTGAAGAGTGATTGAATACCAAGAACAGACGAACAATTTGCACTCTGATGGGAAAATAATTAACAACGCCTGTCAGAATCAGCGAAGAAAAAATCTCGAAAGAATCCGTCTGGTACGGAAAAAGTCGGCCTGATCACCGAAACACGTCGACCTGGATACCAAAATAAATGGTAACGTAGGGATAACCATGGCCTGAACACCACATCCGCTGGGGATTATCAGTCCTTTCTTTTTATGCTTTTCTTGAACCCCGAAATTTTCTTTATTTATTTCCTTGAACCCCGAAATTTTTTTTTTTTTTTTTTTTATTTTCTTGAACCCCAAAAATTTCTTTCGCGCAAATGATCCCTGATCACTGCATTTGAACCCCGCTCTCCTATTTGCCAAATAATGAACCCCATTCTCCAGTTTGAACCCCAGTCGCCCGACGATAACTCGCGATCGCCAATGTGAACCCCATCTCCAGAAAACACCTCGTGTCTCCTTTTCTCCATTTGAACCCCGATCTCCAGAAAATGCCTCAACACTTCCTTTTCTCCTTTTGGACCCCGTCTCCAGAAAATGCCTCAACATCTTCTTTTCTCCATTTGAACCCCGATCTCCAATCTCTCGTGATAATTCCGCTGGCAATGACGGAAATAACACCAAACCACTCTGAGGGCGACATGTCAGAGGGTATACCTTCACAAAAGGAAGGTAGCATGTGTATCTCTTCATCCGAAGACACCTATAACGACCTCCATTGGCCTCAGCCAGAGTCTAAGGTGACACATGAACAGAAGATAATCCTAAGGACCTCATTCCGGATATAATCTTCAACTCCAATCTCCATTTGAACCCCAGAAAATGCCTCAACATCTCCTTTTCTCCATATGAACCCCAGAATTTCGCGCCGATCGCGTAACATCCTTCGATTTCACTTCCATCTCTGCCCGACGGAAAAACTCGTCCAGTATCGCGCTACCGGAGAACACAGCTGATCTGACATCATGATGCTAAACTCCTCAGAGTAACACCTTCACCATCTGGCGAAACAAAACTCCAAGCGGTAACCACGGCTTGAACTGCGCTGATCGCAAAACACTTCCCATCTCTGTCCGACGGAAAAGCAAATCTCCTCCAGTATCGCACTACTGGAGAATATCTTCGATTCAATCATACGGCTAAACTCCTCGGAGTAACACCTTCACTGTCTGGCAAAAACCACTTCTCAAACGGTAACCACGGCTTGAGACTAGCTTATGCTTGCAATATGATGCATGATTGATTTTTTCTGCATAATGCTCCATAATCATGGAAATGCTACGCGATTTATTTTTCTATGCAACATGCTATGCTATTTTTTCATGATGAATGTATAAAAAGGTATCCCCCTCAAGGGACTCTTCTGGGGAGCACGAGACACTCCGCTAAGGAACTCGTCAATACTCCGATTCCGCCCTGATGGGGAATAGCGCTGCTGCTGGGAGAAGGCAACCCTTGCTGAGGAAAATCTCCTTTGCACCCAATCCGCTCGAGAAACTGCTGGGGATAAGCACCACCAACACTCTGTGGGGATACAACAGTCTTCGATTTGCTGAGGATATCAATCCCGACTCTGCTTCGGGAAACCCTCACAGATACCTGGTGACTTCACTGGGGAAATACTCACAGATACTCTGCCGAGGAAACAGCAACCTCCAGGCCTGGCGACTGGGGAAGCATCGATTTGACACCTGCTGGGGATAACCATCCTGACCCTGCTAGGGGAAACGAATGCTACTCCGCTGGGGAAGACCCATCCAATCCACATGTAGAATCAACTCAGCTAGGGATGCAGATATCAGTCTGCTACGGAAACTCATCCAATCCACTGGTAGTATGAACACTGCTGGAGATATATTTCATTGAAACCCGCTCCACTCGGGGAATAGCAACCTTCAGGCATGGCTGCTGAGGAAACACCATCTTACCTGCCGGGGATAACCATCCCGACTCGGCTGGGGAAGTCACAGACCTTGGATCTGCCAGGGATTTGGTCCTCTAATTCTGCTTGGGGATCTCGCCGGGGAAATGAGAAAAGTTGGTACAGAACACCCGTCGACTCGTCGAACCACAGTATCCACCTCCCAATCTCGTATCAGCTTTCCTCTTTGGAGAACTCCCAGACTTGTCTGGACCTTTTCTGCTCCATCATCTTGTATTCCAAGGTCGCGCCGCGCTCGACGGAATGCGAACTCCTGGGGACTATACATACTTTTCAATTTTCCGACTTTGAAGAGTCTTCTTGATTGATTCCAAAGGTCGTCGTACGTCCCTCGTCGCCTCTCTACCCATTCATTCGTCCCTGATCGGACCCTGCAGGGAATTTCTACAGACTTTCCAATCTTCCGATTTTGAAGAGTCTTCTTGATTAGAATCAAGGATCGTCGTACGTCTCAACGTCTTCGTCATCCCTTCATATTCGTTCGTCCTTGACTGGACTCCATGGGGATTTGTTTTCAACAGCTTCCACATCACCACCTGCAAGTGAGTGAAAAATATCTAACAGTTCCTGCAAAACAGATCGTTAGATAAAACCGTGCCCCAAGCGTGTCAAGATTTCAACACTTGGGTCACTCAACCTTCCGAATAAGATTTCAAGCTTTCAATCTTATAAACATGCATTGGAAGGGACCTGTATGTCTTAAAATGCAAGATTCTTTATCACAAACAATTGGATGTTTTTACAACCAAAGCGGTAATGAAAAACAAAAACAAAATTATTTGACTGAATATGCATTTTATTGATTGAAAAATGTAGCTCAAATCGAGCAATACAAAGGAAGCAATTCCTGAAAAGAGGTAATTGCACAAAAGGAAAAATCTATCCTAATGGCAATGTGAAACCCGTGATCTCATCGAATTTCAACTCGGTTACACCCCATATGTCCTCAGACTCTCCGTGCTTTCTGCCTTCTGAACAAGACGTTTCTGATTGATCCCTACCGGGTATTATCCATGATGCTTTAACCAAAGCGCAAACGATCATGTCGGACGCAGTTGTTCGTTTCAATCCCTCTTTTGCCTGGACCGCCCTTTCGGGTTTTCAGTCCACCGGGATACCCTTTTTTGCCCAAGTCGCCTTTTCAGGTTTTCGACTTGCCGGGTGTACAGTTTGTTCATTTTTATCCCTAATTTTTGCCCGAACCTTTTCTTTCTGTTTTTTGGTTCGCCGGGATGCCCATTTTTGCCTGGACTATTTTATTCTTTTCGTCCAGCGGGTCAATTCATACAAAGTATTTTTTAACTGCGTCCGCATTCACAGGGGATGGAAAATCCTCGCCATCCATGGTCGTTAACAATAAGGCTCTGTCGGAGAAAACCTTCTTGACCACGAATGGACCTTCATAATTCGGTGTCCATTCGCCCCTTCGATCGTTTTGAGGAGGAAGGATCCTTTTCAGCACCATATCACCTATGTGATATACCCGAGGTCGTACCTTTCTGTCAAAAGCACGCTTCATCCGTTGCTGGTATAACTGACCATGACAGATAGCTGCTAGCCTCTTTTCCTCAATCAGGCTCAACTCTTCATATCGGGTCCTTACCCATTCAGCTTCTTGCAATTTCACGTCCATCAGGACTCTCAAAGAGGGAATCTAAACCTCAACAGGTAATACAGCCTCCATTCCATATACCAATGAGAAAGGAGTTGCCCCAGTAGACGTACGCACCGACGTTCGATATCCATGCAATGCAAACGGCAACATCTCATGCCAGTCTTTATAGGTTACCACCATTTTCCGCATAATCACACCGTCAGTGCATTCAAACGTTATCCGGGCAACAAAGCTCATCCACCTTAACCTCCCCATCAGACATCAGAATCCGTTCGGATTCAGGGTCAGGCCCCTCCTCCGGGATCGGTTACTCTCAATCTTTCGATTAGAGCACCTCGAGATGTCCTCATCAGGGAACTCAAACTTCATCGGTTGATAATCCTCCACGGGTTGCTGGGCGACGTAGTCGGACAATACACCCCCCTTGATTGCTTTCTGAGAGGTATATCGAATATCGTATTCAATCAAAATCATTGGCCCTTTCGCAACCCGTCCGGTCACTGCTGGCTCTCAAACACATACTTGATCGGATCCATCTTGGACATCCACAAAGTGGCATGAACCAGCATATACTGTCTCAGTCGGCGAGCAGCCTATGCCAAAGTACATCAAGTTTTCTCGAACAGTGAATGTATTGTTTCACAGTCGGTAAACTTTTTGCTAAGGTAAATTGCATGCTCTTTTCGACAAGACTCGTCATGCTGATCCACTTCACCTCGTAGACCCCTCGAAGGCTTGTCAAGTACAGATTAACAGTCTCTTTCCATAGGGAGGCATCGGAATCGGAGGCTCCTGCAACTTATTCTTTTATCTTTCAATGCCCCTTGGCAATCATTATTTCACCTGACCGCTTGATCTTTTCTTTCTCAGCTTGAGTATGGGTTCACACGTGGCTATTAGGTGAGACGTGAACCATGACATGTAGTTCAATCTACCTAAGAAACCACGAACCTCTTTTTTCATTCTCGGTTCAGGCATTTCTTTTTTTTTTTTTTTTTTTTTTTTTAGCAGGATCGACCTCGATTCCTCTCTTACAATGAACCCTCAACAGCTTACCGGCCCGCACTCTGATAGTGCACTTATTCGAATTCAACCTCAGTTTGAATTATCTCCACTGGTCCACTTAACTTGGCCAGATCTGCCAGATGCCCCTCTTCTGTTTTGGGACTTTGCCATCATGTCATCAACATAGCATTCGATTTCATGATGAATCATATCATGAAACAAAGTCACTCTGATACGTGACATCGGCCTTCTGCTTCTTTAGAGGACAGTCTTCTCTCCATGGTAACTTGTGCACAACGACATCGGTATCCGACCCTGGCATATCCTGACATGACCAGGTGAAGGTATCCACATGCTTCCTTCAACAGGACTACCATTCTGCTTTCGACTCGCCTCTGAAGCGGCTCTAACTTTCACTTCCTTTCTGACCTCAGTGCTTGGAATAACGATCTTGCATCGCCCCTCGTGCGACTGAATCACCTTCTCCTCTTGTTTAAACAACCTGGCTAATTCCGGCAGATCACATTCTTCTTCGCCTTCTTCTTCGGCATGATAGATCGGATTGTCGAAGTCATACAGAGGTGTAACCGAATTGTTATCAATGAGATCCAGAGGATACCAAAGTCAGGACGAGACAAAATTCAAGGAAAGCAAATGAAAACAAACATTGCCATTTTTATTTGTTTTTAAACTGCAAAAATAACTGAAAAACAGGGAACACCGCTTTTTGACTGAAAAACATCCATTTATTGATGATGCAGAAATGTTGCAAAATATGAACATGAGGTGGCCCTTACAATGGACCATTACGTGTCGGGCAACACGTATGGCTTTCATGCAAATAAAACTGAAAACAGAAATTATTACTCTTCCGGATGAGTGACAGTGCTGAACTTTCTAAGCCTTCCAGCTTCCTGGTACGCACGACTTTATCCACCCATCAAACTCGCAGTTACCATCAGTCTTTTCACCCACTGTACAGGTGTGATCCGAATCTTCAGCAATTGCACTCACCATCGCCTGACCATGTGCCGGCATGGGATTGGCATTCACGTTGGGAGATGGAGCAAAGTTGATTGCTTTAGAATCCACCAGGTCTTGGACTACGTGCTTAAAAGCTTTGCAGTCCTCTACACTGTGCCCGGGAGCACCCGAATGGAATTCACATTTGACATTCTCATCGAAATTGGCTGGCCTTTGATCAGGTCTCAAAGGTGCCAAAGTCCTCAACTGTACCAACTCCAGATCCTTCAACTTCTTCAATAGGGAAGAGTATGTCACAGGCGGCCTGTCAAAATGCCGATCATTCATCCTCCCCCTGACTTGATATCCAGCCCTCTGAGGCCTCTGCTGGAATGGCTGACGTTGCTGTTGCGGTTGCTGCTGTTGTTGTGCAGGCTGATTGTCAGCAGGAATAGTTACCGCAGCGGTGTGCTGGAAGTAACGATCCCTGTCGGGTCCTCTTTGAGCGTAGACCGCACTGGTATCACCCTCATTTTTACGCTGACTGTTCCCGAAGGGCTTCTTCGATCCTGATGACGAAGCATTACCACCCTGGATTTTCCCGAGCTTCAGCCAGCTCTCAATTCTCTCCCCTGCCACCACAATGTCGGCAAAATTTGTGACGGGACAACCCACCATCCTTTCAGCAAAGACCCCCTGCAGGGTACCCATGAAGAGATCAGACATCTCTCTGTCAACTAGTGGAGGTTGCACTCTGGCAGCCAATTCCCTCCACCTCTGAGCGTATTCTTTAAACCCCTCGTTATTTTTCTGAGACATACCCTGCAGCTGGGTACGACTCGGAGCCATATCAGCGTTGAACTGATATTGTTTAAAGAAGGCATCGCCAAGATCTTGCCAGCTCTTGACATCAGAAGATTTCAGCTTGGTATACCATTCCAAGGATCCTCCAGACAGACTGTCTTGGAAGAAGTACATCCAAAGCTTTTGATCTGTAGTGTATGCAGAGATCTTGCGGACAAAGGCTTGAAGGTGAGTCTCCGGGCAGGAACTTCCATTATATTTGTCAAATGAGGGCGCTTTAAACTTCTGTGGGATCACAACCCCCTCGACTAGCCCCATATTCGACATGTTGACCACCCCAGGAATGGCATGGCTTTCCAGAGCCCTGATCTTGTCAGCCAGCAGCTGAATCTCCTTGTTCTGTGGCGGAGCACTATACGGACCAACGGTTCGTTGTGCATCGAGAACTGATCACCTTCTCGGTCCTCCTCCCTGTCATCGTCAACCCCAAAGAATGGTGGGAACAGACTATCCTTTAGATTATGCCCCAGACCGGGCCCACCACCAGTAGCACCAAAACCAGCAGCGTTGTTCACCATACCTACAGTTGCTCTCTTTCCACCGTCACGGGAACCACCCAGCCCCTGGTTGGAGACACCATCTAGGTTTACACCACTGTTTGCTGCTGAAGCCCGCTCGAGCTTCTCAACTTTATCAGCCAAAGCCTTCTGACCAACTGCAAACCCCTGCATGATGTTGATCAGTTCGCTCATCTTATCCTTCAGCTCGAGAATATCGGTGTTCGGAAGATCCATCAGTCTGGGAGTGTTGCGTCGAGTGAAGTATCTGTGAGGTCGGGTCGAGTGCAAAGGTACAGCTCTGCGAGCACGAGCAATGATTCCTGTCACAATCACGCACGTTAGAAACAGATACCTGCAAAAGAAAACACCAGTTATTATGATCATGCATGAATGCAGTGTTTATCCACATGAGGAACACTTTGTCTCTTGATCCTGGCTTCATTGAGACAAACAATAATCCGGCATCAATATTTTGATATTCAGCATTTGATTTCATCATACAGATCAGAGATATGTGATTTAGCAAAAATACCCCCAAACCATGTGTGTGCTTGTGTGAGTGCATACGGTAAAGCAAATAAAGCTTGAAGATCAATCACTGAATGAAAATCACCATCACATAACAAAATGCACAATAAGTGCCATAGTCATACATCAAAACAGATACAAATCTCCAGAATCAAGAAAGAAATACAAGCAAAAATGAATTCCGTCAACAAGCCTGACGGTAATCCCAACAAATGAAAGATCTAGCCGGATGAGGGTCCCACAGATGGCCCTATCTCATCTTCCATCTTCGCGAACTCTGCGGCGAACCTGAGCTCAGTATTCTCCTGCTGCAATCTCCCCACCTCTTTCTGGTGAATCTTCATCTGCCTGAAGTAGTGATCTCTCTCCGCCATATAATGATCCCTCTCAGCTATACAGTGATCTCTCTCGGCGACGATCTTCGCTTTCTCTGCTTCCTTAACCTTCAGCTTGGCTTCCCACTCAGCAACAAGAACTCGGACTCTGTCGTCCCTCTGATCTCTCACGAGGATTTGCCTCCTCTTCTCGTCTTCAATGACCTTCGCAGCTCTGGCTAGCCTTTCCTTCGTGATGTCATGCTCCCTGGTAGATGACGCTAAGGCTTGGCTGATCTTCCCATAATAGGCAGTGTCTATCTCAAAGCGCTTTGCTTCCATGGCATGTCGCTTGTCTTGATCTTCCATCTTCACTTTGATCTCCTGGTTGGCTATCTGAACCCGAGCGACAGTCATCTCCAACTCTGCTTTCTCCGCAAGCAATTGATCTCTGGCTCTCTTCATCTCGAGGAATTCTTCCATACTAACAGTGGAAGTCGGACCCTCAATCATAGGACGCCCAAGATCACCTCCCGGAAATGGTAGATGTGTAATCTCAATTCTCTTCCGCAACCAATCATCAAATAGAGGAAAATACCGACAGTTGACCTTCCCATAAGGAACTTTGCCCTTCCTCTGAATTTCACGCCACTCATCCAATACTTGCCTCAGCTTGGCCTGATTGCCATCAATCGGGAAGTAAAAGGACTCCTGAATCTCTCGACTAAGAGGAGGACCCTCTACAGCAAACCCCATCTGTCTCCTGAGAAGCACCGGGTTGTAATTGATGCAACCCTGAACTCCCACAAGAGGCACATTGGGAAGACTCCCACAACTGTATATAAAATCCCGTCCAGCCAGACCATTATGAGTCCATGCAATATCATCAGCCCGCAAACCCATCAACCTGAAGGACCACTTAACAGTAGGATCAAGATGAGCAAAAGCACCTCTGGACGGCAAATACCCCATAAACCACCTGAAGAGCAACTGAGCACAGCACCGGATCAAACCACCACGCCGCTTCTCGTTTCTGTTATGAACCGAGTAGTAAACATCTCCGATCAGAGTAGGAATAGGGTTTCTCTGCAGGAACAACCTGATAGCATTATGGTCCACAAAATTCTTCTGATTAGGAAACAAAATAATCCCATAAATGCTCACAGCAATCAGAGCACAAACCGTCTTCCAATTACCCATCGCAGCATGTTCCTTGGCATTAGCCTCCAAGAAACTCAGATGAAATCCAGGTAATTTCCCCTTTTCCTTCAAACCTTCCTTGATCATTTCCGGACTCAAATAAAGAGCACGGGAAATCTCAAGGACATCGGGCTCCACCCTAGTAACATGGAAAGGAATCTGATCACGGATCTGCATACCCAGGATGCCAGCATAATCCTCCATCAGAGGTCCCAACAAATAGTCTGGAAACACAAAGCATCTCAGCCCCGGGTCATAGAACTGGAGAAGTGTATGAATGGCGCTCCTGTCGCTGTCAGTGAGTCTGAAAACCATCTTCAGGATACTACCGTATGCCTCTCTGAACATCCCCACATGGTCGGGTGTAATTAACGCTATCATCTCTGTAGGTGTTTAATTGGCTGCATTATATGGTAAAACACTAATGTCTTGACTGATGTCATGACATGTATGTGTGACTACATTGTAGTTACTGCAGGACTAGCTAACACAGGATTTATTGAATGTCAAACTGGATGCTGTGACATTCATACCTGTCAACAGATACTAAGGAATAGAACAGCAGGAGTTCTGTTAGAACTTAGTATTCATTTGCAGTCTGGTTATCAAGGAAGAACCAGACCTGGCAGAAGGCCTACTGACTGAATGTCAAACTGGATGTTATGACATTCATCATTGAAAGCAGCTGCTGAAGATTAGACAGAGTGGTGTTCTGTTATACTTCAGCATGGAACTTAGTTTGTTCTTCAAGAGAATAACAGAACTAACTTAAGGCCAAATGTGTAAATGTTAAGTTGGACGCTTTGACATTTATTAATGTAAGCTGTTACTGTAGTATGGTCATTTTGATCATGTACAGGTCAGCAAAATTGTACAGTCTGCTTTCTGGAAAAACAGACTCAGCATATGGACCTTGATGTCAAGCTGAATGTCGTGACATTTATGCCTGACAGCATATGCTAAATTGTAGGTTGTTCAGTTTTCTGTTTCAGCTTTTTCTCAGGCTATTCTTCAGGGATTCAACAGCTGAGAGAAAATCCAGGAAATCAGCAACCAAGCTACATTCAATGAACCTAACAAATAGCCTATTTGTTAGTAACCTAATGTTGAATTTATGGGAACTTGTGTGACCTTAAATTCAGGAGGATACAGGTGCAAAAGCCCAGGATACTGCAATATAAAAGGAAGGTGTTCCTTCATTCAGTTTCAGGGATTTTGAGGCGTGAAGATTAAGTGTGTCCATCATACTTCACTGCTGTATTTTTGTGAGTCTTGTATTAGACGTATCTTGTAAGCCAAGTCATTATCAAGTAGATGATAGCTTTGGCATAGGGTGTTCATTGAGTTGTAAGTGTTGTGTCACTCAAAGCTTTTAAGCGTGAGTGCTGTGTATCTTGATTTAAGCTGTGAAGCATAATCAAGAGTTGTTTTTGAAGTGTGACTTCAAAGTGTCTTTAATATCACTAAGGTGATTGAGGGGGAGTGAGTAGGAACTCTGATCTTAGTGTAAGATTGAAATTGCATTGGGTAGGGATTAAGTGATAAGTTGTAAACGGGTGAGTTTAGCTTTGAATTGATACTACTAATAGTGGATTTCCTCCCTGGCTTGGTAGCCCCCAGACGTAGGTCATGTTGGACTGAACTGGGTGAACAATTACTTGTGTTATTTACTGCACTTACTGTTAAGTTCTGCATAATCCCTGTCTGTGCAGAATTGGATGTCATAACAACCAGCGTGACATCCAAAGTCTGATAACTAGAATTTCAATTGGCATCAGAGCAGGCACCCTGCCTGTGAATTTCTGGGTGAGATTTAGGGAAGTTACTTTCTAGTACCATGGACAAGGAGTTAGGACACTCAAACAGACCACCCATGTTGGATGGCTCTAATTATGATGACTGGAAGCCTCGTATGATAGCCTTCTTAAGGTCTCTAGACAGCAAAGTCTGGAGAGCTGTCAACAAAGGATGGGAACATCCAATGAGGACAGGTGAAGATGGAGTCAGTGTGCAGATTCCTGAAGAAGAGTGGGACAAGGAGCAAGAGGCATTAGCACTTGGAAATTCCAAGGCCTTGAATGCATTGTTCAATGGAATCAGCAAGAACATCTTCAGGCTGGTACACCACTGTGAACTAGCTAAGGAAGTTTGGGATACCCTCAAAGTAACACACGAAGGTACTTCCAAGGTGAAGATGTCCAAACTTCAGATGCTGACCACCAAGTTTGAAAATCTGAGGATGAAAGAGGAGGAGACTATTCATGACTTTCACATGAATATTCTTGAAATTGCAAACACCTCTGGTGGACTAGGTGAGAAAATGGCTGAAGAGAAACTTGTAAGAAAGATTCTCAGGTCCTTGCCTAAGAGATTTGCTATGAAGGTCACAGCCATAGAGGAGGCGCAGGACATCTGCAACATGAAGGTGGATGAACTCATTGGTTCCCTCCAAACCTTTGAAATGGGCCTAGGTGAGTATGCTGAGAAGAAGAACAAAAGCATAGCTTTTGTATCTAATGCTGAAGAGGAGTCAGAAGCAGGATATACTGGTGGTGATGAAAGTATATCAGAAGCCTTAGCCATGCTTGGGAGGCAGTTCAACAAGTTTGTGAAGAAAATTGATCAAAGAGGCAGACCTAATGTCAAGAACATCCCGTCTGACATTAAGAAAAGATCAACTTCTGATGAGAAGTTCAACCATGGCAAAGGAATCCAGTGTCATGGTTGTGAAGGGTATGGACACGTCAGAGCTGAATGCCCTACTTACCTCAAATTGCAAAATAAGGGGCTAGCTATCACTTGGTCTGAAGGAGATTCTGAAAGTGAATCTGAAGGAGAATCTGCCAAACATGTCACTGCACTAACCAGTGTTTGTGCCTCTGATGATGACTCAAGTGGAGATGAACTGTCCTTTGAAGAACTGGCTGCAGCCTATAAGAAGCTGTGTTCCACCAGTGCAGAAGTGCGTGCACAAGGAGAAAAGCAGAAGAAACTCATCACGGAACTGGAAGATGAGAGACAAAAGCAACTGTCTGTCATAGAGGGTCTAAATGGTGAAATAGCCCTGCTGACCTCCAAGCTGAACCAGATGACCAAATCCATCAGAATGATGAATAAGGGAACTGACACCTTGGAAGAGATTCTAAAGGTGGGACAGCAGTCTGGAACCAAATCTGGCCTAGGATTTGGGAAAAGATCCTCAACTGAACACAAACGCACAAAGGCTAAAGTTCAGAAGTACCAGCGGAAGTCAAAGCCAATGTCTCAACATCGAGGAACTAGGATGAATGATCATCAGAAGAGGAAATACCAGGATTGGAAGTGTCACCACTGTGGTAGGCTTGGTCATATAAAAGCCTTCTGCTACTGGATTCATGGTTTCCCTAACCAAGCCTCGCATGTCAGACCTAAGCACAAAACACATAAGCGATGTGTTCCCATTAAGAAGCAACAATGGTATGCTAGGATAGCACACACTGCTCTAAGAGCTTCTTCCAGAGAAGACTGGTACTTTGACAGTGGATGCTCAAGACATATGACTGGTATGGATAATCTACTGGTAGATATTCAACCTCACACTACCAGCTTTGTGACCTTTGGTGATGGTGCCAAAGGAAAAATAAGAGGTGTGGGCAAACTGGACTGTTTTGGAGTGCCAAAACTGAACAATGTGCTGTTAGTAAGAGGACTAACTGCAAACCTCATCAGCATAAGTCAGCTGTGTGATCAACGTTTTCATGTTCAGTTTACTAAGGAGCTGCGCATTGTGACAAATGGTGACAATCAGGAAGTTATGAGAGGAACCATGTCCAAAGACAACTGCTACCTGTGGGAACCTGAACTCTCTAACTTTTCCACAACATGCTCCTCAGCCAAGGAAGAACAGGAGGTGAAGCTGTGGCATAGAAGACTTGGACATCTCCACTTACGGGGAATGAAGAAGATCATATCCAAGGAAGCAGTCAGAGGAATTCCAAAGCTTCTGATTGATGAAGGAAGAGTCTGTGGAGAATGCCAGGTGGGCAAGCAAACCAAGATGTCACACCCGAAGCTGGGACATTCCACAACCTCCAGAGTTCTGGAACTGTTGCACATGGACCTAATGGGACCTATGCAGGTTGAAAGTCTTGGTGGGAAGAAGTATGCTTACGTGGTGGTTGATGACCATTCCAGATACACGTGGATAAGCTTCATCAGAGAGAAGTCAGATACATTTGATGTCTTCAAAGATCTGTGCATAAGACTTCAAAGGGAAAAGGACAGTTGTGTGGTCCGGATTAGAAGTGATCATGGTACGGAGTTCAAGAATTCCAAGTTTGATGAGTTTTGCTCGTCTGAAGGAATAAGCCATGAGTTCTCCTCTCCTATAACTCCTTAGCAGAATGGAATAGTTGAAAGAAAAAATAGAACTATTCAAGAATCTTCCAGAGCAATGATTCATGCAAAGAAGCTCCCCATGCACTTTTGGGCTGAAGCAATGAATACCGCGTGCTATGTTCACAACAGAGTCACCTTGAGAAAAGGAACCTCCTCCACTCTGTATGAAATATGGAAGGGCAAAAAACCCACTGTGAAGTACTTTCATATCTTTGGAAGCAAATGCTACATTCTCACAGATCGTGAACAGAGAAGGAAGCTAGATCCCAAAAGTGATGAAGGTATATTCCTGGGATACTCCACTAACAGCAGAGCCTACAGAGTGTTCAACTACAGGACCAATGTCCTGATGGAATCCATAAATGTCATTGTGGACGATAAAGAGGAAGGAACCGATGTCATGGAGGATGTTGAAACATTCCTTGACAGCTCAACTGACAGTCCAGTCAAGTCTGAAGAAGTACAGGAACCTCCTCCTGAATGTGAGGTAGATGCAACCACCAAAGTGCCATCTATCAGAATTCAGAAAGACCACCCTAAGGATCTTATCATAGGGGATCCCACCAGTGGGGTAACCACCAGGTCAAGAGGAATAAACTCAAATTCCTGCTTTGTATCCAAGGTTGAACCAAAGAATGTGAAGGAAGCCCTGACTGATGAATACTGGATCACTGCCATGCAAGAGGAACTTGAGCAGTCTGAGTTTGAAATGAGTCTAGTGGGAGAACTGACCTATTTCCTTGGAATGCAAGTAAACCAAATGGAGGACTCTATGTTTCTCTCCCAAAGCAAGTATGCCAAGAACATAGTTAAGAAGTTTGGTTTGGATAATGCTAGGCACAAGAGGACTCCTACTCCCACTCATCTGAAGTTGACCAAAGATGATGGAGGGCCTAGTGTTGATCAATTCCTGTATAGAAGCATGATAGGTAGTCTGTTGTACCTAACTGCAAGTAGACCTGACATTTCTTATGCAGTTGGAGTGTGTGCCAGATACCAAGCAGAGCCCAAGGTGAGCCACTTGAATCAAGTCAAAAGGATTCTCAAGTACATAAATGGGACTTGTGACTATGGGATGCTGTATTCACATGGGTCTGAGCCTGTCCTATCTGGGTACTGTGATGCTGACTGGGCTGGAAGTGCTGATGACAGAAAAAGCACATCAGGTGGATGTTTCTTCTTAGGAGAAAACCTCATATCTTGCTTCAGCAAGAAGCAGAATTGTGTTTCTCTGTCCATTGTAGAGGCTGAATACATAGCTGCTGGAAGCAGTTGCTCCCAACTGGTTTGGATGAAACAGATGCTCACTGAGTACAATGTCACTCAAAATGTCATGACATTGTTCTGTGATAATCTCAGTGCCATCAACATCTCCAAGAATCCCATCCAACACAGCAGAACCAAACATATTGACATTAGGCACCACTTCATCAGAGATCTGGTGGAAGACAAGGTGATCACTTTGGAACATGTAGCCACGGAGCTTCAACTGGCTGACATATTTACAAAGGCGCTGGATGTTATTCAATTTGAAAATTTAAGAAGCAAACTGGGAATATGTCTCTCTGAGACCTTATAGCAACCACTGATGTTTGGGATAAATTGTTTAATATCTCTGCCTATTAAACAATTTGTACTAGGCTATGATTGGTCACCAGATCATAGCTATGCTACTTGCAACAAGGGTGGATACAAGAGGGTAAGGAGACACCCTACTGTGAGAAGGCCAATGTACCTGCAGGAGTTCAAGGATGCTGTTCATGCAGGAGTGGTTCTGGATGTCAGAAACAACATCATGGCATCTGATATGGTGATACCTACTGTAAAGCAAAAGTGGGTGATTACTTGATCGAAGCTGTGAAGCAAGATCAAGTGGATGTTAACTTGGTTGAAACTGTGAAGTAAAACCAAGTCTGGAACTCTGTCATTGTGCTCTGGCTATGTTGTTGGCTTTGGCAACATTTTTGACAAAAAGGGGGAGTAATAACCACCACTACCCCTGACAAACAGAGTGGGTCTCTACACCAGACTCTCATGACAGATCTGAAGATTCCCTCCCCTGCAGCAACTGTGTGTTGAAGTTTATATTTAACTTCTGTTTTTGTGATGCTTTGTGAAGTTTTTATTTAACTTCCATGTGTGTGAGTGTGCTGCCACTCTGAGTGTATTAGCTAGTATTATTTCCTGCTAGGTGAGTGATTCCGCTGCTATGAACTCTGTTATGGGGATCAAAGTGTTTTAGCCAAAAATTTGCCAAAGGGGGAGTTTGTAGGTGTTTAATTGGCTGCATTATATGGTAAAACACTAATGTCTTGACTGATGTCATGACATGTATGTGTGACTACATTGTAGTTACTGCAGGACTAGCTAACACAGGATTTATTGAATGTCAAACTGGATGCTGTGACATTCATACTTGTCAACAGATACTAAGGAATAGAACAGCAGGAGTTCTGTTAGAACTTAGTATTCATTTGCAGTCTGGTTATCAAGGAAGAACCAGACCTGGCAGAAGGCCTACTGACTGAATGTCAAACTGGATGTTATGACATTCATCATTGAAAGCAGCTGCTGAAGATTAGACAGAGTGGTGTTCTGTTATACTTCAGCATGGAACTTAGTTTGTTCTTCAAGAGAATAACAGAACTAACTTAAGGCCAAATGTGTAAATGTTAAGTTGGACACTTTGACATTTATTAATGTAAGCTGTTACTGTAGTATGGTCATTTTGATCATGTACAGGTCAGCAAAATTGTACAGTCTGTTTTCTGGAAAAACAGACTCAGCATATGGACCTTGATGTCAAGCTGAATGTCGTGACATTCATGCCTGACAGCATATGCTAAATTGTAGGTTGTTCAGTTTTCTGTTTCAGCTTTTTCTCAGGCTATTCTTCAGGGATTCAACAGCTGAGAGAAAATCCAGGAAATCAACAACCAAGCTACATTCAATGAACCTAACAAATAGCCTATTTGTTAGTAACCTAATGTTGAATTTATGGGAACTTGTGTGACCTTAAATTCAGGAGGATACAGGTGCAAAAGCCCAGGATACTGCAATATAAAAGGAAGGTGTTCCTTCATTCAGTTTCAGGGATTTTGAGGCGTGAAGATTAAGTGTGTCCATCATACTTCACTGCTGTATTTTTGTGAGTCTTGTATTAGACGTATCTTATAAGCCAAGTCATTATCAAGTAGATGATAGCTTTGGCATAGGGTGTTCATTGAGTTGTAAGTGTTGTGTCACTCAAAGCTTTTAAGCGTGAGTGCTGTGTATCTTGATTTAAGCTGTGAAGCATAATCAAGAGTTGTTTTTGAAGTGTGACTTCAAAGTGTCTTTAATATCACTGAGGTGATTGAGGGGGAGTGAGTAGGAACTCTGATCTTAGTGTAAGATTGAAATTGCATTGGGTAGGGATTAAGTGATAAGTTGTAAACGGGTGAGTTTAGCTTTGAATTGATACTACTAATAGTGGATTTCCTCCCTGGCTTGGTAGCCCCCAGACGTAGGTCATGTTGGACTGAACTGGGTGAACAATTACTTGTGTTATTTACTGCACTTACTGTTAAGTTCTGCATAATCCCTGTCTGTGCAGAATTGGATGTCATAACAACCAGTGTGACATCCAAAGTCTGATAACTAGAATTTCAATCTCCTTCAGCACACCAATCTCAGGGTCGAAGAAACTGTAGGCAACATCATGCTTCAAACCGGTCCTCATGTCTGAACAGAAAGTCTCTCAACCAGAATCTCGATCAAAATGTCCCTGCATATGGATAAACATGTGTTAGATGCAGGTAAATGCATTATGAAATGATGCTGATGAATGAATGCAATGCATTGCCATCCTCCAAGTCATCTGATCATCTGTTGCTCTGAATCACAACTCGGATCTCTGAACTGATCACAACCATCTGAGGGAACATGTAACCACAAATCCATCTCAAGGGTTCCGAAATAAACGGAAGACAGATACATCATCATCATCATCAAACAATCTCTGAGCAGATACCCACAACCATCTGAATCGGCCCGGGGAATCCTGAAATAAACGGATCCCCACTGATAAATACCACAGACAGCACTCCGGCGTCTCGGAAATAAACGGCCATAAATCCGACTTATAAATATGACTCTGATCCACGGAACCAAAAGTCACCATCTGAGTCACCATCTGATCATGCATCTGTAAGAATCACCCTCCCCTCACAGGTAAATTCTAATCAGGTCACCCTAAGGCGGATAATAGTCTCGACAATCGGGCGGAGATACTCAATGGGTTTGCCCTTTCGGGTGTGCCATTGTAGCTCCCTTAAGATCGTCTAAACCAAAGATCCGGGAAATGATCGGTCACCAGAGTCAACAGCTCAAATGAAGTAACTCAACCAAAGTGGAGTACCCCACAGAGGAGAGCACTATCAAATGAACCTCGTCCGGCTTGTGGTACATCATGCTGCCAGGCACATATTGACCTAACATGAAAGAGGCAACATGAGACCACACTAATCCTAGGTGTATACTCGGGCCTGGGTTTTAGCCCCACTCAAAACACCCACCCCAAACAGAGAAACCACCTGCACAGAGGACGGCAATAACATGATAGTATGATGCATGCAAATATTTATGCAAATATATACACAGTCAGAATAATAAATGCAATAAATAAAGCAAAACGAGCAACCTAAACTATCCTAGAACGCTAGGAAAGACTCGCTTAGGGAAGATGGACCAGCACAGGTCAACATCCTGTACATTTCCCCAGCAGAGTCGCCAGCTGTCGCATCCGCGAAAAAACAACCGGCGGGCTAAAACAAAAACACAAACAGAGCCGCCACTGCGCGTTATTTATCCCAAGATAGGGAAAGGAAACGCTCAGAGAAACCTGGAAAAAGCATGGTCTCGCGACCAAAGAGAAAGGGTAAGGGAGTCGGTTACGCAAGGGGAAGGTATTAGCACCCCTCACGTCCGTCGTACTCGACAGGATCCACGTTCTAAAAAAAAGAAAAGGTTGCTAAAACATCACACACACACACAAGGAACGCGGGTGGGGTTAAGAAGAAGAGAGCTCGATAGGACATCGCATCCTATGCCTACATATCTCGTCTGGAACGAGAATCAGAGCTACTGTAGTTCGGCTCACGCACGCCAAACAACACAAACACCCAAACAGGCAAACATGGAGCCTGAATGCCAATCTCTGGGCTTACATCAGCATCCGAACCAAAACACACGCACACTGGAACCCAGATGCCACTTGATGGACTTACACCGACTTCCAAGCACACAACAAGTACAAACAAACATCATCAGGATACGGACAGCCAATCGCTGGGCTTACATCCATATCCTGACACACAAGCTTAACAAGCAAACACACACAAAAAGGAAAAAAAGTGCCCGGAGAGACCTCGCACGGTCTCCTGCCTGCATACCTCGTCTGGAACAAGGATCAGGGCGATGTAGTTCCCCCCAAAGGGGGAGAAAGACTAACCAGACACAAAGGGAAGACGCACTACCAGGGAGCTGTACTCGAGCCTAGTGTTATCATGCATCATTGCCCTATGTTATGGTTTCTACCTACTTGCATCACAGCAAGCTAATCCTATCCAGGAAGAAAGCAAGCATGCAAGCATCAACAAAACAAAACAAGCATTTCAAGCAAGTATTCACAAAGCACACACTATATCCAGTCAAGTGAGGCTCAAACAATGGGTTTGACTGCCGAGGCAAGTCATCTGTACAAGGGTAGAATTAGCTCTTAACCTTGCCATTGAGGGGCTAAGGTGAAGCCAGATGAAAGGTGAGTGAAGATTAGACTTCACAGCTCCCATCCCTGTCCAGGGAGAGCTTCAGACAAAGGAGCGTGGGTTCAGAAAGATGGAACCCTTCTACGCTCAAAGACTCTGACACAACTGTACAAAGTACAAGATCTTGGGTTTGTGTCCCAATGCATCAACACAGTGGTGTGAGCAGAGGGACGACTCAACAGAATAGTGGGGGATAGATTGCATATCCCTTGGCTTCCACCAATTGCCTTAATCAAGGACTTTACCTGCTTGAGCACAAATGTAAACAACCACAAACATCACCTCTTAAGGAGGACTTCAGACAGTTGCCTGGCCAAGTAACAGGCCAGGTCTTCCAGACTACATGAAGTCAAGAGATTCTACCTCAATTGGTTTAAAAACCAAGCAACAGCAAACAAGTTCTCAAGGAACTGTAAGCAACTAAATGTACCTGAAATCAATCAAGTATCATCAGTACTCAGACAAATCAACAGTAAACAGCAAATGTTAATCTATACAGACAACACAGGTTAATGCACACAAGTGCAAGCTATAAGCTCAAGCTCAAGCTTCACAACCTACAAAACAAAGTCAAATTAGTTCTCAACATCAAACAATCTCAATTTAATTGACTTGAAGCAATCTCCTTAAGCATTGTGCATTTCATCCTGAAAAGTCAAACCAAATGTGAGAAACAAGACCACTAGGCCAAGCCTAGGGTCCAAAGGTGATAAAAAATTCTAAACAGCAAGTGCAATTCAACCAAAATCAAATTCAAACAATTCAAAAGCAAATGCAATTGGTCCCATGCTTATATCAATCACCATTATTATTTCATGACCAAAACATCACAAACTAGGTCAAATACAACACCAAATGACCAAACAGAACTATCTCACTCAAAAGCATATCAAAACAATTCAATTAATTCCACAAAAATTCACACCTAAACAGGACACATTCAATGTATATCATGTCAATTTTCAGCTCAATTGGACAAAAGAAAGTAGGTCAATGAAAATCAAGAAATCCAGACACATTTATACAAGCCAATTCAAGGCAACAACACAAGCATCAACTTCCATAATTCATAAAACAGTGACAACATATTAGAAATGAATGGGATCAAAACCATGATGTCCCATAATGTGTCTACTATGCTCATGTCAAATTTCATCTTCATCCAATACCATATGAGAATTTCACAAGCAAAATGCCAACATGTGTCACACAAATTCACAAAATGAGCCAACAGAGAAGAAAATTATCAATCAATTAGAAAATGACATCAAAAATTCCAGCAAAAATCACATGTTATCTTGACATATCAATGATCATTCATGCAAAAAATTGGAGCAATCAAACATTTCTAGGCCATGCAAATAAAATCAGAAAGTTGACCTAGCTAGGTGTGACACAAATTGTCACACCTCTATTCAAAAAATCATATCTCCATCACCAAGTATCCAAAAATCACAAACCACACATGAAAATCACCATCAAGATGTCCAGAACAAGCACAAAAAGTTTCATTCATTTCTTTGGAAGTATGAGCATTTCATGATAAAAATGGCAAAACATATACAAATGTGACATATTCCACAAACCCTAGGCATGTTAATTTTCCACACGTGCAAAAATTTCACAAAAATCATCATAAAATTCTACACATTATCCTGAGCATGGCACAAAACATTTCACAAAATTTGGATAATTTATGAGTGAGTTACCAATTTTCTAAGTTCACCTAACAAAATGAAATAAGAAAAGAAAAACAAAATAGAAATAATAATAATTAAATGGCGTAATGACATTTTTGCAATTCTTAACACATTATCCAAAACTACGCCGTTTTGATTAGTGGCAACGGAATGTTTCTATTGGCCAGCGGGGGCGGGAAACAAGATTCAAATGATGCAAATGGAAAATGAAGATCTACAGCACATATTTCATCGTTCTTGAACCAACCAATTCCAGAAAACGCATGAACATCATGAACAATGAATTCTCACCAAAATCAACATGTTTATAACCATTGGAACCGTATGAGCATGTAGATTCCAAATATGTAACTAATTCCTCCTAATTCCTACTGTGTCTCACGGATCGATCAAAAAGATAAATGACATCCAAACTTTGAATCGAAATATCTTCTTCTACAGTTAACCAAATTGAAAACCAAGCACATCATGTTGATCTACGATAGATGAACTACAAAAACCACTCAATTTAAGAAAAAGAGAGATTCGAATTTGCACCTTGGATTATGGCAGTTGATGATTCTTGATGTTTCTGGACATGAGAACCTCAAACAGATGCGTGCCAAGATTCCTGAGGTTGAATGGAGAAGTTGCCTTAGCTCAAACACGATCCAGGAGGAAGAATTCACAAAACTCCATTGTTGCACATACTTTGGACAGTCACGAACCTTGAGCTTTTTGGCAATGGATTGATGAAACAGTCGGAGAACAATGTCCAAGGAACACGAAGCAACAAGAATTTTGCACTTTGGTGAAGAATTGATGAAGTTTGGATCAAAAATGTGGAATGAAGATTCTTGAGAGTTTGGAAAATTGGAGGGAAAGTTTGTTAGATTTCTTGAGAATTGCAATTGTGATTTGCAATTCAGTTATGATTAGAGCTAAATACCAATCCCTTAATCACTCTCTTAATCCAAATTAGCAAAAATGAAATTGATTAACATAATGTGAAATTTCAATGAAAGCTCCAAAATGCCCTTGCCAAATATTGAACCATGACAGCTCATGACAGCTCAAACATCTTCTAAATGGTATTTGTGATGTGTTGCAAAAACTCCCATTCCAAAATTCCAAGTATTTTGCAAGTTGGACCATTTTGCCCTTGGATTTTAATTAGTGCACTTGAAAATTGACCTTTTGCATTGACCATTTTTGATGAATTTTGATTATGCACCATGAAAGTACATGTCAAATGGAGTTTGCTCATAAAAAGATCACTCATTTTGGACACTCCATGTGAAAGTTATGCCACTTTGATTATGGGTCTTTTTTGAAATTGAATGGACCATAACTTGTCAACCATACATGGGAATTTCAAGTTCTTGGACTTTTTGGAAAGGTGAGATCAAGATCTACAACTTTCATGTGGAACAAATTTTCATTTGAAGCTTTTTTGGACATGTAATTTTGTGGTGAAAAACTTTCCATTTTTGGAAACTTCCATTACAAGTCACTTTCTATTTTTGGCAATTCTTGTCCTGACTTTATTTTCTCCATTCTTGAGCTTTGACATGTCAAATAACACCTGTTCTAACATGAATGAAGTGTATCCAACTCACTTCCACCTCCAAATCCATAAAATCAAACACAGTTGACCACAGTTGACTTTTCAACTGATAGATGAATTTGGCAATGCACTGATCAATCTGAGCCCGAATCCTCTGATGAAATGGCTCAATGATAACACCCTAGCCTCAATAAGCTCCATAAAATCATTTGATGATCCCCACATCCATCATAGACCCCATCTCCTAGCCATGCCCTGATTGGCCCAATGCAACTGATTAGGGTTGACCAGTGGTCAAAACCCTAATCTCAAGGAATATGATCAACCACTTGATGATGACAAACCATGATGATGATGATGAATCATTTCAAACAAGATGAAGACCAATCTCCTTGAGAAATCATGAAACCCTAATTTGGACTTCCACATCCTCAGATGATTAATGACCAGTCCCATGAAACCCTAGCTTGCACATAACCTCTCCATCTCCTGATCAAGACTTGGGAAGATGACTTGCACAATGTAACCACATGATATGCAATATGCAATGTCTAATGACCTAAAAAATGATATGCAATATGTTATGCTAGTCCCATGAGAGGAGGGCAAATTTTGAGGTGTTACACTCACCTCCAAGTTTGAGAACTTAAGGATGAAAGAAGATGAAAACATTCATGAATTTCACATGAGTATCCTTGAAATTGCCAATGCTTCAGGAGCCCTGGGAGAGAAGATGACAGATGAAAAACTGGTAAGGAAAATACTCAGGTCACTTCCTAAGAGATTTGCAATGAAGGTGACTGCTATAGAAGAATCTCAAGACATTTCCAACATGAGGGTAGATGAGCTAATTGGTTCCCTCTAAACCTTTGAGTTGGGGATAAATGATGGTGTTGAAAGGAAAACAAAGAGCATGGCCTTTATGTCAAACACAGAAGAGGATAAGAGTCAGGAGGATGATGAAGATCTGGTCAGTGAAGTAGCAATGTTGGGAAGGCAGTTCAATAAACTGTTGAAAAAGATGGATGTAAGATCAGGGGAAAATGTCAAGAACATCTCATCAGACATCAGTAAATCCAACAATGCAGGAAGAAAAGCAAGATCAGATGAGAAGCTCAAAGAAGGAAAAGAGGTTCAGTGCTATGAATGTGATGGGTATGGACACATCAGGACTGAATGTGGAACCTACCTCAAGAAACAGAAGATGAGTCTTGCTGCCACTTGGTCTGATGAAAGTGAAACAGAGGTGACTGCAAATCTTGTGACTTCCTTGACAGGAAGATGGGGATCTGATGAAGACTTAAGTGATGATGAAGTAACCTTTGAAGAATTGGCATCTACCTACAGAAAGTTGTGTATCAAAAGTGTAGAGCTGTGCAAACAGGTTGAACACAATAAGAAGGAAATAACTCAACTAGAGAATGAGAAGGAAGAATACTTGGAAATCATCTCAAATTTACAAACAGAAGCAGTGGGTCTAAATGCCAAGCTAGGTGAAAATCCTCAAGCTGAAAGACAGAAGATAGCACAGCTGGAAGATGAGAAGGCAGACCATGTGAATACTATCTCTAAGTTGAAAACTGAAGTCGTGTTTCTAAATTCTAAACTAGAAGAGATGACCAAGTATGTAAGGATGTTAAGCAATGGATCTGACTCCTTAGACAAGATTCTCCAAACTGGACAAATAGCAGGAGACAAATCTGGTATTGGGTATAATTACTCAAAACCTGAGTGCAGCTACACTGGTGCAAAATCTCAAGCCAAATCTATGTGCATCCATAATAAAGGTAAATCTGTGATGTCACATCATATGTCACAACACCAGAGAAAAAGACAGCAGAAAGGGAAACAACAAAGATGGATATGTCATCACTGTGGGAAATTTGGTCATCTAAGACCGTTCTGCTATAAACTATATGGTTATCCCAAGCCTGCTAATCATCAGAATCACTATCAATCCAAACCCAAGCAGCACAGGCCTATCATTAAGAAGCAATGGATTCCTAAGACTAATGCTACAGGTTTGATAGCTCACATACCCCTCAAAATCTCAGCCAAAGAAGAGTGGTACTTTGATAGTGGATGTTCCAGACACATGACTGGGAACCAAGACCTGATAACTGATCTGCATCATCATATCATAGGGCATGTAACCTTTGGAGATGGAGCAAAAGGTGAAATCAAGGGAACCGGAAAGCTTGGGTGTTGTGGAGTTCCTAAACTTGACAAGGTTCTACTAGTTAAGGGCTTGACTGCAAATCTAATAAGCATCAGTCAATTATGTGATCAAGGCTTGAATGTTAACTTCACCAAAACTGAATGTCTAATCTTTGACAAAAATAGTGAAGTAATTATGAAAGGAATCAGGTCCAAAAACAACTGCTACATATGGAGCTCTCAAATTGATTATCCCGTAAAGCATTGGATGAGTATAGATGCTCTCAAGAGTAATGACAAACAAGTCTGTGGGAAATGTCAGACAAAGATGTCTCATCAGAAGCTCAGAGGAGAAAAGGTTATGATAACCCAAACAACTGAGAAGACAGATCAAATAAGTGGACATATGACCAATCATAAGCAGAATGGAACTATTAATTTATCTCAAAGCAAAAAGGCCAAGAACAATGTGGAGGATATTGGAAAGACACCTGCATCTACACATGTAAAACGTATAGAAGATAAAAGCAGTTGGGTTCAACTTGGTTGAATGAAATCCTTGATTACATACAATGTCACACACGATGTCATGACATTGTATTATGACTTCCTGAATGCTGAAGCCAGGTCCAAAAATCAGATTCAACACAGATGGACAAAGTACAGGTCTAGCTATTATCACTCCATTAGGAAATCTGTGAAAGACAAATTCAGAAATCTAAAGCTTGGACTGGAACTAGCAGACAAGCTTGCAAGGAATTTGGGTAAAAGTGAATATGATGGAGGGAAATTAGGGATTTGGACTCTTGAGAAATTATGGCAATTAACAAGAAAAAATAAAAGAAATAAAAATAATGTCTGCCCTTTTAAAAGAAAGAGCCCCATTAATGATAAACCATTCCCAAGCTTTGAAAATAGTATCTATTCCCTTAGCACACGCTACCTAAACTCAGCAACTGCCATTTCCATTCAACTTCTAAGAAAAGCTCGGCTAGGGCAAAGAAACCTGCCTCAAAAGTCCTACAACATGTCTCAACATCCATCATCATCTGGTTCTAAATCCTCCCAACATGCAAAGACTCCATCCATGGAATTTGTTGATGAAGACGTAATGGACGTCACTCCTCTGTGCATGATACCGGGCGACACCACAGGTACCTCCTCCAACGCTGGAGATATACAAGGTAATACCTCTGGTAACTCCTCTCTCTCTAAAGACATGCATTATACTGATCGTGCTATAAGGAGACTGGTTACTAGGATTCTGAGAGAAGGGCATGAAGTCAAAGGGGTTTCTACCCCTCTGTCTAGAAGGGAACCCTCTCCTGAGGAAGAACCTCATGCTGATAAAGATGAGGACTCATCTAAATCAGAAAAAGAAAGTGCTGCTGAAGGGCTTTGCTCTCTAGGTAAAACCCTACCTAGCAAGAAACAAAATGTGCCTCAAGAAAATATTATTGATCTAGAGGAAGAAAGCACTGAAGGAGAGGATGATCCTTTGGTTCATCTGGTTAAACCTAGCATAGCTGAGAAACTGAGAACTAAGAAAGGGAAAAGTATGGCTAAAATGAGAGCTGCTAGAGTGAAAAAGGCTGCAGGTATAGGACCCTCAAAACCCTGGAGCAAGGTTGAGGTTGGGAAAAGGAAGGAAAGAGACAACTCTGACTCTGAGGAGGATGTTAAAGACGATGTCCCAGACATCTCCCCTGCAAAAAGGCAGGTTGCTCAGAAATCTCCTAGAAAGACTTCTGCTGCTACTGGTGTACATCTTGACAAAATCTCCTTTCACTTGGAAGATGGAGCTGCAAAGTGGAAATATGTCATTCAGAGAAGAGTAGCCATTGAAAGAGAGCTTGGACAAGAAGCTATAGAGGTAAAGGAGATAATTGAGCTGATCAAAAATGATGGACTCATGAAGACTGTGGTAACTCTACCCCAATGCTATGAGGGGTTGGTTAAAGAGTTTATTGTTAATATCCCTGAGGATATTCATGATAAGAACAGCAGGGAGTTTTGCATGGTATTTGTAAGGGGCAAATGTGTGAAATTCTCACAAAGTGTCATCAACAAGTTCCTAGGAAGAGGAATGGATGGAGGAGTAGACCTAGAGACCACAGACAATGAGGTCTGTAGGGTTATCACAGCTGGCCAAGTTAAGGAATGGCCTAGCAGGAATCACTTATCAACTAGAAAACTCAGTGTTAAATATGCCATATTGCACAAGATTGGCTCAGCTAATTGGATTCCTACTAATCATGCCTCTACCACCTCCATAAATCTTGGAAGAATCATTCATGCAATTGGAACAAGGGTTAACTATGATTTTGGCAAGTTCATATTTGATCAAACCATTAGACATGCTTCTACAAATGTTGTAAAGTTACCCATTGCCTTCCCCTCCCTTATCTGTGGCATTATCCTAAGCCAACAACCAGGGATTCTAAGTACAAGTGACATCCCAAGCAGGAGAAAAACCCCTCTGTCCATACATTACAAATTGTTTGAGGGAAGTCATGTCAATGATGTCATGACATCTGCCAGAAGAGAGTCTACATCTAAAGGAAGCTTGATTGACCAACTAAAAGAGACCTGCAAAGAATTGGTCAATGGCATAAGGGTGGCAAAGGCTAGAAAAGAAGCCTTAAAAGTTCTCATCTGTAGCCTGGAAAGGGAAGAAATAGAGAAGGCTGGTAAGGATCTAAATGCAATATCCCAATCCAGTGGTAACTCTGGAAGTTCAGAAGACTCTGAAGGTGCAAGAGAAGATACAAGTGATACCTCTACTTCTGATTAATGGTTCCTGGCTGAATTGAAGACTGAGAGGTGTGCTGGAAAGTTTGGTGGAAGCTGATGCTGATTGGAAGGCTGATGTGTTTTCTGTTTTTGTATTTTATGGCAGTCCTTATTGATGCCTGTTATGTAATATTTAGGGCTCTTAAAGAGTTCCTTGGATTTGTTCATTGTCTCAGCTGTCACAGTTGTGTATAATGATGGTGTGTACTTCCTGAATATTTTGTTTTAACATGCTTAATGTTATAACATCTGATCTAACATTCTCTACTAGGCTAATAGACATTTATTTTGTCTCATTGGTCACCTTTGGTCAATTTTGACTAAAAAGGGGGAGAAGTGCTGTTATGGAAGTTGTATGTGGCTGGACTGGAGGATAGCTATTATTGAAAGAGGTGCACAGGTGCTACAACAATATGTTTGTCTATTTACAGATGTCAAACAGGATGTCTGATATGGTGCACAGGTGTTGATGTTAAAGCAGATGTCAGTATGACATTCTGGCTGGTACAGGTACTGGAGATCAGTAGCTGTTATGAATGCACAGATTTAGGGGGAGAAGAAGTACCCTAATGCATTGTGCATTTGTGTGTCTTACTAGTTGCATCCATAACTAGTAATTCTGTTGATTGTTGCACAGACTGAGGGGGAGGAGAAGTACCTTTGTGCATGTGTGTATTACTAGTAGCCATAGCTAGTAATTGTTTTGCTTCTGCTGCTGATTAAACTACTGTTAAGTTGTTTAACTGCTGATAGTTTTCCTTGTGAACAAAAAGGACAGATATATGTTTTAGCCAAAATTTGCCAAAGGGGGAGTTTGTTGATTCTAAGTATTGGTAGCAATTTTGGTAAAACAAAGAGTGTTCACAAGATGTCATGTGTGATGTCTTAACATGAGATATCCTATGTACCTGCTGGAATTCAAGAACATGTGCAAGCAGGATTGTTTCAGAATGCCACATACAATGACAAGGCTTCTGATATTGGTTGTACCTGCTGGAGCTTAAATGGAAGACATGTTCATGCAGGATTGTTTCAGATGACATACACAATGTCATGGTATCTGATATGGTTGTACCTGCTATAAAAGGAAATTGGACTATGCAGGATTTTTCCAGGATGTCAGACCCGATGTCATGACATCCTGTACACAGTACATTCAGTATGAATGTCTGGTGTTTTATGATTGCACAATTAATGGCAATCTTTGTATGATTGAAGATATGGCTAGCTGGCGCATTCAATCATGGATTACAACCAGATTTACTTATTTTCCAAGAAGATCTATACAGCTGTTATAAAAAGATTTGATTGGAAAATAGATTTAGGGTTTTCAAGATGTCCAAGCCCAGCTGAGAGCTTCTATAAAAAGGGACTTAGAAAACCTGTTTGAATACACAACCAAGACTGTTTGGCTAGGGTTTGTGTCTGTTTAGTCGTAAGACTTGTAGGTCATTCAAGTCATCCATAAATGATTGAATTGGACTGATTTTTGGTTGTAATTTGTCACTCTAAAGCTGTTAAGCAAGAGTGTGTGTCTACTTGATCAAAGTTGTGAAGCAAGATCAAGTGTGTGTCTTCTTGATCAAAGCTGTGAAGCAAGATCAAGAGTGTGTCTTCTTGATTGAAACTGTGAAGTAAATTCAAGAGTTTGTAATTGAAAAGTATTTTCTTTTCACAAGGGATTGTTGTTTAAAATCACGGGTGTGTGATTGTAAGGGAAGTGAGTGGGTTCTCATATCTAAGAGTGCTTAGGTAGAAGTTGCACGGGTAGAGATTAGGTGAGAAAGACTGTAACTTGTTGAAGTGTACGGATAGTCTTTGAACTAATTCTATTTTAGTGAATTTCCTTCCTGGCTTGGTAGCCCCCAGACGTAGGTGAGTTGCACCGAACTGGGTTAACAATTGCTTGTGTGATCTGCTCTACCATTCTGTTTTTATCTTATCCATTGTGTGTTAGCAGATATCAGTGTCGTAACATTACCTTCGATATCTTATATCTGATACCAGAATTTCACTTACGATGTTCTACAATTCACTTAAGTGTATCGTACCTTATGATGTTCCTTATTTAGTTTGTCTCTCATAGATCCGTCCTTTTGTGTGTGATCCTGTAGGTTTTTGCGATATTGGAAATTATATTAAATCGGGTATTTAACATATAAACAGTGAGTGGTATCTAGCAACACATCACTGCTACCCAAGACACGAAAATTTCATGTGATTTGACAAATCCCTTTTTGTGATAATACTTGTGTGTACAATTACCCTTTTTGCCCTTATGTTTATATTGAACATAAGGCATATACTGTGTCATCCTTGTCCAATTAAATATTGGTTTCTTATACATTTATCCTATTATATAGGGTGGGCAAATTCCATCTAGGTCACTCATGTCCCTCAGCATGCTTCGTGGAGTACCCATCAACTATCTTTATGGTCATCCAATTATAGACGATGTTTGATCAACAATAAAGCACTCGACTCTACATCTAAGGTCCATAGTGGTTTAAGGTCTAAGGTGGTATACACCACTATCACCATGAGAATAACTTATGACACTTTGCATAACATTATATGTAGTATTCTCATAGCGGGTCTATCCAGTATAAAAATTACTCCTAATATTCATACATATGTTTAAGACTTGATAACTCCTTATCCATGATCCATGAGAAGTGATCATCAGTCTATATACACAATGGTCTTATTGCTTTAATGTTATACCATTTCACAACAAATCTCGACTACGGATACTTTAAGAATAGTTTTCTTATGATTAATGGGATCTCATGATTAAGTCACACTTGATACATTAAACGGACTAGCTATTCTAGGGACTTTATTAAACAAACAGAATAAAGAAAAAACCTTTTATTATTAATAAATAATTCGACACAAGTACCAAAAGTATTGGCCTCTAGGGCTTACACTAACAATTTGCTCATGCCTCAAACCTTTGAAACATCTCAATATGTCTCTTGCATCACTAAATCCTAATTTGTTTTACCATGGTTCTTGATGAAGCTTGTGGTTCAAGAAACCCTAATTTGGGCATCCTTTGATCATTGACCTTAATTTTGGTCACCCTATCATGCCACCACTCATTCAACACCAATTCATGATAATACAACCATAATTCATCATTCAAACATTCATTTAATTCATGTTATAAGTACTTGGTTTGATCATGGTTTTTGAACTTTTAACGCATTTGATTCACCTATGAACTTGACCTAACATCACTCCACAAAGCCCCAAGCCTCCTTTTAAATTATGATATGATCATATGAGCTTCAAACATCCATCATTTCACCATAAAAATCAGGGAATTTCAAAGTCACATTTTTAGGTCATGTTGGTTGGTCACATTTTGGCAAGAATGGCCTATGGAAAGTTCCAAAGACCATAACTTTCTCATATTAAAAGCTTTTTAAGATATTATTTGATCCAAATGTCCTAAATAAGTTCCTCTCCAAATTTGATTCAAGGTCTAAGACCTAATTCATTGAGCAAGGGCCTCAATTTTTGCATTGGCCAAGCTGGTCCAACATGCCTACCATGCCCTAAAACATGACCAATACCACCACTTTACCACATTTCTATTTCCAAACCACAACTCCTTTTGACCTGGTTCTTTTTGCATATGATAGAGTACATGGAAAGGAACATTTGGCACAAGTTTCATGAAAAATGCATGAGCCAATTTTATTTGGCCTTGGTTCAAAGATTGAAGATCATCCTGATGCAAAAAACCAGACCAAGTCAATCAGGTTGTACCATTTTATGTCCCCCCAATGTCAGGTTGTACCATTCCATGTCCCCTTAAGTTCCACTTTATGCATATTTTCGAGCTCCGCCCTTTATGAAGCAAACCTTCTCCATTTCCCTCCAAACCACTCCATCACCTTCCCTATAAATAGGGGAACGTGTTCCATTCATTTTACAAGCTTCATAAGCCAAAAACACCCTGCTACAAACCCGAGCCGAACCATCCAAAACAGAATTTTGATTTTTGAGATTCAAAGTATTATAGTTCCAAATAACCACACATAATCCATCCTTGAACATCATTGAAGCTTTCTCAAACACTAACTCACCTTCCCAACACCTCACCTGAGTTGCACCAAGTCATCAGAGCACGACTCTAAAACTGATTCCGATCAGATAGTTCCGCTCACCCCCTCAACTTAAACAAGTTACCATTCAACTCAAAATCACTCACTGATCATTAACCTTATGCTTTGAGTTTTAATTAACCAATATCCACCATTTAATTTTTAAATTAGGTTAACTTGTTTCTTATGCTTCGTCATAAAATACTCCACACTCAGAGTCAATCAGTGGCTCATGAGTGTGGAGGTTGATTTGTTTATGATTATGGAAGATGACTCCATCTTAAATCTGATTAAAAACACGTTTTTGGAGGTTTTGATTTTTGAAGTTTGGATGTTAAAGACGACTTTGAGTTCGTTGCCCAGTGGGAGATGGGGTTGATCCCCCATGACCCCAAGGTCAAGGGTTCAACCCCAGCGCATGCACTTTGTTCCTTTTTTATTTCTTTTCACTTCTTATTTTATTTATTTATCATACTTATTTCCAATTTCATTTTAATTTTTACCCCACTTATTTTTATTATTCTGAAAGTATTTCTAACACGGACCCTTGATATTTTTGTCTCTACTATTTATTTATGCCTTGTTTCATGTCATTTGAACAATTTCCATTGACTTATGAGGTCTTTAACCTAGTGGCTAATGAAGTCTATGTTTGTCATGATATTGGATTGTTTAGGGTTGCTTGAACCTTCCATGTTTTAAACCTACTAATGAATGATTAAGAGTTCCTTCATGGTACTTTGAAGCATGGATAGGTTTCCCCTACATCAGCCAACTTGGGTCATTTGACATGTAGATGAAGCCTTGTTTATGCATATACTATCTTGTTGGTTTCATCTTATTCATGTTATTACTTTTGCTTATACTAACCCACTAACTTTTATGCTAACTTGTCTATATTGTACACTAACCCTTATTATCTTGTCCATATCGTATATTGATCTTTATGTCCTGCCTAACTTAATCACTTAATCAAACATTAACTTTTAACCCTTGAGTTGGTATAATCTTCCTTTTATCAAGCTATTGATAGATGGACTTGGGGTTTGCATAACTTTCATTGTTACAAATCTATTGTAAGTTGATCTTTTGATCATCTTCAATACTTTGCACCAGTGATAAATTATCCCTTGATGCGCCATATTTTGAATCTTTTGACCTAAGGATAGATAATCCTCAAGCGTTGAATTTGTAAATAATACTAACTTCACTTAAACTTTACTAACTTTGATCACCACTGACCATTGTTATTGTTTTATTATCATTGTTATTTTGCTATTTACTTTTATGTTTTTACCTTGTAATTTACATTAAAGTACTGATCATCATCATACTCATCGTATAAACTCATCATACATGTTCATTATTTTCATTTATTTATTGTTATCATAGAATTAAAAACAACAAAAACATGATAAAACGATAAAACCGAAAATATTCACTTCACTCTCAATCAACTTGGACTTAGAGGATCCCATTTAGGACCTTTGCTTGGAGGTATTTTCCTTATCTTTGGGATACTCTGTTAACTTTGGATTTCATTTATAACTTGCATCCGGTTGTAAGAATGTCATCATGGCACATATTTGTAAGACCATTATCCTTTGTTTAGCTTAGGTCACTTTTGCACACACAAGGCTTTCTCTTAGGCTACCTTACAATGAGACCCTTTACTCGCTTGTTGGTTACTTTGCATACTGTAGCGGGGTATTCGTTACCATTAGAGATATTGACTAAATCCAAGGTAAACCATACAAGTCGAGTCTCCACTGCACTTCTATTTATCCAAAGGAAAGGTTAGAAAGTGAACAAAAACCTAAAAGTTTTATCGAATCAAAAACTAGTAAAAATGTCAGAGATCTGGGTAAGGGGGTTGGTTATGCAATGGGAAGGTTTTAAGCACCCAAAACATCCTAGGTACTCCTAGGGAGCCCTTTTCATAAGTGTTGTTCTAGTCTAAGGGGTGTAGGTATATCTAAAGTACTATTTACTAAAAGGAAGGTTAAAAGAAAATGACTCGCAAGGATGTCGCATCCACTGCATATGTATCTCATCTGAGTATGAGAATTAGAGTCTTCGTAGCTCGGCTACCTATGGGTTAAAGAGAAGTGTGCTCGGTAAGACGTCGCGCCTTATGCCTACGTATCTCATCTAGAATGAGAATCAGCGCAAAAGATAGTTCGGCTAACTAGAGGTTAAGGATTGCCATCTGAACATGGACTTACAAAAGAGGACACCAACTGTGTCAAAGGAGGGTGGGCAGTGTGTTCAACGTCCTAGCAGTAGGTGTCAGAGCTCGCTGAATCGAGTCTTAGGCGGTTACCTCTTTGCAATAGAACGGACTGACATGCCACAAGATCGGAGGCGCACGGAAGGTCTAAAAGTGGGGAAGCTCTGCTCTAGAGTTGTCATGCAATATGGACCTATGTGTTAGGATTTACAAAGGGGAACATCTACCTAATGTTAGCATGCAAAGAATAAGGGAATTCTACCTACGTTATCATACAAAGAGTTCTACCTAATGGGTGCTACCTAAACGGAACAAGAGTCGACGGATGGAGCGCGGAGAGGAGTTACGGATAAGGGTAGATGGCGATGCCAGAGGCAATCGACTTACAGGTAGATGGCGATGCCTGAGGCAATCGACTTACAAGAGGATGGATGAATGTGTGTTGGTTCTGTTAAGTTTTGAAATTGATTACTCGACGTTGGATCGAGCTTTTGATCTTCTTTTGAAATGGTTATCGAATGTTCGTTTTAATTCTTGTATTAACAGGTGACTAAAGAAGTAAAGAAATAAATATTATACACTTTATGGGAGAGGGGTACATTTGTTATGAATGGGGATTGTTCATGGCAAACAAACAATAAGAATATATGCCTCATATATCATACAAGTAGGCAACAGTTATCAATCAGATCGGATAAATAAACAATATATAATCAAACCAAAGAATCAAATAATGGAGCATTTAAACAATGCATGGGAGTATGAACATGTTAAATAATCAAGCAATAGAAAGCATGGATGAAAGAAGCAAGTATAACAGATAACAGATGAATCAAACAGATGAAAATATACACACGAAGGGTCCACTGAATAATTTAATTAGGAAATGAGGTAAGGACAAATAAAATCAAGGTAAAAGGCCTCTAATACATGGAATATGAGATGAACAAGGAAGGATCAAAAGATCTCTTCAATTGCCATAAGCAATCCCTAAGTCAAACATCGATCATAAAGAAGTCAACTGAAAATTCAAGTCAACTTAAAAAATAACAAATAAATAGTAAATTAATCAAGAAAATTATAAAAAATTAAAATAAATAAATTGGGGTCAGGACATCATCATCCCCCAAAAATATTTTAAAAATAACGAAAATTGGTACATAAATGAATTAAAATAAAACCGAGGTCAAACCAAAAGTCAATTAATGAGACTAGGTTAGAAATAAATCAAGAATAAATAGTAAATTAATCTAGAAAATTATGAAAAATTAAACTAAATAAGATGGGGTCAGGACATCATCATCTCCCAAAATGATTTTAAAAATAACGAAAATTGGTACATAAATTAATTAAAATAAAATCGAGGTCAAACCAAAAGTCAATTAATGAGACTAGGTTAGAAATAAATCAAGAATAAATAGTAAATTAATCAAGAAAATTATGAAAAATTAAATTAAATAAGGTGGGTCAGGACATCATCATCCCCCAAAATTATTTTAAAAATAACGAAAATTGGTATGTGAATTAATTAAAATAAAACAGAAGTCAAATTAAAAGTCAACCAACCAAACTGGGTCAAAAATAAATCCAAAATAAATTGAAAATGTGAAATAAAATTCCAAGAAAAGGTCATGTTGACCATGAGACAGTAGTCAACCTTCATCCCAAAAATCAAATGCTAACAATAATTTTAAGTCATAAAAATAAAATCAATAAAAAAAGTGTGTTAAAATGGACTATTTAGAATAAATAATTAAAATAAAATATTAATATTAAAAAAATACGAAAATAAAAATTATATAAAATTAAATAAAACGTTAAGAAAAGTGAAAAATATTTTTGGGTAATTTTATGGACGAAGAAAATATTTTAAATAAGAAAAAGAAATATGAAAATGGAAGGATTAATGGTGATGAACATGGTAAGCAAGCGTAGATATATCAAAACGTGGTCATGGAAGGGATGACTACCTAATGGAAAATAGAAGTGGAATGGAATCTGATATGTGATGAAGCTTTGCCTCCTTTCCACGAAATTCGAATGCTCTTTTAGGGTTAGGGTTTCAGCTTCTTAAATAGGGTGGATTAGGTGTTCTCATGGGCTTTTTAATAAGTGATTTATCCATAAGAATAAAAATGTGAAGTGAGGTGTAAAATGTTGTTATTTTGGGCCAAACTTAAGTGAATAGATGTCCAATGCATGGCCAAAAGAGGTAAAAAAACGTGACTGGTTTGTGCAGAATGCTTAGAAAATTTGATTGGGCCAGCCAGACCCAAAATCTGCCTAGAAAATCAAGTCATGGTGCCCACTTTAAATGAATGTATCTCTCAAACCATGGATCCAAATGAGATGATTCCAAAAGGATGTGAAAGAGGACATGGCAAGGTACAATTGTTGTGAATAAAGTATTTTCAAATAATTCCTTGAAGTGCAAGAAACCTGGGCAAGAAGTCTTGACAAATTTTGAAGATTTTGGACTTAGAAATTTTTCTAAGTGTCCTAAAAAAATGTCTCACTTTGACTAAGCATAACTTTCTCAATTCTAATCCAAATGGAGCAAACTTTATATATCTAGAAAGCTTGGAACAAGAGGAACAACTTTAATGTTGGAGAAATCTTCAAATGGAGATTTTATCTTGATGCAAAATGGGCTTAAAGTGAGTGCAACGATCATGAAAACTTGCCCTAAATGGAAAGTCAACCATTTCCAAATTAAGTAACTTTTCCAATTCCTGATTAAATGATGAATCCATGATCCAACCATGATCAAATTTCACATGTAGGATCCCCTAGGCATGGATTTTGAGATTCCACCATCAAAATATCAGGAGTTGACTTTTTTGGCCCCACAGTTGACTTTTCCCAAACTGTCAGATTCCCGATTCCATTGATCAATTGAAGCACTTCTAGCTCAAATAAAGAGCTGATTTTTTGTATGTAGACCCTTGTGGACATATGGAGGGCCATGGAAAAGAGTTTCACCCAAAGAATCAGAAATAAACTGATTTTATACCAAACCCTAGTTTTAGGGCAAAATGATCAGGAACTGATTGCACTAATTGCCAATGGGTCTTTCTAAGATAATTATGAATATTCCTAGGCCAAGATGCCTCTCTAATCATGACCTGGATGAGCTCCTCTACTTCTAACCAAACATTATCTGTTGCAGGTAGCCATGAAACCCTAATTTCTGATTAAATCCAGATGAACACTCTGATAGCTTTGAGTCCTTCACTGATGAACTGAGGACCATAATAAGATACTTGGACCCCCTCTGAGACCCTTGAGACTTGTATACTTAGAAAATGAAGTCCAATTCTCAATCTTGCTTTGTGTGGGCTCCTTCTGTTAAGGAGTGATAGATCATAACCTGATCTCCATGTCACTAATGCAGTATGCAATGAGTATGACCTAATATGATGCTAATGAAGTGTAAAACATAATCCCATGCTTCCAGGAAAAATGAAGGGTAAATTTTGGGGTATTACAGCTGCCCCTATTCAATCAACTGGTAACCCGAAAGGAAGATAGCAACGGCTTTCTCACTTTCGAGGTATCAAGTGATTGAATACGATAAAAGCCCGAAAATTTACACTGAAGTGAAAAAATGAAGTAACAATGTCTGTTAGAATCGGCCAAGAGGTGGTCTTGAAAAAGAATTCTCTGGTACGGTGAGAGTCAGTCTGAACACCGAAACAAGGAATGTTAGCCTGAATACCAAAATAAATGGTAACACAGAAATAACCATGGCCTGAATGCCGCTAATCAATCTGAATACTGGAAATGACTTCGATCTAAGCATCAGACGATACTTGATTATCAAACATCGGTCTGAACACCGGGAAACTAGCATGAGTGCCACTTCTGTTTGAATACCGGAAAACTGGCATGAATGCCACAAGTTCCATCGACCTGAATGTCGGAAACTTCTTCGATCTGAACATCGGAAAACTGGCCTGAATGCCACTTCGGTTTGAATACCGGAAACTTGGCCTGAATGCCACAAGTTGCATCGACCTGAATGTCGGAAACTTCTTCGATCTGAACATCGGAAAACTGACCTGAATGCCACTTCGGTCTGAATACCGGAAACTTGGCCTGAATGCCACAAGTTGCGTCGACCTGAACGTCGGAAGCTTCTTCGATCTGAACATCGGAAAACTGGCCTGAATGCCACTTCGGTCTGAATACCGGAAACTTTCATGCCTGTCAGCGTCGACAAAAATAGGGAAAATGATAATTGAGGCGGCGTGTGGGCCAACGACCCTTGTTGGGAATAATAAAGATAAGTCATGAACAATCTTCAGTCTGAGTACTGGAAACAACTTCTGGCTTATCACTTGGGATACCGAGAATGCCTTATGCTTTACATGCGTATGTTTGAATTTTTCAATGGCGTAATGCTCCATGGAAATGGAAATGCTACCCGATTTGGGAGGATGCAATGCGATATGATTCTACATGCAGGGATGCGAAATGCTAGGTTAGAGAGAACGTCAAGCTGAGGCAAGGAATTCTGCTGGGGAAATGATCACCATCTTCTAGACTCTGGAAAGGCTGTTGGAGATGCACAGCACAAAGAACTCTGTGGGGAAACGACCCGCCACACGGTGTTCTGGCAAATAACAAAATACCGAGGCTCTGACTGGGGAGAGAATGGCACTGAAAACTTGTTGCTGAGGAAAGCGACAGTGGTTCTGGCAACCATAATCTACGAGAGAGACGACTCAGCAGGGGAAGCAAACACCGATATGGTACCGAGATTCTGATTCAAGGAAAGAGACCATGGGTCTAGCATCGAGATCATCGATCTGGCATCGAACTCTGAGGAGCAGCCGCTTCTGCTGGGAAGATACAGTCTGGCACTGCCAACTCCGCTGGGGATATATAGTCAGACACTGTCAACTCCGCTGGGGATATACAGTCAGACACTATCGACTCTACTAGTGAATGTATAATCTGAAACAATTGCTTGGGGAAGTACAGCAGTGAGAGCCTGCTGGGGATTGAAGAATCCAACGCTTGGACCAGCTCTGCAGGGATAAGATGCCAAATTCCAACTGTTGAGGAAAAACATCCGCGATCATTTGATGGGGACCTTAAAGAAATGCCCCGAGTGTACCTGTTCTGAATAGACGATCCAAAGTACTTAAAATTTACAACAATTTTTAATGTTTATTAAGCACGTACCTGTAAAGCTCTTATGTTTCATGATGCAATGTTTATCAAAAATTCGGACGTCATTTTTAAAAACAAAACAGTAAAATAAAAATGAACACAGAGATGTACTGAATAACATGATTTTATTGATTGAGTGGCCTCTGAATAGGTATTTACATCAGGAAGCAATCCCTAGAAAGAGGTAATTGCATAACAGATAAAAACAGAAATTAATCTAATGGCAATGTGAAATGGATTTCTATCGGGTTCCAATTCTGCTATGATTCGCTCGTCTTCAAGATCCTCCAGATGATCAGCTTTCCGAAAAAGGTGATTGGACTGTTTCCTATCCTTCGTAAGTTTCCGGTTATCGACACGAGATGATATTCATAACTACTCAGAACGCAGCCATTCGCTTAATCCCTAACTTTTGCCTGGATCGCGCTTTCGGGTTTTCAATCCACCAGGATACCCATTTTTGCCTAAGTTGCCCTTTCAGGTTTTCAACTTACCGGGTGTACAATCTTTTCATTTTTTAATCCCTAACTTTTTCCCGAACCTTTTTCATTTTCATGGCTCGCCGGGATGCCCATTTTTTTGCCTGGACTATTCTTTTTATCGTCCAACGGGTCTATTTTATGCGAAGTATTTTTTAACTGCGTCTGAGTTCACAGGGGAAGTGAAGTTTTCACCATCCATAGTTGCAAGCATTAAGGCTCCACCATCAAAAACCTTGGTGATAATATACTGTCCATCATAGTTAGGAGTCCACTTGCCCCTGTGATCTGTCTGAGGAGGAAGGATCCTTTTCAACACCAAATCTCCGACTTGGAAGCATCGAGGACGCACTTTCTAATCCAAGGCTCTCTTCATCCGACTCTGATACAACTGCCCATGACAAATGGCTGCCATTTGCTTCTCTTTGATACGACTCAACTCATTGAACCTTGTCCGAATCCATTCAGCTTCGTCTAACTTGACATCCAACAGGCCTCTTAGAGAAGGAATCTCCACTTCAACAGGTAGGATTGCTTCCATACCATACACAAGGGAGTAAGGGGTTGCCCCAGTTGATGTACGTACTGAAGTACGATACCCATGCAAGGCGAAGGGTAGCATCTCATGCCAATCTCTGTACGTAACGACCATCTTCTGCACAATCTTCTTTATGTTTTTATTTGCTGCCTCAACAACACCGTTCATCTTAGGACGATAAGGGGAAGAGTTGTGATGTTGAATGTTGAAGTTCTTGCACAACTCCTTTATCATTTTGTTATTGAGGTTAGAACTGTAAGAACAAAAATTGTTCTACAATAGATTCCTTGATTTTGATGATAACAAAGGATGAAACCAAAAATGGCACCCTAACGAAAAGTTTCTAAGTGTGCAGGATTCTAAAGAAAGAAGGAAGAAATCTGATGATGTCATCAGATACATAATCATATCAGATACAAATTATCAGAAGACCAGAAGCATCTGAAGTAGTAACACGTTCAAGAAAGTCTAACTCTGAGCAAAACAGCAAAGTATCAGAAGCATCTAAACAAGAAGTAAGCTCTAGAAGTTCTGACTCTGAACAACGGTATGTCTAACTCCAGAAGCTATCAGCGCTATCTGAAGAATCCATCAGAACTAAAGAGATCTACATCAGAAGCAAGATTCCAAGATTCTCAGATACACGAAGACTCTGATCATGGAATTGCTAATTATGAAAGAGTAACGTTAAAGTCAAGTAAAGATTTGCAAATGGATTTCCTAAAAACAGAAAGAGACGTTAATCTCCAATTTCAATGAAGAAGGTACTATATGTGGTAAGTAGTCATTTCAAGGAGAGAAAGTTATCCTGGCAGAAGCTATTTATGTTATGGCGTAAATTCATATTATTACTCATCAGTTTCAACTACTACCTCACTGATCTATATAAAGGACTGCAAATCAACATTCAGCACACAATAGAAATACAAGGAAAAATTATACTGAAACATCAACGCTCAAGAAAAACTCTCTTACTCTCTAAATCTTCACGAAGCTTTTGCTTATAACGTGAATCACTTTGTTCTTACTATTGTAATATTTGCTTTCTTAGAAGCACTCTAGATTACATAAATCTTTCATTTATTGTTTGCTTATTTCCTCAAGTGACTCTGTGTAGTCTGTATACTTGAGAGGACTAAGAGATCTTTCTCTTAGACGTTGTTTGTAATCAATCTTTCAAGATTAGTGGATTAAGTCCTTGTTGAAGGCGAAATCACCTCGGCCGGGTGGACTGGAGTAGCTTTGTGTTATAAGCGAACCAATATAAAATCCTTGTGTGATTTTCTTTTTGAAAAAGCGCTTATTTTTCCAAACAATTCAAACCCCCCCTTTCTTGTTTTTCTCACCTTCAATTGGTATCAGAGCTCCGGCTCTGTTATTGATTTTCTAATCAAACACTTAACAGTGTAGAGAGATCCAGTACGAGAAAAACTATGGCCCACTCAAATGAAAGAGATAGTTACAATGCTAAGCCTCCTGTCTTTGATGGAGAGAAGTTTGACTACTGGAAAGATAGAATCGAAAGTTTCTTTCTGGGTTATGATGCTGACCTCTGGGACATTGTCACAGATGGATACACACCTCCAGTCTTAGAAAATGGAGCTGAAGTTCCCAGAAATAAGATGTCAGAAGATCAGAAACGTGTCTTCAAAAATCACCACAAGGCCAGAACCATACTTCTCAATGCCATATCGTACAACGAATATGAAAAGATCACCAACAGAGAAACAGCCAAAGATGTACTTGACTCTCTGAAGATGACTCATGAAGGAAACTCCCAAGTCAAAGAGACAAAGGCTCTGGCGCTTATCCAGAAATATGAAGCCTTCAAGATGGAAGATGACGAAGCTATAGAGGCAATGTTTTCTAGATTCCAAACTCTTATTGCAGGTCTCAAGGTTCTAGACAAAGGGTATACAACTGCAGACCACGTCAAAAAGATAGTCAGAAGTCTGCCAAAGAAATGGAGACCTATGGTTACTGCTCTGAAGCTGTCAAAGGATCTGAACAATATCAGCCTTGAAGAACTTGTCAGTTCTCTCAGAAGCCATGAGATAGAACTAGAGGAAGATGAGCCTCAGAAAAGGATCAAGTCTGTAGCATTAAAGTCCAGACCTGAAAGACGCAAACTTGACAGAACCAAAGCTCTCCAGGCAGAAACTGAAGATGCTGACGACTCTGAACCAGAAGACTCTGATGATGAAGAAGAATTGTCCCTACTAACCAGAAGAGTTAAGCAACTCTGGAAAAAGAGGAACAACAACTTCAGAAGACCAAGACCCAGAGGGGATCAATCAGAATCAACTTCAAAAGGTAAATCTAACAAAGATATTACCTGTTATGAATGTAAAGAAACAGGTCATTACAGGAATGAATGCCCCAAGCTAAAGAAAGACAACTCTAGAAAAGAAAGCTTCAAGAAAAATACCTTCAGGACAAAGAAAGGACTGATGGCTACCTGGGATGATAGTGAATCTGGATCATCAGAATCTGACTCTGATGAACAGGCCAACGTGGCACTTATGGCTACCACATCCGGGAGTAGCTCAGATGAAGAATCTGAAGAGGTATTTTCTGAACTTTCTCGATCTGATCTAGAATCTTGTTTGTCAGAAACTCTTAGCTCATATCAGAAATTAAAACAAAAGTTTAAAAACATTAAAGGCTGTCTTAAAGCAAAATTTGAAGAATGTAGTGAACTTGAGATGACAATTCTAGCACGAAAAGATACAATCAGATCTTTAACATTAGAAAGAGATGGAGCAAAGAGAAAAAGCTTAGAATTAGAAGAAGTGTTGTCTCAAGCACCACAAACTTCAAATAAAATAATTTATGAATACGAAGAAGCCTTTCAAGAATTTCTTAAGAATGGGATAGATAGGAGTATTATGGCATCCATGATTTATGGAGTAAGTCAGAACAATAAAAAGGGAATTGGGTATGATCCTAAGGAAGATAAAACTTCTACCAGTGACCAACTTAAATCTCCCTTTTCATATCATTACACACACACACAAGAACAAAAATTTAAAAATGCTAGAAAACCCAAAGTTATAAGAAACTCTGGGAAAACTAATCTGAAAGGACCCAAGAGATTCTGGGTACCGAAAGATAAGATTATCTATGTTGCAGATATCCTATGCAGCAAAGTTCAGACACCAGTCATGGTACCTGGACTCTGGATGCTCGCGACACATGACGGGAAGAAAGTCTATGTTCCAAAGTCTGGAACTTAAAGACGCTGGATTTGTAGGCTTCGGAGGAGATCAGAAAGGAAGGATCAGAGGCTCCGGAACTATTGGTAATGGTACTCTTCCCTCTATATCTGATGTTCTTTATGTAGAAGGATTAATGCATAACTTGTTATCCATAAGTCAATTAAGTGATAACGGTTATGATGTAATCTTTAATCAAAAAACATGTAAAGCCATTAATCAGAACGATGGCTCTGTCCTTTTCACAGGCAAGAGGAAAAACAACATTTATAAAATTAATCTTTCTGATTTAAAAGAACAAAATGTTAAATGTCTGATGTCAGTTCACGAAGAGCAATGGGTATGGCATAGACGCTTGGGCCACATTAGCATGAGGAAACTTTCTCAGCTAAATAAACTCGAGTTAGTCAGAGGCCTACCTAAACTGAAGTTTTCTTCAGATGCTCTGTGTGAGGCATGTCAGAAAGGAAAATTTTCAAAAACGTCTTTCAAAAAGAAAAATGTTGTTTCTACCTCTAAGCCTCTGGAACTTCTTCACATTGACTTATTTGGTCCTGTGAAAACAGCATCAGTCAATGGAAAGAAGTATGGACTAGTCATTGTTGATGATTACAGTCGCTGGACATGGGTGAAATTCCTAAAGCACACGAGTGAGTCTCACTCTGTATTCACCAGTTTCTGTTCCAAAGTGCAAAAAGAATTTGACTCTAAAATTATTAGAGTCAGAAGTGATCATGGTGGGGAATTTGAAAACAAAGATTTTGAGGAATTATTTGACTCTAATGGAATATCCCATGATTTCTCCTGCCCTAGAACTCCACAACAAAATGGAGTTGTAGAGAGGAAGAATAGGACACTCCAAGAGATGGCCAGAACCATGATCAATGAAACTAATGTGGCAAAGCACTTTTGGGCAGAAGCTGTAAATACAGCGTGTTACATTCAGAATAGAATCTCTATAAGACCTATTCTGGAAAAGACTCCCTATGAACTGTGTAAAGGAATAAAACCAAACATTTCATATTTTCATCCTTTTGGATGTTCTTGCTTTATCTTAAACACTAAAGAACATCTGAACAAGTTCGATTCCAAAGCACAAAAAGGTATTATGTTAGGATACTCAGAACGCTCTAAAGGCTACAGAGTATACAACACAGAAACCAAAATTGTGGAAGAATCTATTCATGTCAGATTTGATGATAAGCTTGACCCTGAAAAGTCAAAGCTAGTTCAAAGTTTTGCAGATTTAGAAATCACTCTTGCAGGATCTAATAAAACTCCAGAAGCAACTGTCACTCAGAACTCTGAAGAAATTAAATCCCCAGAAATCCCAAAGAAAGTTAAAAGTCGTATCAATGTATCTGAAGATTTGATTCTGGGAAACAAGGACGAACCTGTTAGAACCAGATCTACCTTCAGGACTTCTGAAGATACTCCTCTGGGACTAGTCTCTCTGATTGAGCCTACGTCTTGTGATGAAGCACTTCAAGATAACGACTAGGTTTCAGCCATGCAAGAAGAATTAGATCAATTCTCAAAGAATGATGTCTGGGATCTCGTTCCTAAACCCAGAGGCACTCACGTTATTGGAACCAGATGGGTTTTCAGAAACAAGCTGAACGAGAAAGGAGAAGTCGTCAGAAACAAAGCTCGACTGGTAGCTCAAGGTTATAGTCAACAAGAAGGTATTGTTATAATGAAACCTTTGCTCCAGTCGCAAGGTTAGAATCTATTCGTCTTCTTGTATCTTTTGCTATTAACCATTCTATTAAATTATATCAAATGGATGTCAAGAGTGCATTCCTTAATGGTTATATATCAGAAGAAGTGTATGTCAACCAACCTCCAGGTTTTGAAAATCCAAACTTTCCAGAACATGTTTTTAAACTCAAAAAATCTTTATATGGACTTAAACAAGCTCCCAGAGCTTGGTATGAACGTCTAAGCAATTTTCTTCTGGAATAAAATTTTATCAGAGGGAAAGTTGATTCCACACTCTTCTGTAAGAACCTTAATAATGATCTCATGATATGCCAGATTTACGTTGATGACATTATTTTTGGTTCTGCTAATATCTCTGTTTGTCAAGAATTTTCTGAGTTAATGCAGGCAGAATTTGAAATGAGTTTAATGCAAGAACTAAAGTTCTTTCTGGGAATTCAAATTAACCAAACTTCAGAAGTTACATATGTTCATCAAAGAAAATACATTAAAGATATTCTGAAGAAATTTGATATGGCTGAATGTAACTCTGCAAAAACTCCCATGCATCCAACATGCATTCTTGAAAAGGAAGAGGTAAGCACAAAGGTTTGTCAGAAGCTCTATCGAGGTATGATAGGCTCTCTTCTCTATCTGACTGCTACTCGTCCTGATATTCTCTTTAGCGTCTGTCTATGTGCCAGATTCCAATCAGATCCTAGAGAATCTCATTTAACAGCAGTTAAGAGAATTCTCAAGTATCTGAAAGGAACTCCTAACCTGGGCCTGATGTATGAGAAAACATCAGAGTATAGACTCTCGGGTTCTTGTGATGCAGATTATGCAGGAGATAGAATAGAACGAAAAAGCACTTCTGAAAATTGCCAGCTTCTGGGAAACAATCTGATATCCTGGGCTAGCAAAAGACAGTCAACAATCGCTCTATCAACTGCAGAAGCAGAATACATCTCAACATCACTGTGCACAACTCAGATGCTCTGGATGAAGCATCAGTTAGAAGATCTGCAAATCTTTGAGAGTAACATTCCTATCTTTTGTGATAATACTGCTGCTATTTGTCTAAGTAAGAATCCCATTCTACATTCCAGAGCCAAACACATTGAAATAAAACATCATTTTATCAGAGACTATGTTCAGAAAGGGATAGTAACATTGAAGTTCATTGATACAGATCATCAATGGGCAGATATCTTTACTAAGCCTCTAGCTGAAGATAGATTTCTTTTTATCTTAAAAAATCTGAACATTCAAAATTGTCCTGAATGAATTATGCCTCTGAAAATGTAAAATGAGACTCTGATGTAAACAAATGTACTTCTGCCTCTAACTCTGATACTTCTACCAAGTTAAGAAGATATCTGAGTTAGAAATCTTCAGAAACCAATCCTTTGGTATTCCTGAAGATCAGATACATCAACACGTGGAGCACTTAGCGTCTAACCCTAGAACTTCTAGACAGCTGTCCAGAAGAAGATCAAAGGTGAAACGTTTGAGATCTCCTCGAGCAGTGTGCGTACTGTTGGGATTAGACATTCATTAATTAGCCTTAATCATTTCTCCCTCAAGCGTGCTAATTTGAAATTTGTGCTAACGCAATATTGGGTGTCGTTTTGCATGTGTTTTAACTTAGGGTATTTAAACACTTTTCTCACTTTTCACACACTTATCACTCTCACTCACTCTCAAACCCTCTCTAAAACCCTAAACCTCTCTGAAGCATTTCTGCAAACTCTTCATCTTCTTCTTCAACCATGGATGCTCAACAACAAGAAGTTTTTAACTTCTCTCAACAAATGGAATCCACCACCACTGCCCAAACTTCAAGCATTCCAACTCCAACTGTTACAGGAGTCTCCATCACCCCAGTTTACAAAGAACCCCATGTTCTTGACCGTGCACCCCACATTAACCTAGCAACTCCCTTTGAGGGCCTGGATGTGTTATGTGAAACATTGGTGGATTTCGACAACTTGAGAAGAAATGGCGTTGATCTTACTGAAGAACTTCGTCAACAAGGTTGGGGAAACTACTTCCAAAGGCTCTATGGCCCTGTTTACCCACTTCTCATCAAGGAGTTCTGGAGATTTGCAGATGCTGATGATCATTTCATCGTCTCCTATGTTTTGGGGGTAAAAATAGTAATAACTGAAGAGTCAATTGCTTCCTTGTTGAACATGGAGAAAGATGGAGGAAAAAGGATTTACAACATCAACCCTAGATCAAGGCGCGTTGCTGAAGTAATCAATCCAACCATCTTCAAATCCAACACTGAAGGAAATCCTTCAAAGAACAAAGAGCTGTATCAGAACCTCAGAGTGTGGCTTAAGATCATTCTGGGAACTATTCACCACCGCCCAGCATCTAACTCCTCTGATTACATCAATGCAGATCAGAAGTGCATCCTATATTGCATTCACAATGGTGTGAAGATCTGCCTTCCTGCACTACTCTTCAGATACCTAAGAGACTCTGTCAGGGAGACCAGAAACAACATGAAGCCCAGATCCTACATCCCTCTGGGAAGATTGTTATCTGATGTTTTCATCCCTCTGGGAAGAATGGGCTGGTAGATCATCTGGAGAAGGCCAAGCTGATGCAAGATCTGGCAATAGATACTGGGAAGCCTCTGAACGCCAGAAATCTCAAGAGTATGGGAATAATAAAGAAGATTCAAGTCAGACCCACGTTGGACACATCCTGGGATTCCTTGAAAGATCAGAGGAAGCTGCCTCATGGTCTAGCTAGGTTCTACAAGAATGAACCCAGAGATGCGGTTGCTATCTATCTTCAGCGTCTGCTGGATGAAGGTGTTGACATCTCTGATTTTAGCCTCGACGATTGTCTAGATTCAGAAGAAGACTTCGTTAGGTACAAGAGAGGTCTCTCTGAGAAGAAGATAGCATCACAGGCAAAGAAGGCAAGACTTGGAGAATCTTCTGGAAGCAGATCTCCAGCTCCTCTGCAAATTTCTACTGGTACGTCTGTTCCTCCTCTTTCCTCTGAACCTCTGATGGTTTCCTCTACTCCTTCCTCTAATCCTCTCCCAACACCACCCATTTTTACAACCTCTGAAATCCCACCTTCTACAACCAGAACCTCACAACCTTCACCAATTTTAAATATCGCCCGTACATTCATACCTCTTTCTGAACCTGAACAAATGAACCAAAGCACTTCCTCTTCATCCTCTTCAGAACCAGAATCACCACCATACCTTCAAATCTCCTCTGACCAAGAATACTCTGACCCTGACTCTCCAACCTTAGCCCAAATTCAGGCTCAAAACCTTGCTTCACAACAACCAACACAAACACAATCTGAAGCAACTTCACCTCCACCAGAAAAAACAACCAACATTACTTCTGAAGACCAACCCTCTGAAACTCAACCCTCTGACCTCCACACCTCTGATATCACCCCTCCAAACACCTCCGCTGAATCTGAACCTTTAGACTTAAACCCTCTTTACACTTCACCCCAAAGCTCTGAACCTCAACCTGAACCAGAATCTGAACCTCTCACTTTAAATCTCAACCCTCCAATTTCTTCACCTCAAACCTCTGAACCAAACCTTTCTGTACCTACCCTTGAGGAAGCCATCATGCTGGTCGCAGGGGCTTCAGTACAAAAGGTCAAGTCTCTGACCACTAACTCTGAAGTCAGTGATGATCCTGACTCTGTAAGGACACACTGGAACAGAGTCATTGGCTGGATGACCTCTGAGGCTTTTAGACTGAAGAACATCTCTGAACAAGTCAGAAATGGCTACATCAGAGATGCTGAGGAAAGACTTCAGGAAAGACTTGCTAGAGAAGCTGAAGCCAGAAGGCTGGAAGAAGAGAGATTAGCAAGAGAAGCTGAAGAAGAGGCTAGAAGGCTGGAGGAAGAAAGAGCAAGAGAAGCTGAAGTTCTAAGGATAAAGGAAGCTGAAGCACAAGCTGCTGCTGAAGCTGAAGCGCTGGCTGCTGCTGAAGCACAGCAGGCTCTGACTCAGGGGGAGTCTTCTTCTTCTTCTGTTATCCCTATGGTTCTCCAGACGCTGAAAGAACTTAAACAAGATCAGAATGAACTCCGTGCCAGAATGGATAAGCAAGACACTGTCAACGACAACATTCAGAACATGCTGGCTATGTTGCTTCAGAGAATGCCTCCGCCTCCGAACCCCTAGGCACTTAGGATATTTCTTTTGCTTTCCTGTTGTCTTGTTTGCTTTCTCTGATTCTGATGTTTTCCTGTTGCCTTTGTGCTTTTATCTGAATACAATGTTTTTCTCTTAACCTTTATTTTTGCTATGTCTTTTTGATTCTGACAAAAAGGGGGAGAAGTCATTAATTGCTCTGATGAAAATATTGTCTAAATACCTTAAGCATTCTGCAACATATTTTTCTTAAAAATAAATTTTATCTAACCTGAACTTAAGAAATTGCAGAAGGTATCAAGAAACCTCTTTACTTAGAAGCTCTGGTAAGAACTTCTGAACTCCCTAGCACTATCTCAGGGGGAGCTCTTGTCTATCTGATCTGATAATTTATATGTTTCATCTGCTAATTAAGATTGTTTTGTCATCATCAAAAAGGGGGAGATTGTAAGAACAAAAATTGTTCTACAACAGATTCCTTGATTTTGATGATAACAAAGGATGAAACCAAAAATGGCACCCTAACGAAAAGTTTCTAAGTGTGCAGGATTCTAAAGAAAGAAGGAAGAAATCTAATGATGTCATCAGATACATAATCATATCAGATACAAATTATCAGAAGACCAGAAGCATCTGAAGTAGTAACACGTTCAAGAAAGTCTAACTCTGAGCAAAACAGCAAAGTATCAGAAGCATCTAAACAAGAAGTAAGCTCTAGAAGTTCTGACTCTGAACAACGGTATGTCTAACTCCAAAAGCTATCAGCGCTATCTGAAGAATCCATCAGAACTAAAGAGATCTACATCAGAAGCAAGATTCCAAGATTCTCAGATACACGAAGACTCTGATCATGGAATTGCTAATTATGAAAGAGTAACGTTAAAGTCAAGTAAAGATTTGCAAATGGATTTCCTAAAAACAGAAAGAGACGTTAATCTCCAATTTCAATGAAGAAGGTACTATATGTGGTAAGTAGTCATTTCAAGGAGAGAAAGTTATCCTGGCAGAAGCTATTTATGTTATGGCGTAAATTCATATTATTACTCATCAGTTTCAACTACTACCTCACTGATCTATATAAAGGACTGCAAATCAACATTCATCACACAATAGAAATACAAGGAAAAATTATACTGAAACATCAACGCTCAAGAAAAACTCTCTTACTCTCTAAATCTTCACGAAGCTTTTGCTTATAACGTGAATCACTTTGTTCTTACTATTGTAATATTTGCTTTCTTAGAAGCACTCTAGATTACATAAATCTTTCATTTATTGTTTGCTTATTTCCTCAAGTGACTCTGTGTAGTCTGTATACTTGAGAGGACTAAGAGATCTTTCTCTTAGACGTTGTTTGTAATCAATCTTTCAAGATTAGTGGATTAAGTCCTTGTTGAAGGCGAAATCACCTCGGCCGGGTGGACTGGAGTAGCTTTGTGTTATAAGCGAACCTGTATAAAATCCTTGTGTGATTTTCTTTTTGAAAAAGCGCTTATTTTTCCAAACAATTCAAACCCCCCCTTTCTTGTTTTTCTCACCTTCAAGAACCATTATCAATAATGATTCTTTCGGGAATCCCATAACGACAAAGGATTTCTTTCTTAATGAATCGGGTAACCACATGTCTGGTGACCTTCGCAAATGACGCTGCTTCGACCCACTTGGTGAAATAGTCGATGGCAACAAGGATGAAACGATGCCCATTAGAAGAAGTCGGCTTAATCTTTCCAATCATATCAATGCCCACATAGCAAACGGCCACGGCGAAGACATCACATTCAGAGGATTTGGCGGCACATGCACCTTATCAGCATAAATCTGGCATTTATGACACTTCCGAGCATATTTGAAACAATCAGATTCCATGGTCATCCAGTAATAACCCGCTCTCAACAATTTTTTAGCCATTGCATGTCCACCGGCATGGGTACCGAAGGAACCTTCATGAACTTCCTGCATTAACATGTTTGCTTCGTGTCTATCCACGCATCTGAGCAAAACCATGTTGAAGTTCCTCTTATACAACACATCGTCTTTGTTCAAGAAAAAACTTCCTGCCAATCTTCTCAAAGTCTTTCTATCATTGTTGGATGCCCCTGCAGGTTACTCTTGATTCTTCAGAAAGCACTTGATGTCGTGATACCAGGGCTTGTCATCAACTACCACTTCAGCAGCAAACACATACGCGACCCTATAAGGCGCATAACATCAATCCGGGGAACATGGTTCCACCGAATCACCTTGATCATGGAGGATAGAGTAGCAAGAGCATCTGCCATCTGGTTCTCGTCACGAGGTATATGATATAGCTTTACTGTTGTGAAGAAAGTCAACAGTTTTCTCGTGTAATCTCTGTAGGGGACCAGATTAGGCTGGAGAGTATTCCAATCACCATTCACTTGATTGATCACTAGAGCTGAATCTCGGAAGATGTCCAGAGTCTTGATTCTCAAATCAATGGCTTGCTCAATACCCAAGATACATGCCTCATACTCAGCTTCATTATTGGTGTATTCAAAAGTCAGACGAGCGGTGAAAGGCATGTGGGCACCTTTCGGAGTGGTAATGACAGCACCAATTCAACTTCCTTTGGCATTGACGGCCCCATCAAACATTAACATTCACTTTTCATCTGGATCAGGTCCCTCCTTAACAACTGGCTCTTCACTGTCTTTCATCTTGAGGAACATGATGTCTTCATCCGGAAAATCAAACTTCATGGGCTCATAATCATAAATCGGCTGCTGAGCAAGATAGTCTGACAGAATACTCCCTTTGATTGCTTTCTGGGATGTATATTGGATGTCGTACTCTGTCAGTACCATTTGCCAACGAGCAACCCTTCCGGTGAGAGCTGGCTTCTCAAATATATACTTGACTGGATCCATTTTGGAGATCAGTAAGGTCGTGTGAGTCAGCATGTATTGTCTCAATCGCTTAGCAGCCCATGCAAGTGCACAACATGTCTTTTCAAGCATTGAGTATCTCGACTCACAATCTGTGAATTTTTTACTCAGGTAGTAGATGGCATGCTCTTTCCTACCTGTCTCGTCGTATTGACCGAGAACACAACCCATGGAATTATCAAGTACTGTCAAATACATAATCAGCGGTCTCCCTGGGACTGGAGGCATAAGGATTGGAGGATTATGCAAATACTCTTTTATCTTATCGAAAACCCTTTGGCAATCATCATTCCACCTAATGACCTGATCTTTTCTCAACAATTTGAATATTGGCTCACACGTGGCTGTTAGGTGAGAGATGAACCTTGCAATGTAGTTCAACCTTCCTAAGAAACCACGAACTTGTTTTTCTGTTCTTGGCTCATGCATTTCTTGTATTGCTTTCACTCTGGCCGGATCCACCTCAATCCCTTTTTCACTAACAACAAAACCCAGCAGTTTTCCAGATCTCACCCCGAAAGTACACTTGTTCGGATTAAGCCTCAGCTTGAATTTCCTCAAACGCTCAAATAATTTCTGCAAATTCACCAGATGTTATTCTTTTGTCTGAGATTTGGAAATCATATCATCAACATAAACCTCGATTTCATGATGAATCATATCATGGAAAAGAGTTACCATAGCTCGTTGATATGTTACCCCAACATTTTTTAGACCAAACGGCATCACCTTGTAGCAGAAGGTGCCCCATGGGGTTATGAAAGTTGTCTTCTCCATGTCTTCTGGTGCCATCTTAATTTGATTATAGCCAGAAAAGCCATCCATGAAGGAGAATACCGAGAACTGAGCCGTGTTATCCACCAAAACATCGATGTGAGGTAATGGGAAATCATCTTTAGGACTAGCTGTGTTCAGATCCCGGTAGTCAACACACATCCGTACCTTTCCATCCTTTTTAGGTACTGGAACGATATTTGCAACCCATGGCGGATAATTTGTAACCGCTAGAAACCCTGCATCCAACTGTTTTTGCACTTCTTCCTTTATCTTGACAGCCATCTCTGGTCTTGTTCTTCTGAGCTTCTGCTTGACCGGAGGACAATCCTATTTGAGAGGCAAATGGTGTACCACAATGTCTGTGTCAAGCCCTGGCATGTCCTGATAAGACCAAGCGAAGATGTCAACATACTCTTGCAGCAATTCAATCAGCCCCTTCTTCATATTATCGTCCAAAGCAGCCCCTATCTTGATTTCTCTCTTGGCGTCCTCGGTGCCGAGATTAATCACTTCAACAGACTCTTGATGCGGTTGAATGACCCTTTCCTCCTGTTTTAATAACCTGCCAAGTTCTTCAGGGAGTTCACAGTCTTCATCACCCTCTTCTTCAGCTTGAAAGATTGGATTTTCAAAGTCGAAGCGAGCCATAGCAGAACTGTTATCAGTAGGATCCGGTGACGTGCATCTGCATGAGTGATGGTATGTGCTTATGAGTGTGAACAAGAAGTGAAAACTAAACAAAACATTGCCAAATGTATTTTTTTTATTTTTGATTTTTGAAAACTGCAAAAATAGAAAGACGGTGAACAAAATATTTGAATGCAAAAAGACGTCCTTTATTTATGACAAAAAATGCAGGTATCCACATAGATGAGCCCTACAACGAGTCATTACGCCCTGGGCGGACCGTAAGACTTGGATATGCATGAATAAACAAAGAAAATTACTCTTCAAGAAGAGTGGCTTGGATAATCTATTCAGAAGACCAATTGCGGAGAACTTCACCCGGGACCCTTGGACGCACCCAGTTGTCAATGTTACAATCACTATCCACATCTTCTTCGTTGATTGCAGAGACCTGGCCGTACTTAATGATGTCATCATACTCAGAAATCTTATTTATTGAAGTACAAACATCTGAAACATCGGAATCAAGTTCAACAAATCCATCAGAATCAAGCACAATGTTTGGAATATCAGCAACAACATCAGAAAAACTAATTACATCATCAGGAATTACAAGATCAACAGGAACAACATTTGTGAATTCTTCAGCATCTTCAGGAAAGAGAGGATCAACATCTGGATTCTCAACAACCCCTTCAACAGACCTTTGGGTAGATAAGTCTTCAACTTGGAGGATACCATCGTCAAGCAAGGCCTGATTACCCTGTTGCAGCTTCACACAACCCCCACTCTGTGCAACACAACCTAAACAACCGCTCCCACAGCCGGGGAAAACATCTGCCTTTAGCAAGTATTCTTTGATTTCTAACAGCGGAGTCTTCAGCTTCAACACCTCCTTGACTAATTTGACTTCTCCTTCAACCATGTTAACATTTGCTCTACCATGCTGCGGCATAGGATTGTTGACAACATTAGGAGCCGATGCAAAGTTAATGGCCTTTGAATCAATAAGGTCCTGAACTACGTGCTTAAAAGCTTTGCAGTTCTCAATAGTGTGACCAGGTGCCCCAGAGTGGAAATTACAGCTAGCATTGGCGTCATAACCCACTGGAAGCCTGCCAACGGGAGGAGCCAAAGTGCGTAACTGTATAAGTTGCAAATGTTTAAGGTTGGGAAGCAAGTGGGCATACGACATGGAAGAGTGTCGAAACGCCTATCCATCATCCTCTGTCTCTGTTGATAAGCAGGTCTGTTACCATGTTGTTGTTGGTATTGATTTTGTTGACATTGAGGTTGTTGTTGTTGCACTGGTGCTGCAGCCGGAATGGTCACTACTGCAACATAAGGTTGTTGATGGTAATTCAGAAAGTTATTCCTCCGGTTACCCCTGTTCTGATAAGAAGATATGGCATTTGCATCCCCTTCTCTCCTCTTCTGTCCTCCTAAGAACAACTTCTTTGACCCCGAAGATGATCCAACCCCATTTTGGATCTTACATGTCTTCAAGTAGTTCTCCACCCTCTCACCGGTAGAGACCACATCAGCAAAATTCGAGGCGTTGCAACCCACCAGACGCTCCAAATAAGATCCAGGCAGTGTGTTCATAAACACGTTGGCCATCTCTTTTTCCAACATCGGAGGTTGAACACGGGAAGCCAACTCTCTCCAGCGTTGAGCATACTCTTTGAAGCCCTCGTTGCTCTTGAGAGACAGATTCTGGAGCTGAGTCCTGTCAGGTGCCATATCCGCATTATAGTGATATTGCTTCACAAAGGCCTCAGCCAAGTCTCTCCAGCAGCGAACACGGGCTCTGTCCAGCCTCATATACCACTCCAAGGATGCTCCAGCTAGGCTGTCCTAGAAGAAGTACATGAGCAGCTTCTCATCATCAGAATACACGATCATCTTGCGGAAGTAAGCTTGTACATGAGTCTTCGGGAAAGAGTTGCCATTGTACTTATCAAACACGGGGACTTTGAATTTTGGCGGAACTCTCACGCCTGGGACCAGCCCCAAGTCAGCAACATCCACACCAAGAGCATTTTGCCCTTCCACAGCTTTCAACCTCTCTTCCAGTCTCTGAAACATAGGATCCATAGCATGGCCCATGCCAAAGTCCTCCTGAAGCAGGGGGAATTGATCCCCCTGATCATCATGGATGGGTTGTTGACCAAGGTTGCCATGTGGTATTGGGATAGGCCCCGGTCCATTGGGTCCATTAGCCTCTCCAGTGAGAGGGTTAGCCACAACCTCCGGTTGAGTAGTAGGGGGATTCCCCTGTACCAACAATCTAATATCCTGTTGTCCCTGAGCCACTCCTTGGACCACTTCCATGAACTGATTCATGTGAATCCTCATCTCAGCGAGCTCTGCTTGTAAACCTTCCATTGCTCTCTGTTGATTCCTTCGGGTATTGTATCGGTGAATGCCTGAGTCAGCTAATCTACCAATGGAATACCAAACAAGATGAGAACACTGTGGCGGTACCTATTATGCAAGACATGCTAATGAATATGCAAATGCAATGACATGTTTATCAATTTCAAAGGGTATTCTACCCCTTGATTCCAGTCTCACATTAGATAAACAGTGTAAGAAAACCCCGACTAGAATCAAGAAGAAGATATAAACCCATAGGAATAGATAAACATGATGCATGCAATGCTTATGATTTAATTTTTATATCAGAGGAACTTTAGAGTCTTATTTGGAAATATTAAACGTTTATCACATATGGAAATATCACGTCAATTAATATTTGGAAATGTTTTTGCGCCATAGAAGTACAGTCTTGGTAACCAAATACAATACAAGAGAGAAGGAAAATGAACATCCTATGGATCCCTAGAATCAATCTTCCAAAGCCCTCGAGACCGGAAGATAAGCTGCACGAAGCCTCTTCACCTCCCTCTCATAGGCCGCCTCCATATATGTCTTCTCTTTGGCGAGTCGATCATACTTCCTCTTCCAAAACTTGGAAGACTGAGGAAGTAGAGAAGTCAATGCGTCATCAGGATCATCAATAACCTGGTGCTCAAGGAACTCTATCAAAGCATCCTTCTCTCTGATCTGCTGAAGCAACTCCTCTCGTTCACGGATCCAAGCACGCGAACGGTCTTCGTCTCTCAACTCCTCTACTCCTTGGCTAAGGAGGGTTGAAGGCCCAACCACAACCAAATGTGTGGGTCTTGGATACTCATAAGGCATGAGGTACTCGGAAGCTCTCCTCCTAACCCAAGAGGTATAGGGTTCCAAAGCGATACAGTTCTTTGGTCCTAGCTCCTTCCTTCCTTTCTTATGGATCTTGCGCCAAGCGCGGGCTATCATGTCCTTCAAGCCTTGGGGATCTTTACCCTCCTGAAAGAACACACCCTCTAACAGAATGTTATTGGGTTTATCCCTTAGGGGGAACCCAAGCTGACGATGTTCCAAAATAGGGTTGTAGTTAATTCCACCGCATGTACCAAGAAGAGGTACATTGGAGAATTCACCACAAGAGTCGATAATCTGCACACCATCATATACACGGTTGTACCAAAAGATATCATCATTAGTGAGAGACATAAGTCTCGTGGACCACCGTAGACATCCCTTGTTCTCCTTGAAGGCGAGCGTCTGAGGCAAGTGCGAAATAAACAACTTGTACAACAGAGGCAAACAACACACAATGGTACCATCGCCCTTTGCATTCCTCATATGCAAAGAGAAATAAGTGTCACCCAACAGAGTAGGAACGGGATTACGAGTAGAGAAAATCCTAAAGGCGTTCACATCCACAAACTTGTCGATGTTGGGGAATAACACTAGCCCATAGATGAGAAGTACAAATATGGCCTCAAAGGCGTCCTCACTCATGGCCTTCCCAAACATAGTAGCTTGATCAATGAGGAAATCAGACGGAAGACCTTGAATTCCACCTTTGGTAGTCATATGAGCACCAATAATAGATTCATCTATACGCAACAGATCAGCAATCTCTTGAGAAGAAGGAACTCTCTCCAAGCCACTGAACGGCAACTGGTCTAGGATTGGTATGCCCACAAGATAGGCATACTCCTCAAGCGTGGGCAAAAGCTGGAAATCCGGAAAAGTGAAGCAACGGTATAAGGGATCATATAACTTCACCAACACACTCATTAGACCTTCATCCACTTGAGTAGCCAGAATAGACAGAAGCTTCCCATGACGAGCCTTGAGTTCCAAGGGATCTAATACATAGGATGTCAAACTCCTTAATTCTTTCAAGTCGGGTTGTCTGAAACTGTACTTCTTCGTATTCCTTCTTTGCTTATCCATGTCTGAAAATTTTCAAATAGACCTCTTAAGTTCCCTGAAAGTTTTCTCATTGTTGATGATATGGATGTGTATGAATGCATCAATGCATGGATGAAACAATCACACTCAAGGATCAAGCACATCACACCACAAAAAGGTCATGGGACGGATCAAGTCATCCTTAATATCAATCATCCATTTTGGTGGATTATGGTTTACACCTTATCAACACCCAAGTTCCATTGATATTAAGGATACACAAAAACGGATCAACGACGAATCAAGGGTTTGTTGCGAGTCGCGAGCATGGAGTCTTAGTTAAGAACCACCCAAAGGGAGTGTACTATGGTTAAACCTAACAATCATGTTCTACAAGAGGTTTCCATAGTCATCATCCCATCTTTCAGATATTATCGGATAAACGACTACTTGTATTCCAAAAATATTCTCAAGAGAGACTCTTATGAGTGTAGTATCGCGTAACAATCATATCAAATCTTACACTTGAACGATCTTTGCACTACGTCCTAAAAATAGGCCAAGATGGGCGTGGTAAACTAAGGTCTTTGGCTTCTAAGGCATATATTGGAAAGAGTAATGCCTAACCACGACTACTCGTGTGACATTATTGATCCCAACATAACCTTCACCAAGTGAATGGGCTTGCAAGTCAACTTGCTAAGGAATAACTCCACACAAGTCAACAAGACTATGCCATTCTCCTATCCTAAGTGCACTCGAGTTCGGGTATAGAACTCATCTCACGAAGATCACCAAGCATATAAGGAATTAATATTCAAACAATTCAATCATTACATACAATACAGTAATCCCAAATTGCACAAAAATATATCACAAAGCAATATACCATACAATACAACAAATATGAAAAGTAGGCAAAACCCACTAGGCAAATGATATTCCCCAGAAGAGTCGCCACTTTTTTGTAGCGGGGTATTCGTTACCATTAGAGATATTGACTAAATCCAAGGTAAACCATACAAGTCGAGTCGCCACCGCACTTCTATTTATCCAAAGGAATGGTTAGAAAGCGAACAAAAACCTAAAAGTTTTATCGAATAAAAAACTAGTAAAAATGTCAGAGATCTGGGTAAGGGGGTTGGTTATGCAATGGGAAGGTTTTAAGCACCCAAAACATCCTAGGTACTCCTAGGGAGCCCTTTTCATAAGTGTTGTTCTATTCTAAGGGGTGTAGGTATATCTAAAGTACTATTTACTAAAAGGAAGGTTAAAAGAAAATGACTCGCAAGGATGTCGCATCCACTGCCTACATATCTCATCTGAGTATGAGAATCAGAGTCTTCGTAGCTCGGCTACCTATGGGTTAAAGAGAAGTGTGCTCGGTAAGACGTCGCGTCTTATGCCTACGTATCTCATCTGGAATGAGAATTAGAGAAAAATGTAGTTCGGCTAACTAGGGGTTAAGGATTTCCATTTGTACATGGACTTACAAAAGAGGACACCAACTGTGTCAAAGGAGGGTGGGCAGTGTGTTCAATGTCCTAGCAGTAGGTGTTGCAGCTCGCTGAATCGAGTCTTAGGCGGTTACCTCTTTGCAATAGAACGGACTGACATGCCACAAGATCGGAGACACACGGAAGGTCTAAAAGTGGGGAAGCTCTGCTTTAGATTTGTCATGCAATATGGACCTATGTGTTAGGATTTACAAAGGGGAACATATACCTAATGTTAGCATGCAAAGAATAGGGGAATTCTACCTATGTTATCATACAAAGGGTTCTACCTAATGGGTGCTACCTAAACGGAACAAGAGTCGACGGATGGAGCGCGGAGAGGAGTTACAGATAAGGGTAGATGGAGATGCTGGAGGCAATCGACTTACAGGTAGATGGCGATGCCTGAGGCAATCGACTTACAAGAGGATGGATGAATGTGTGTCGGTTCTGTTAAGTTTTGAAAATGATTACTCGACGTTGGATCGAGCTTTTGATCTTATTTTGAAATGGTTATCGGATGTTCGTTTTAATTCTTGTATTAACAGGTAGCTAAAGAAAAAAAGAAATAAATATTATACACTTTATGGGAGAGGGGTACATTTGTTATGAATGGGGATTGTTCATGGCAAACAAACAATAAGAATATATGCCTCATACATCATACAAGTAGGCAACAGTTATCAATCAAATCGGATAAATAAACAATATATAATCAAACCAAAGAATCAAATAATGGAGCATTTAAACAATGCATGGGAGTATGAAGATGTTAAATAATCAAGCAATAGAAAGCATGGATGAAAGAAGCAAGTATAACAGATAACAAATGAATCAAACAGATGAAAATATACACACGAAGGGTCCACTGAAAAATTTAATCAGGAAATGAGGTAAGGACCAAATAAAATCAAGGTAGAAGGCCTCTAATACATGGCATATGAGATGAACAAGGGAGGATCAAAAGATCTCTTCAATTGCCATAAGCAATCCCTAAGTCAAACATCGATCATAAAGAAGTCAATTGAAAATTCAAGTCAACTTAAAAAATAACAAATAAATAGCAAATTAATCAAGAAAATTATGAAAAATTAAACTAAATAAGGTAGGGTCCGGACATCATCATCCCCCAAAAAGATTTTTAAAATAATGAAAATTGGCACGTGAATTAATTAAAACAAAACATAGGTCAAACCAAAAGTCAATTAATAAGACTAGGTTAGAATAAATCAAGATTAAATAGTAAATTAACTAAGAAAATTATGAAAATATAAACTAAATAAAGTAGGGTCAGGCCATCATCATACCCCAAAAATATTTTAAGAATAACGAAAATTGGTACATAAATTAATTAAAATAAAACTGAGGTCAAATTAAAAGTCAACCAACCAAACTGGGTCAAAAATAAATCCAAACTAAATTGAAAATGTGAAATAAAATTCCAAGAAAATGTCAGGTTGACCATGAGGCAGTGCTCAACCTTCATCCCAAAAATCAAATGCTAACAATAATTTTAAGTCATAAAAATAAAATCAATAAAAAAAAGTGTGTTAAAATGGACCAGTTAGAATAAATAATTATAATAAAATATTAACATTAAACAAATAAATATATATATATATATATATATATATATATATATATATATATATATATATATATATATATATATATATATATATATATATATATATATATAAAATTAAATAAATCTTTAAGAAAAGTGAAAAATATTTTTGGGTAATTTTATGGACGAAGAAAATATTTTAAATAAGAAAAAGAAATATGAAAATGGAAGGATTAATGGTGATGAACATGGTAAGCAAGCGTAGATATATCAAAACATGGCCATGGAAGAGATGATTACCTAATGGAAAATAGAAGTGGAATGGAATCTGATATGTGATGAAGCTTTGCCTCCTTGCCACGAAATTCCAATGCTCCTTTAGGGTTAGGGTTTCAGCTTCTTAAATAGGGTGGATTAGGTGTTCTCATGGGCTTTTTAATAAGTGATTTGTCCATAAGAATAAAAGTGTGAAGTGAGGTGTTAAATGGTGTTATTTTGGGCCAAACTTAAGTTAATGGATGTCCAATGCATGACCAAAAGAGGTAAAAAAAACTTGACTGGTTTGTGCAGCATGCTTAGAAAATCTGATTGGGCCAGCCAGGCCCAAAATCTGCCTAGAAAATCAAGTCATGGTGCCCACTTTAAATGAATGTATATCTCAAACCATGGATCCAAATGACATGATTCCAAAAGGATGTGAAAGAGGACATGGCAAGGTACAATTGTTGTGAAGAAAGTATTTTCAAATAATGCCTTGAAGTGCAAGAAAACTGGCCAAGAAGTCTTGACAAACTTTGAAGATTTTGGACTTAGAAATTTTTCTAAGTGTCCTAAAAAAATGTCTCACTTTTGACTAAGCATAACTTTCTCAATTCTAATCCAAATGGAGCAAACTTTATATATCTAAAAAGCTTGGAACAAGAGGAACAACTTTCATGTTAGATAAAGTTTCAAATGGAGCTTTTATCTTGATGAAAAATGGGCTTAAAGTGAGTGCAACGATCATGAAAACTTGCCCTAAATGGAAAGTCAACCATTTCCAAATTAAGTAATTTTTCCAATTCCTGATAAAATGATGAATCCATGATCCAACCTTGGTCAAATTTCACATGTAGGCTCCTCTAGGCATGGATTTTGAGATTCCACTCTCAAAATGTCAGGAGTTGACTTTTCTGGCCCCACAGTTGACTTTTCCCAAACTGTCAGATTCCCGATTCCATTGATCAATTGAAGCACTTCTAGCTCAAATAAAGAGTTTAGTTTTTGTATGTAGACCCTTGTGGACGTATGGAGGGCCATGGAAAAGAGTTTCACCCAAAGAATCAGAAATAAACTGATTTATACCAAACCCTTGTTTTAGGGCAAAATGATTAGGAACTGATTGCACTAATTGCCAACGGATCTTTCTGAGATAATTATGAATCTTCCTAGGCCAAGATGCCTCTCTAATCATGACATGGATGAGCTCCTCTACTTCCAACCAAACATTTCCTGTTGCATGTAACCATGAAACCCTAATTTCCGATTAAATCCAGATGAACACTCTGATAGCTCTGAATCCTTCACTGATGAACTGAGGACCATAATAAGATACTTGGACGCCCCTGAGACCCTTGAGACTTGTATACTTAGAAAATGAAGTCCAATTCTCAATCTTGCTTTGTGTGGGCTCCTTCTGTTAAGGAATGATCGATCAAAACCTGATCTCCATGTCACTAATGCAGTATGCAATGAGTATGACCTAATATGATGCTAATGAAGTGTAAAACATAATCCCATGCTTCCAGGAAAAATGAAGGGTAAATTTTGGGGTATTACAGTTGCCCCTATTCAATCAACTGGAATCCCGAAAGGAAGATATCGACGGCTTTCACACTTTCGAGATATCAAGGGATTGAATACGATAAAAGCCCGAAAATTTACACTGACGTGAAAAAAATGAAGTAACAATGCCTGTCAGAATCGGCCAAGAGGTGGTCTTGAAAAAGAATTCATCTGGTACGGTGAGAGTCGGTCTGAACACCGAAACAAGGAATGTTAGCCCGAATACCATAATAAATGGTAACACAGAAATAACCATGGCCTGAATGCCGCTCATCAATCTGAATACTGGAAATGACTTCGATCTGAGCATCGGACGATACTTGATTAACAAACATCGGTCTGAACACCGGGAAACTGGCCTGAGTGCCACTTCGGTCTGAATACCGGAAAACTGGCATGAATGCCACAAGTTGCATCGACCTGAATATCAGAAACTTCTTCGATCTGAACATCGGAAAACTGGCCTGAATGCCACTTCGGTATGAATACCGGAAACTTGGCCTGAATGCCACAAGTTGCATCGACCTGAATGTTGGAAACTTCTTCGATCTGAACATCGGAAAACTGGTCTGAATGCCACTTCGGTCTGAATACCGGAAACTTTCATGTCTGTCAGCATCGGCAGAAATAGGGAAAATGACAATTGAGGCGGCGCGTGGGCCAACGACCCCTGCTGAGAATAATAAAGATAAGTCATGAATAATCTTCAGTCTGAGTACTAGAAACAACTTCTGGCTTATCACTTGGGATACCGAGAATGCCTTATGCTTTACACGCGTATGTTTGAGTTTTTCGATGGTGTAATGCTCCATGAAAATGGAAATTCTACGCAATTTGGGAGGATGCAATGCAATATGATTCTACATGCAGGGATGCGAAATGCTTGATTAGAGAGAACGCCAAGCTGAGGCAAGGAATTCTGCTGGGGAAATGATCACCATCTTCTGGTCCCTGGCAAGGCTGTTGGAGATGCACAGCACAAAGAACTCTGTGGGGAAATGACCCGCCACACGGTGTTCTGGAAAATAACAAAATACCGAGGCTTTGACTGGACAGAGAATGGCACTGAAAACTTGCTGCTGAGGAAAGCGACAGTGGTTCTGGCAACCATAATCTGCGAGAGAGACAACTCAGCAGGGGAAGCAAACACCGATACGGTACCGAGATTCTGCTTCAAGGAAAGAGACCATGGGTCTAGCGTCGAGATTATCGATTTGGCATCGAACTCTGAGGAGCAGCCGCTTGTGTTGGGAAGATATAGTCTGGCACTGTCAACTCCGCTGGGGATATACAGTCTGACACTATCAACTCTGCTGGGGATATACAGTCTGACACTGTCGACTCTACTGGTGAATGTATAATCTGAAACAAATGCTTGGGGAGTACAGTAGTGCGAGCCTGCTGGGGATTGAAGAATCCAACGCTCGGACCAGCTCTGCAGGGATAAGATACCAAATTCCAACTGTTGAGGAAAAACATTCGCGATCATTTGATGAAGATCTTAAGAAAATGCCCCGAGTGTACTTGTTCTGAATAGACGATCCAAAGCACTTAAAATGTACAGCAATTTTCAATGTTTATTAAGCACGTACCTGTAAAGCTCTTATGTTTCATGATGCAATGTTTATCAAAAATTCGGACGTCATTTTTGCAAACAAAACAGTAAAATGAAAATGAACACAAAGATGTACTGAATAACATGATTTTATTGATTGAGTGGCCTCTGAATAGGTATTTACATCAGGAAGCAATCCCTGGAAATAGGTAATTGCACAACAGATAAAAACAAAAATTAATCTAATGGCAATGTGAAATGGATTTCTATCGGGTTCCAATTCTGCTATGATTCGCTCGTCTTCAAGATCCTCCAGATGATCAGCTTTCCGAAAAAGGTGATTGGATTGTTTCCTATCCTTTAGAAGTTTTCGGTTATCGACACGAGATGATTTTCAGAACTACTCAGAACGCAGTCATTCGCTTAATCCCTAACTTTTGCCTAGATCGCCCTTTTGGGTTTTGAATCCACTGGGATATCCATTTTTGCCTAAGTTGCCCTTTCAGGTTTTCAACTTACAGGGTGTACAATCTTTTCATTTTTTAATCCCTAACTTTTGCCCGAACCTTTTTCATTTTCGTGGTTCGCCAGGATGCCCATTTTTTTGCCTGGACTATTCTTTTTATCGTCCAGCGGGTCTATTTTATGCGAAGTACTTTTTAACTGCATCTGAGTTCATAGGGGAAGTGAAGTTTTCACCATCCATAGTTGCAAGCATTAAGGCTACACCATCAAAAACCTTGGTGACAATATACGGTACATCATAGTTAGGAGTCCACTTGCCCCTGTGATCTGTCTGAGGAGGAAGGATCCTTTTCAACACCAAATCTCCGACTTAGAAGCATCGAGGACGCACTTTCTGATCAAAGGCTCTCTTCATCCGACTCTGATACAATTGCCCATGACAAATGGTTGCCATTCGCTTCTCTTCGATAAGACTCAACTCATTGAACCTTGTCCGAATCCATTCAGCTTCGTCTAACTTGACATCCAACAGGACTCTTAGAGAAGGAATCTCCACTTCAATAGGTAGGACTGCTTCCATACCATACACAAGGCAGTAAGGGGTTGCCCCGGTCGATGTACGTACTGAAGTATGGTACCCATGCAAGGCGAAGGGTAGCATCTCATGCCAATCTCTGTACGTAACAACCATCTTCTGCACAATCTTCTTTATGTTCTTATTTGCTGCCTCAACAACACCGTTCATCTTAGGATGATAAGGGGAAGAGTTGTGATGTTGAATGTTGAAGTTCTCGCACAACTCCTTCATCATTTTGTTATTGAGATTAGATCCATTATCAGTAATGATTCTTTCAGGAATCCCATAACGACAAATGACTTCTTTCTTAATGAACCGGGCAACCACATGTCTGGTGACCTTCGCAAACGACGTTGCTTCGACCCATTTGGTGAAATAGTCGATACCAACAAGGATGAAACGATGCCCATTGGAAGCAGTCGGCTCAATCTTTCCAATCAGATCAATGCCCCACATAGCAAACGGCCACGTCGAAGACATCACATTCAGAGGATTTGGCGGCACATGCACCTTATCAGCATAAATCTGGCATTTATGACACTTCCGAGCATATTTGAAACAATCAGATTCCATGGTCATCCAGTAATAACCCGCTCTCAACAATTTCTTAGCCATTGCATGTCCGCCGGCATGACTACCGAAGGAGCCTTCATGAACTTCCTACATTAACATGTCTGCTTCGTGTCTATCCACGCATCTGAGCAAAACCATGTCGAAGTTCCTCTTATACAGCACATCGTCTTTGTTCAAGAAGGAACTGCCTGCCAATCTTCTCAAGGTCTTTCTATCATTGTTGGATGCCCCTGCAGGGTACTCTTGATTCTTCAGAAAGCACTTGATGTCGTGATACCAGGGCTTGTCATCAACTACCACTTCAGCAACAAACACATACACGGCCCTATCAAGGCGCATAACATCAATCCGGGGAACATGGTTCCACCGAATCACCTTGATCATGGAGGACAGAGTAGCAAGAGCATCTACCATCTAGTTCTCATCACGAGGTATATGATACAGCCTTACTGTTGTGAAGAAAGCCAACAGTCTTCTCGTGTAGTCTCTGTAGGGGACCAGATTAGGCTGGAGAGTATTCCAATCACCATTCACTTGATTGATCACTAAAGATGAATCTCCGAAGATGTCCAAAGTCTTGATTCTCAAATCAATGGCTTGCTCAATACCCAAGATAAAGGCCTCATACTCAACTTCATTATTGGTGCACTCAAAAGTCAGACCAGCGGTGAAAGGCATGTGGGCACCTTTCGGAGTGGTAATGACAGCACGAATTCCACTTCCTTTGGCATTGACGGACCCATGAAACATTAAAGTCCACTTTTCATCTGGATCAGGTCCCTCCTCAACAACTGGCTCTTCACAGTCTTTCATCTTGAGGAACATGATGTCTTCATCTGGAAAATCAAACTTCATCGGCTCGTTATCATCAATCGGCTGCTGAGCAAGATAGTCTGACAGAATACTCCCTTTGATGGCTTTCTAGGATGTATACTGGATGTCGTACTCTGTCAGTACCATTTGCCAATGAGCAACCCTTCTGGTGAGAGCTGGCTTCTCAAATATATACTTGATTGGATCCATTTTGGAGATCAGTTAGGTCGTGTGAGTCAGCAATTATTGTCTCAATCGCTTAGCAGCCCATGCAAGTGCTCAACATGTCTTTTCAAGCATTGAGTATCTCGACTCGCAATCTGTGAATTTTTTACTCAGGTAGTAGATGGCATGCTCTTTCCTACCTGTCTCGTCGTGTTGACCGAGAACACAACCCATGGAATTGTCAAGTACTGTCAAATACATAATCAGTGGTCTCCCTGGGACTGGAGGCATAAGGATTGGAGGATTCTGCAAATACTCTTTTACCTTCTCGAAAGCCCTTTGGCAATCATCATTCCACCTGATGGCCTGATCTTTTCTCAACAATTTGAATATTGGCTCACACGTGGCTGTTAGGTGAGAGATGAACCTTGAAATGTAGTTCAACCTTCCTAAGAAACCACAGACTTTTTTTTCTTGTTCTTGGCTCAAGCATTTCTTGTATCGCTTTCATTTTGGCCGGATCCACCTCAATCCCTTTTTCACTAACAATAAAACCCAGCAATTTTCCAGATCTCACCCCGAAAGTACACTTGTCCGGATTAAGCCTCGGCTTGAATTTCCTCAAACGCTCAAATAGTTTCTGCAAATTCACCAGATGTTCTTCTTCCGTCTGAGATTTGGCAATCATATCATCAACATAAACCTCGATTTCATGATGAATCATATCATGGAAAAGAGTTACCATAGCTCGTTGATATGTTGCCCCAACATTTTTTAGACCAAACGACATCACCTTGTAGCAAAAGGTGCCCCATGGGGTTATGAAAGTTGTCTTCTCCATGTCTTCTGGTGCCATCTTAATTTGATTATAGCTAGAAAAGCCATCCATGAAGGAGAATACCGAGAACTGAGCCGTGTTATCCACCAAAACGTCGATGTGAGGTAATGGGAAATCATCTTTAGGACTAGCTCTATTCAGATCCCGGTAGTCAACACACATCTGTACCTTTCCATCCTTTTTAGGTACTGGAACGATATTTGCAACCCATGGCGGATAATTTGTAACCGCTAGGAACCCTGCGTCCAACTGTTTTTGCACTTCTCCCTTTATCTTGGCAGCCATCTCTGGTCTCTTTCTTCTGAGATTCTGCTTGACCGGAGGACAATCCTCTTTGAGAGGCAAACGGTGTACCACAATGTCTGTGTCAAGCCCTGGCATGTCCTGATAAGACCAAGCGAAGATGTCAACATACTCTTGCAGCAATTCAATCAGCCCCTTCTTCACATTATCTTCCAAAGCATCCCCTATCTTGATTTCTCTCTTGGCGTCCTCGGTGCCGAGATTAATCACTTCAACAGACTCTTGATGCGGTTGAATGACCCTTTCCTCCTGTTTTAATAACCTGCCAAGTTCTTCAGGGAGTTCACAGTCTTCATCACCCTCTTCTTCAGCTTGAAAGATTGGATTTTCAAAGTCGAAGCGAGCCATAGCAGAACTGTTATCAATAGGATCCGGTGACGTGCATCTGCATGAGTGATGGTATGTGCTTATGAGTGTGAACAAGGAGTGAAAACTAAACAAAACATTGCCAAATATTTTTTGATTTTTGAAAACTGCAAAAATGGAAAGACAGTGAACAAAATATTTGAATGCAAAAAGACGTCCTTTATTTATGATAAAAAATGTAGGTATCCATATAGATGAGCCCTACAATGAGTCATTACGCCCTGGGCGGAACGTAAGACTTGGACATGCATGAATAAACAAAGAAAATTACTCTTCAAGAAGAGTGGCTTGGATAATCTCTTCAGAAGACCAATTGCGGAGAACTTCACCCGGGACCTTTGGACGCACCCAGTTGTCAATATCGCAATCGCAATCACTATCCTCATCTTCTTCGTTGACTGCCGAGATCTGGCCATACTGAATGACGCCAACACTGGCAGGAAAGAGATGATCGATAACTGCATTCTCAAACACCTCTTCAACAACCCCTTCAACAGACTTTTGGGCAGATAGGTCTTCAGCTTGAAGGATATCATCGTCAAGCAAGGCCTGGATACCCTGTTGCAGCTTCACACAACCCCTGCTCTGCGCAACACAACCCAAACAACCGCTCCCGCAACCGGGGAAAACATCGGCCTTTAGCAAGTATTCTATGATTTCTAACAAAGGAGTCTTCAGCTTCAACACCTCCTTGACTAATTTGACTTCTCCTTCAACCATGTTAACATTTGCTCTACCATGTTGCGGCATAGGATTGTTGACAACATTAGGAGCCAGTGCAAAGTTAATGGCCTTTGAATCAATAAGGTCCTGAACTTTGTGCTTAAAAGCTTTGCAGTTCTCAATAGTGTGGCCAGGTGCCCTAGAGTGGAACTCACACCTAGCATTGGCATCATAACCCACTGGAAGCCTGCCAACGGGAGGAGCCAAAGTGCGTAACTGCACAAGTTGCAACTGCTGAAGGTTGGGAAGCAACTGGGCATACGACATCAGAAGAGTGTCGAAACGCCTATCCGTCATCCTCTGTCTCTGTTGATAAGCAGGTTTGTTACCCTGTTGTTGTTGGTATTGATTTTGTTGATGTTGAGGTTGTTGTTGTTGCATTGGTGCTGCAGCCGGAATGGTCACTGCTGCAACATAAGGTTGTTGATGGTAATTCTGAAAGTTATTCCTCCAGTTACCCCTGTTCTGAGAAGAAGATATGGCATTTGCATCCCCTTCTCTCCTTTTTTGTCCTCCTAAGAACGGCTTCTTTGACCCCGAAGATGATCCAACCCCATTTTGGATCTTACATGTCTTCAAGTAGTTCTCCACCCTCTCACCGGTAGAGACCACATCAGTAAAATTCGAGGCGTTGCAACCCACCAGACGCTCCAAATAAGATCCAGGCAGTGTGTTCATAAACATGTTGGCCATCTCTCTTTCCAACATCGGAGGCTGAACATGGGAAGCCATCTCTCTCCAGCGTTGAGCATACTCTTTGAAGCACTCGTTGCTCTTGAGAGACAAATTCTGGAGTTGGATCCTGTCATGTGCCATATCTGCGTTGTACTGATATTGCTTCACAAAGGCCTCAGCCAAGTCTCTGCAGCAGCGAATATGGGCTTTGTCCAGCCTCATATACCACTCCAAGGATGCCCTAGCTAGGTTGTCCTGGAAGAAGTACATGAGCAGCTTCTCATCATCAGAATATGCGATCATCTTGCGGAAGTAAGCTTGTACATGAGTCTTCGGGCAAGAGTTGTCATTGTACTTATCAAACACGGGGACTTTGAATTTTGGTGGAACTCTCACGCCTGGGACCACAGCTTTCAACCTCTCTTCCAGTCTCCGAAACATAGGGTCCATACCATGGCCCATGCCAAACTCCTCCTAAAGGATGGGGAATTGATCCTCCTGATCATCATGGATGTGTTGTTGACCAAGGTTGCCATGTGGGATTGGGATAGGCCCCGGTCCATTGGGTCCATTAGCCTCTCCAGCGGGAGGATCAGCCACAACCTCCGGTTGAGTAGTAGGGGGATTCCCCTATACCAACAATCTAATCTCCTGTTGTCCCTGAGCCACTCCTTGGACCACTTCCATGAACTGATTCATGTGAATCCTCATCTCAGCGAGCTCTGCTTGTAAACCTTCCATTACTCTCTATTGATTCCTTCGGGTACTGTATCGGTGAATGCCTGAGTCAGCTATCCTAATAATGGAATACCAGACAAGATGAGAACACTGTGGCGGTACCTGTTATGCAAGACATGCTAATGAATATGCAAATGCAATGACACATTTTTCAATTTCAAAGGGTATTCTACCCCTTGATTCCAGTCTCACATTAGATAAACAGTGTAAGAAAACACCGACTAGAATCAAGAAGAAGATATAAACCCCTAGGAATAGATAAACATGATGCATGCAATGCTTATGATTTAATTTTTATATCAGAGGAACTTTAGAGTCTTATTTGCAAATTTTGGAAATATTAAACGTTTATCACATACGGAAATATCACGTCAATTAATATTTGGAAATGTCTTTACGCCAAAGAAGTACAGTCTTGGTAACCAAATACAATACAAGAGAGTAGGAAAATGAACATCCTATGGATCCCTAAAAGCAATCGTCCAAAGACCTCGAGACCGGAAGATAAGCTGCACGAAGCCTCTTCACCTCCCTCTCATAGGCTGCCTCCATATCTGCCTTCTCTTTGGCGAGTCGATCATACTTCCTCTTCCAAAACTTGGAAGACTGAGGAAGTAGAGAATTCAATGCGTCATCAGGATCATTAATAACCTGGTGCTCAAGGAACTCTATCAAAGCATCCTTCTCTCTGATCTGCTGAAGCAATTCCTCTCGTTCACGGATCCAAGCACGTGAATGGTCTTCGTCTCTCAACTCCTCTACTCCTTGGCTAGGGAGGGTTGAAGGCCCAGCCACAACCAAAGGTGTGGGTCTTGGATACTCATAAGGCATGAGGTACTCGAAAGCTCTCCTCCTAACCCAAGAGGTATAGGGTTCCAAAGCGATACATTTCTTCGGTCCTAGCTCCTTCCTTCCTTTCTTATGGATCTTGCGCCAAGCGCGGACCATCCTGCCCTTCAAGCCTTGGGGATCTTTACCCTCCTGAAAGAACACACCCTCTAACAGAATGTTATTGGGTTTATCCTTTAGGGGGAACCCAAGCTGACGATGTGCCAAAATAGGGTTGTAGTTAATTCCACCGCATGTACCAAGAAGAGGTACATTGGAGAATTCACCACAAGAGTCGATAATCTACACACCATCATATACACGGTTGTACCAAAAGATATCATCATTAGTGAGAGACATAAGTCTCGTGGACCACCGTAGACATCCTTTGTTCTCCTTGAAGGCGAGCGTCTGAGGCAAGTGCGAAATAAACCACTTATACAACAGAGGCAAACAACACATAATGGTACCACCGCCCTTTGCATTCCTCATATGCAAAGAGAATTAAGTGTCACCCAACAGAGTAGGAACGGGATTAAGAGTAGAGAAAATCCTAATGGCGTTCACATCCACAAACTTGTCGATGTTGGGGAATAACACTAGCCCATAGATGAGAAGTACAAATATGGCCTCAAAGGCGTCCTCACTCATGGCCTTCCCAAACATAGTAGCTTGATCAATGAGGAAATCAGACGGAAGACCTTGAATTCCACCTTTGGTAGTCATATGAGCACCAATAATAGATTCATCTATACGCAACAGATCAGCAATCTCTTGAGAAGAAGGAACTCTCTCCAAGCCACTGAACGGCAACTGGTCTAGGATTGGTATGCCCACAAGATAGGCATACTCCTCAAGCGTGGGCAAAAGCTGGAAATCCGGAAAAGTGAAGCAACGGTACAAGGGATCATATAACTGCACCAACACACTCATTAGACCTTCATCCACTTGAGTAGCCAGAATAGACAGAAGCTTCCCATGACGAGCCTTGAGTTCCAAGGGATCTAATACATAGGATGTCAAACTCCTTAATTCTTTCAAGTCGGGTTGTCTGAAACTGTACTTCTTCATATTCCTTCTTTGCTTATCCATGTCTGAAAATTTTCAAATAGACCTCTTAAGTTCCCTGAAAGTTTTCTCATTGTTGATGATATGGATGTGTATGAATGCATCAATGCATGGATGAAACAATCACACTCAAGGATCAAGCACATCACACCACAAAAAGGTCATGGGACGGATCAAGTCATCCTTAATATCAATCATCCATTTTGGTGGATTATGGTTTACACCTTATCAACACCCAAGTTCCATTGATATTAAGGATACACAAAAACGGATCAACGACGAATCAAGGGTTTGTTGCGAGTCGCGAGCATGGAGTCTTAGTTAAGAACCACCCAAAGGGAGTGTACTATGGTTAAACCTAACAATCATGCTCTACAAGAGGTTTCCATAGTCATGATCCCATCTTTCAGATATTATCGGATAAACGACTACTTGTATTCCAAAAATATTCTCAAGAGAGACTCTTATGAGTGTAGTATCGCGTAACAATCATATCAAATCTTACACTTGAACGATCTTCGCACTACGTCCTAAAAATAGGCCAAGATGGGCGTGGTAAACTAAGGTCTTTGGCTTCTAAGGCATATATTGGAAAGAGTAATGCCTAACCACGACTACTCGTGTGACATTATTGATCCCAACATAACCTTCACCAAGTGAATGGGCTTGCAAGTCAACTTGCTAAGGAATAACTCCACACAAGTCAACAAGACTATGCCATTCTCCTATCCTAAGTGCACTCGAGTTCGGGTATAGAACTCATCTCACGAAGATCACCAAGCATATAAGGAATTAATATTCAAACAATTCAATCATTACATACAATACAGTAATCCCAAATTGCACAAAAATATGTCACAAAGCAATATACCATACAATACAACAAATATGAAAAGTAGGAAAAACCCACTAGGCAAATGATATTCCTAAGAAGAGTCGCCACTTTTTTGTAGCGGGGTATTCGTTACCATTAGAGATATTGACTAAATCCAAGGTAAACCATACAAGTCGAGTCGCCACCGCACTTCTATTTATCCAAAGGAATGGTTAGAAAGCGAACAAAAACCTAAAAGCTTTATCGAATCAAAAACTAGTAAAAATGTCAGAGATCTGGGTAAGGGGGTTGGTTATGCAATGGGAAGGTTTTAAGCACCCAAAACATCCTAGGTACTCCTAGGGAGCCCTTTTCATAAGTGTTGTTCTAGTCTAAGGGGTGTAGGTATATCTAAAGTACTATTTACTAAAAGGAAGGTTAAAAGAAAATGACTCGCAAGGATGTCGCATCCACTGCCTACGTATCTCATCTGAGTATGAGAATCAGAGTCTTCGTAGCTCGGCTACCTATGGGTTAAAGAGAAGTGTGCTCGGTAAGACGTCGTGTATTATGCCTACGTATCTCATCTGGAATGAGAATCAGAGGAAAACGTAGTTCGGCTAACTAGGGGTTAAAGATTGCCATCTGAACATGGACTTACAAAAGAGGACACCATATGTGTCAAAGGAGGGTGGGCAGTGTGTTCAACGTCCTAGCAGTAGGTGTCGCAGCTCCCTGAATCGAGTCTTAGGCAGTTACCTCTTTGCAATAGAACGGACTGTCATGCCACAAGATCGGAGGCGCACGGAAGGTCTAAGAGTGGGGAAGCTCTGCTCTAGAGTTGTCATGCAATATGGACCTATGTGTTAGGATTTACAAAGGGGAAGATCTACCTAATGTTAGCATGCAAAGAATAGGGGAATTCTACCTATGTTATCATACAAAGGGTTCTACATAATGGGTGCTACCTAAACGGAACAAGAGTCGACGGATGGAGCGCGGAGAGGAGTTACGGATAAGGGTAGATGGCGATGCCGGAGGCAATCGACTTACAGGTAGATGGTGATGCCTGAGGCAATCGACTTACAAGAGGATGGATGAATGTGTGTCGGTTCTGTTAAGTTTTGAAAATGATTACTCGACGTTGGATCGAGCTTTTGATCTTATTTTGAAATGGTTATCGGATGTTCGTTTTAATTCTTGTATTAACAGATGGCTAAAGAAATAAAGAAATAAATATTATACACTTTATGGGAGAGGGGTACATTTGTTATGAATGGGGATTGTTCATGGCAAACAAACAATAAGAATATATGCCTCATACATCATACAAGTAGGCAACAATTATCAATCAGGTCGGATAAATAAACAATATATAATCAAACCAAAGAATCAAATAATGGAGCATTTAAACAATGCATGAGAGTATGAACATGTTAAATAATCAAGCAATAGAAAGCATGGATGAAAGAAGCAAGTATAACAGATAACAGATGAATCAAACAGATGAAAATATACACACGAAGGGTCCACTGAATAATTTAATCAGGATATGAGGTAAGGACCCAAATAAAATCAAGGTAAAAGGCCTCTAATACATAGCATATGAGACGAACAAGGGAGGATCAAAAGATCTCTTCAATTGCCATAAGCAATCCCTAAGTCAAACATCGATCATAAAGAAGTCAACTGAAAATTGAAGTCAACATAAAAAATAACAAATAAATAGCAAATTAATCAAGAAAATTATGAAAAATTAAAACAAAACATAGGTCAAACCAAAAGTATTTTTAAAATAATAAATTTGGCACGTGAATTAATTAAAACAAAACATAGGTCAAACCAAAAGTATTTTTAAAATAATAAATTTGGCACGTGAATTAATTAAAACAAAACATAGGTCAAACCAAAAGTCAATTAATAAGACTAGGTTAGAAATAAATCAAGAATAAATAGTAAATTAATCAAGAAAATTATGAAAAATTAAACTAAATAAGGTGGGGTCAGGATATCATCATACCCCAAAAAGATTTTAAAAATAACAAAAACCGGTGCATAAATTAATTAAAATGAAACCGAGGTCAAATTAAAAGTCAACCAACCAAACTGGGTCAAAAGTAAATCCAAAATAAATTGAAAATGTGAAATAAAATTCCAAGAAAAGGTCAAGTTGACCATGAGACAGTGGTCAACCTTCATCCCAAAAATCAAATGCTAACAATAATTTTAAGTCATAAAAATAAAATTAATAAAAAAAAGTGTGTTAAAATGGACCAGTTAGAATAAATAATTAAAATAAAATATTAATATTAAAAAATACGAAAATAAAAATTATATAAAATTAAATAAAACGTTAAGAAAAGTGAAAAATATTTTTGGGTAATTTTATGGACGAAGAAAATATTTTAAATAAGAAAAAGAAATATGAAAATGGAAGGATTAATGGTGATGAACATGGTAAGCAAACGTAGATATATCAAAACATGGCCATGGAAGAGATGATTACCTAATGGAAAATAGAAGTGGAATGGAATCTGATATGTGATGAAGCTTTGCCTCCTTGCCACGAAATTCCAATGCTCCTTCAGGGTTAGGGTTTCAGCTTCTTAAATAGGGTGGATTAGGTGTTCTCATGGGCTTTTTAATAAGTGATTTATCCATAAGAATAAAAGTGTGAAGTGAGGTGTAAAATGTTGTTATTTTGGGCCAAACTTAAGTGAATGGATGTCCAATGCATGGCCAAAAAAGGTAAAAAAACGTGACTGGTTTGTGCAGCATGCTTAGAAAATCTGATTGGGCCAACCAGGCCCAAAATCTGCCTAGAAAATCAAGTCATGGTGCCCACTTTAAATGAATGTATCTCTCAAACCATGGATCCAAATGAGATGATTCCAAAAGTATGTGAAATAGGACATGGAAAGGTACAATTGTTGTGAAGAAAGTATTTTCAAATAATGCCTTGAAGTGCAAGAAAACTGGCCAAGAAGTCTTGACAAATTTTGAAGATTTTGGACTTAGAAATTTTTCAAAGTGTCCTAAAAAATTGTCTTACTTTGACTAAGCATAACTTTCTCAATTCTAATCCAAATGGAGCAAACTTTATATATCTAGAAATATTGGAATAAGAGGAACAACTTTCATGTTGGAGAAATTTTCAAATGGAGCTTTTACCTTGATGTAAAATGGGCTTAAAGTGAGTGCAACGATCATGAAAACTTGCCCCAAATGGAAAGTCAACCTTTTCCAAATTAAGTAACTTTTCCAATTCCTGATTAAATGATGAATCCATGATCCAACCTTGGTTAAATTTCACATGTAGGCTCCCCTAGGCATGGATTTTGATATTCCACTCTCAAAATGTCAGGAGTTAACTTTTCTGGCCCCACAGTTGACTTTTCCCAAACTGTCTGATTCCCGATTCCATTGATCAATTGAAGCACTTCTAGGTCAAATAAAGAGCTGATTTTTTGTATGTAGACCCTTGTGGACATATGTAGGGCCATGGAAAATAGTTTCACCCAAAGAATCAGAAATAAACTGATTTTATACCAAACCCTAGTTTTAGGGCAAAATGATCAGGAACTGTTTGCACTGATTGTCAACGGATCTTTCTGATATAATTGTGAATCTTTCTAGGCCAAGATGCCTCTCTAATCATAACATGGATGAGCTCCTCTACTTCCAACCAAACATTGCCTGTTGCAGGTAACCATGAAACCCTAATTTCCGATTAAATCCATATGAACACTCTGATAGCTCTAAATCCTTCACTGATGAACTGAGGACCATAATAAGATGCCTGGACCCCCTGAGACCTTTGAGACTTGTATACTTATAAAATGAAGTCCAATTCTCAATCTTGCTTTGTGTGGGCTCCTTCTAATTAGGAGTGATCGATCAAAACCTAATCTCCATGTCACTAATGCAGTATGCAATGAGTATGACCTAATATGATGCTAATGAAGTGTAAAACATAATCCCATGCTTCCAGGAAAAATGAAGGGTAAATTTTTGGGTATTACACATATGAAACTGATTCCAAGAGCAAACTTACTCAAAATAACATTCCAAACAACTTTCATTTTGAGACCTAGAGCTAGTTTTTCTTGGAAAATCATTTTCTATGTTGAAACATTATAGGTCATTTTGTATAAACCCTAATTTAAAAGTCAACTTCCCAAGGACATAACTTATTCAATTTTTATAAGATCAAAGATTTCCAAGTTTCACAATCAAATTCAATGTGTCTAATTCAACTTTGATGTTTGGAGTGGGAGCTAATTCAACTTTTTTGAGCATGTGATATGAGGCTACATTATAGGTCACTTTTGACCTATACCATTGATCAGGTGATTTTTCCAAACATCAAAAATGCATAACTCTATCATTTTAAATCCAAATTACGTGAAATTGGTGACCACTTTTAAGGTATTTTAGAGATCTAAAACTTTTATGAAGACACTTTTCTCATTTTAAGCTCCCATAAAAAGTTAAGCAAGGTGGAATATTGAGACATATGGCTTGACACTTAGAAAAATTTTGATATGTCAAACTTTTCCAAACTTCCACCTCAAAATTCTCCAACTTCCAAGCTCCAAATGATAAAGTGTTCAACATCAAACTTGTTCCTCTTGATCTCACCTTTTCAAAGAGCTCAAGTTCATTCATTTTGGATGAGAAATGCATAGGTTGCGCATGGCTTTAACATGCTGATATCATTTTGCATGGATCCAACTTCAAGCATCAATGTTTAGTTGCCTTGAAATCCAATCCATCTTCAAAGCATATGATCTTCAATTTGGACCTTCAAACCATCATTTCATGGGCCTATGTGTGCCCATGCAGCATGGCATCACCATTTTACCAAATTTGGAAAGTGGAGAGAGTGTGCAAATATTACATGGATTCATCTATAAATTGAGGCCCTTATGCTCAGAATTGACAGACACATTGCGCCAGCTTTGATCCCCCATTGAAAACCCTTCACTCTCATAGGATAAACCTGATAAATTCATTTGAATTTGAGCTTTAATCTCCATTGTTTTCGAATTCAATTCTCCAGGAATCCATTGCTTCTAAACCTTTCCATTCCTCTCCTGCAAGTGATTAGAGTGAGTCCAAGTGCAAGCAAGCTCAAGATCTATCAAGTTCAGACCTCCATTGAAGGTAATTTGCAGAAATTTTAAACTCTTCGATTCTCTCAATTTATTGCTCAATTCCATTGATTCTTTGGTTGTCTGAAGTCCTACCAATGTAGGCAAGAAGATTGAGTTGCTTTAAGGCTAAATCGAAACAACTCAGATCATGTACCTCATTTTTCAATTCCACATATCTCTTAATATATTTGGAATTGGGAAAATTGGAGGTCAGATTCGAGCTCAGTGATGTTTTTTCTTTAAGATCATGTCCATGTTTCTTTTTTTGGTGATGGTTCATGATGACCAGTCCGGTGAAGCTCATCGGAGAAGACGACTAAAGCTCTGGCTCCGGCGATGATGTGTCTTGCATCTGAAACATAGGATCCTCAAGCCACGTTCTAATCTTGAGCGTTGATTTTGATTACCATTTATGCCACGCGGTTGACTAAGACACATGTGGAACGTGCGTTTTAGATCATCAGATCTGCCACCTCAATTAATGAGGGAGATCTGATGGTCCACGTATTTTAGAATTTTCTGATTTTTATTTTAATTGCATTTTCTTCAATAATTCATATTAAATTCAATATTGACCAAAAAATATGGACTTTCACCAAAAGTTTCCAAATATTTTTCTCTTTCATATTCTGAATTAAAATTATTTTTTGGATCATTATTAATATTTTTCATGAATTAATTGATTTTGCATTTGTTTTTAATGGTTTAAAAATATTTTTAAGTGTCCAAAAATTATGAAATTTTTTCTCCAAGGTCCTTTGAACTTGTTTGACCTATGATAAATCTCATGGCCATTTCTTTGGTGTTTTGATGAGATTTTAGGATTTGGACAAAACATATTTGAATTTAATGCATTATTTTATTATTTTTAATTGAATAAATGTCATTTTAATTGTGTTTACCATTTGTATTGACTTATTTGAGTTTGATTGTTTATTGTTGGGCCTTGGTCAAGGTTGATTTGACTTTGTCAAATTAATATCATTTGATTTAGGGGATTGATGGAATGTACATTCCATCTCCCAAAATGAATGAATGATATTAATTTGGTAAAAGTCCTCCTTTGACAAATTTGTGATCTCATTCATCCCTCTCCCTCTTCATCTAATTCCCCTTCTTCATTCATTCATTTCCATTTGCCCAATGACATCTCAAAGTCCTAATGTTAGTTGATTGAAAGATTAACATGAGTATGGATGAGATTAGGTCACACCTTTTGCATATTTTTGTGTGTGGTATGTTTAATGAGCATAGTTCATAATACTATGTCTCTAACATGCATTAACACCAAAAGTTTATTGCCCAACCTCAAATAGTTTTGACTTCTATATAAGTCCAATTACGATTGCTTAACATAGCGCTAAATTTTTGACACAAAGGCATAAGCATTCTAGTTAGTGAGATTGTAAGTATCCCCTCTTTCATGGTATTTTGTGGAAACTTTGCCTTCTTTCCTTCCTTTGGAAGATGTTTTGGTTCAAGGATCCATGCTTGTGATAAGTGGGTTGAGTGTTCTCCAAAGAATGTCTTGAAAAGCAAAGCAAAACTAACCTCTAACTTACTAACCATTAAATTTTAATTTCAAGCTTTTACTTTAATGCAATTTACTTTTAGCACTTTATGTCATTTGCCATTGTTCATATCATTCTAATTGTTTATGTTAATGCAATTTTCACTTTGTCCATTTGGGCCATATTATGTGATATTATTTTGTTTGTGAATACTTTGATTGTTTGTTTGGTCTTTGACCATTAATGCACAAAATAACCACAAAAACCATAAAAAAAACTTTTGAGTGGATTGTTGGCTTGATCTTGGACAAATGGACTTAGAATCTAGGCAACCTTCCTAAGCTAAAGTACTTGGCCAATGCCAATTTATGATGAACCAAGTGCTTGCAATTTGAAATTCATCTGATACATCATTCAAGATCTCTCTAGATTCATATGCAACATTGAACACTTGCGAAGCTGTTATTTTGAACCTGTGACTTGTGGAATTCATCAGTTGCATGGGCTATTTTGAAGAAGATCATGAAGTGGATAAGCTTGGATAAGGCCATCTTTATTTGATGCCTTGCTCTTCAAGATAATATAATTGTGCATTTGTGTGTTGCTTGAATCTAAAAAGTCCAAGGGAATTATGGGTTTCTATTGACATACTTGTCTATTGGATTGCTACCCATTTGGTCAGATCTTTTCCACTTTAAACTTTTAAATTTTGTGCATAGGGTAGTCTCTTCATCTTCTCCCCATTTCTTTAATTTCAAAATCTCTCCCTCCATTTTCAAAAACTTTCTTTGTGTGAACTATTTTTTTCTAAACTTTGACCACTTTTGCAAAAAGATAGAAACTTTGGCCTTATGCCATTGCATTTTCAAACTTATTTTCTTAAATCAAACTTGTGAATAAACTTAAATATACTTGACCTAAAATTTCAAAAAAGCCAAAAGAACTAACTCATTGAAACCATTTTAGACCTTTGTGCCTTTCAAACTTAATTTTTTTGTTAAAATCAACATACTCATTTTGAAATTTTTAGCACGAACTACAAGGTTTTGATCCCTCATTTTATGTTGGTACGTAGACACAAGACCGAAGGTATTGTCAAACACAAAAATATAACTAATGAATTTTTATCTCATCCCCTCATTCTATTTATTTATAAACATCACTTTGTACAAAATACATATGCACACAAAAAGGGCTCCCTAGGAGTACCTAGGACATTTTGGGTGCTAACACCTTCCCTCTATGTAATCAACCCCCTTACCTGTGATCTTTGATTTTTATTAGTTTTTATTTGAAAACTTCTTATTATTTGGGTTTTGTTCATACTTTTCCCTTTTCCCTTGGAAACAATAAAAGCGCGGTGGCGACTCTTGTAAATTGATCTCTAGCTTGTCAATAGCTTGATGATCATGAATTTACCGCTACAAACCTCTCGACCAATCTCCACCATTGTGGCGTTATACTGATAAGGCACAACTTTATCAGATGCATACGGGGCGGGGCCTGCTAACTGTATAACCAACGGCGATACCGATCTTTTGATGTTGTTATTGCTGCTATCAAATTGGATTACTACCCGCTCGGAGGTCTTAAAAACAGGAACAATCACATTAACATCATTTATATCCCTCGACTATTGAATCTGGATTACATTCTCATCCATGACCCTCTGGATATCTCTCTTAACAATCATACACCCACGGGGGTTCATGCTACAGATTGCACAACCATCATGGTCATGCTCACAGTCACTGATCGAACACAAGGTCCTATGCATTTCCACCAACGACCTACAGATACTTCGTACATCGAATACTCAGAAAATCCCTGGACAACCTTCCATCATGTTGACTGAAGCATAACCGTGAGCAGGAAACGGGTTAGCTTTTACATTAGGCGCACGGTCTTTAAAGGAAACTATCCCACTCTTCACAAGCTTTTGTACTTCTTACTTCAATGGGTAGCAGTTCTCAATGTCGTGGCCAGGGGCTCCCTAGTGAAAGGCACAACGGAGTTCAGGCTTGAACCACCATGAAAGTGGCTCGGGAATTTGAGGTGGATTTCTAGTTTGAAGTAGGTTATTGAGATCCAAAGATGGATATAATTACGCATAAGACATACGAATAGGGTCAAAGGAGACCTTTTTCCTCTCAAAATTTTGTGGTTGATTATTGTTGTTGTTGTTGTTGGTTCTTTGTTGCGATTGTTGTTGACGTTGTTGTTGTTATTGAATCGGAACAGATTGATTGTTGGAACTATTGGAAAACACAGGAATTACAAATGAAACTTGATGTTGATGCTGACGAGGTTGAGAACTCTTTATGGCATGAGGCCTCCTATGCCTCCCTACAGATACTGAATTGGCTTCCCCCTCCTTCCTCTTGGAGAAACCACTCACATACTTCTTACTAGACGACACTTCTTCCCTAGACATACGTCCTTTGCGGACTCCTTCTTCTAACCTCATCCCCATATTTACCATTTCGGTAAAGTCATTGGGGGAACTGGAAATCATACGTTCGTAGTAAAATGAACTCAGGGTCTTTAGGAAAAATTCCATCATATCTTTCTCTTCTAATGGAGGATTAATCTGGGCAGCACGTTCCCTCCATCTCTGAGCATACTCTCTAAATGTCTCCTTATCCTTTTGAGACGTAGACCTTAGTTGGTCTCTATCAGGCGCCATATTAACATTGTATATGTACTGCTTAACAAAAGCTTCACCCAAATCGTTGAAAGAACGGACACTTGCACTGTCCTACCCCATATACCATCTTAGAGCAGCACCAGTCAAACTATCTTGGAAGTAGTGAATCAGCAACTGATCATTATCAGTTTGAGTTGACATATTTTTGGCGTACATAACAAGGTGGCTTAGTGGACAAGTATTTCCCTTATATTTTTTAAAGTCAGGGACTTTGAACTTCATCGAGATCTTTACATTCGGCACTAGGCAAAGTTCAGCAGTACTTTTACCAAACAGGTCGTTTCCTCGTAACGTCTTCAACTCCTTACACAACTCAAAAAACTGATCATTTATCTTGTCCATCTTCTCATATACATATGGGGCCTCAGATGGCTCAGAGTGGTAGATAGTGTCCTTAACACGAGGTAAAGTATGAACAATCGGAGGTGGCACACACATGACCGGGCTAGATGTAGGCATAGAGGCAAAGGTGGGCGCAAACCCTTCAGGCATAAAGTTTGGTCGCATTCCCCAAGGGAATCCAGCTGTTATGGAAGGACCGTATTGGCTGGCTGCAATGGGAATAGTCGAGGTAGCTACCTCTGAAATGACAGTCCTCTGGGGAGGAGTTGCAGGAGTTAGTGAACACTGGCTTTACGCGGCAAGAACATACTCCATCATGGCAGTCAACCGTGCAATTTCATCCTTCAGCTCTCTATTCCCTTGCTCCAAATGTTCATGATCTTGGGTTGATTAGCGCAAGTGTTATATCGGTGAGTCAGCTTGGCTGAAGCACAGAAGAATAACCTATAAGTAGGGGTGGCAAAACGGGCTCGGCCCGCGGGGCATGCCCGTTTTGCCCGCACTTTTGTGCGGGGTGGGCCAAGGATTTAGGCCCTCACCCTCAAATGTGTCCGCCCCGCCCCGCCCCGCCCCGCCCCGTTTTTTTCGCGGGTTTTTGCGGGCACGTGTATTTACATAAATTTTTGCATTTTTAGGCTTAAAGAGTGCAGGGCCCGCGGGCTTTCCCCGCCCCGCCCTCACTTTTTTGCAGGGCGGGTCTAAGTTTTAGGCCCGCATCCTCAACTATGACTGCCCCGCCCCGCCCCGTTTTTTTGCGGGCTTTTGCGGGGCGGGCATGCCCGTTTGCCACCCCTACCTATAAGACATCTGGCAGAAGAAAACATGCTATGCAAAAGATGCATGAAATGCAATGTTTTTGTTTGTTTAGTTTCAAGGAACGTATGAAGTTCTATTTGCAAATATTAAATAATAACAATAGTAACAATTTGATTCACCATAAAATCTCTTTTTATTCATAAAATTTGGAAGGATTACACTGAGTACAATTTCAGAGATCAAAATACAAATACAAGAGAAAAGGAAACTAATCATCCTAAGGATCCCCTAGAAACGGTATCAAATAATCTAGTTGCGGATGCGTACTTCCTTCGGATGCGTCGAATCTCAGACTCAAAAGATATCTTCAACTGATCCTTCTCAAGGACAAGTTGATCAACAATCTTCTTCCAAGCATCGGAAGACTGGGGCATACTAGAGGAAGATGGACCCTTTGGCTCTCTCTGTCTCTTCATTGCTAGGTCTTTAAGAAGTTCAATAAGTGCATCCTTGTATTTCGACTCAAGCTACAACTCCTCGTGCTTTCGGGTCAAAGCATGGAACCGTTCTTCCCACATATCTCTCTCTTACTTCATCTTAGTGAGTGCGACTTCCAACTCCTCTACGTCTTGGTTAGGGAGAGTTGATGGCTCAGCTACAACCAAAGACATAGGTCTTTCACAAGCATACAACATCTTCAACTCCAAAGCTCTCTTATTTACCCAAATAGTGTAAGCTTCCAAAGCTACACAGTTGCACGGACCAAGCTCGGATCTTCCTTTCCTATGCACATTATGCCAAGCATGAATCATCTTCTGCTTCAAATGTTGGGGATGTTTACCCTCTTGATAGAAAAGACCTTCTAACTGATTTTTATTAGGTTTATCTCTCAAGGGGAACCCAAGTTAACGACGAGCCAAAGCAGGGTTGAAGTTGATTCCTCCTTGTGTACCAATAAGAGGCACATTAGAGAACTCACCACAACTATCAATAATATCCACACTACTCAAAGTAGAATCATACCAAATCATCATTTGTGAGAGACATGAGTCTCTGAGACCACCGTATACATAGCTTGTTCTCCAAGAAAGCAAACGTCTAAGGGAAGTGCGAAATAAACCACTTGTACAGAAGAGGAACATAACACACGATAGTCCCACCACCTTTAGAATTTATTAAATGCACAGAGAAATACATATCACCCAATAGAGTAGGAACATGATTCACAATCAAGAAGATGAGCAAAACCGTCAATGTTAGGGAACAAAGCCAAACCATAGATGAGCAAAACAAAGATTGCTTCAAAAGCGTCCACACTCCCAGCTTGAACAAAGACAGTATCTTTTCCAATGAGGAACTCAGAAGTAAACCCAAACATTTCTCCTTTCTTGACCCAATGAGTCTCAATCTCAAACATCTTCAAATGAAGAGCTTCAGCTATGGTATGAGATTTGGGAATCTCCTCAAATCCATTAAAGAGCACTTTGTCAAAAACGAGTATTCCCAAGAGATGGGCATACTCCTTTAACGTAGGCATAAGTCGATAATCAGGAAAAGTGAAGCAACGGTAGAGAGGATCATAGAATTGAACCAAAACACTCATAAGTCCTTCAACTACATCAGTAGATAACACAGATAAAAGCTTTCCATGACGTTGCTTGAAGTCCAAAGGATCTAATACAAAGGATGATAACTTCCTTAGCTCTTTCAAATCAGGACATCTGAAACTATAGTTCTTAGTGTTCCTTCGTCCATAATACATGGTCTGAAAATATTTTCAAATAAGACCTTAGTTCCTTGAAATTTATTTTCGTGATGAATATTATGATGTGCATGAATGCATGAATGTAACAATCACAAACAAGGGATTACACACAAGGCAAGACACAAACAAAGGTCAAGGGATGGATCAACTCATTGTCAAGATCAATCATCCATTTTGGTGGATTATGGTTTTCACCTTATCAAAACCCAAGTTCCATTGATATTGACAAGACTTGATTGGATCAACCAAGAATCAAAGGGTTTGTTATGAGTCACGAGCATGAAGTCAGGTTAAGAACCATCCCAAAGGAGTGCACTAAGGATAAAAGCCTGTAGATCATGTTCTAAAAAGTTCCCAGAGTTTTAATCCCATCTATCGGATATTATAGGTTATGATGATTAACTCATCAACCTATAATATTCTCAAGAGAAACTTGTCTAAGTGTAGTATCGCGTAATAACTGTTATCAGGTTTAGACTTGAACAGTCTCCGCACTACGTCCTAAATAGGCCAAATTGGGTTAAATGTTCTACGGTCCTCAACTTCTCGGACCCCAAATCAGAGAAAGTAATTTCTATCAACAAATAAGTTGTGTGACATCAGTAACTCCAAAAGAGTATCCACTAAGTAGATGCATCTCAAGCCAACTTGTTAAGGACTACTTCACACAAGTCGAACATGACTATACCATCCTCCTATCTTAATTGCACTCAAGTTCGGGTTAGAACTTATCTCACCACTCAGAGATCACCAAGCACAACAAGCAGATTGTATCATGCAAACAAGTATACAAACATCAAATACATAAATATATACACATATAAATAAGTAGGCTAAACCCACTGAGGACTACTCCCCAGCAGAGTCGCCACTTAATTTCTGTAGCGATAAATTCATGACCATCAAGCTATGGATAAACTTAATGTCAAAAAACCAGAGTCGCCACCGCTTTTATTATTTCCAAAGGAAAAGGGAAAAGTACGAACAAAACCCAAATATAAGAAGTTTTCAAATCAAAACTAATAAAATTCCAGAGATTACAGGTAAGGGGGTTGGTTACACAGAGGGAAGGTATTAGTACCCAAAGTGTCCTAGGTACTCCTAGGGAGCCCTTTTTTATGTGTTTATGTGTTTTTGGTATAAATGATGTTTGAATGAAATAGAGTGTGGAGGTGAGAAAAGAATCTATTGATTATATTTTTGTGTTTGACAATACCTTCGGACTTGTGCCTACGTACCAACATAAAAATGAGGGATCAAAACCTCATAGTTCGTGGTAACAATTTCAAAGTTGGTGAATTGCTTTTAACAAAAATTTAAGTGAAAAGAGGCACAAAGGGCCCAAAAGTTTGAATGAGTGTTAGTTCTTTTTGTCTTTTGAATTTTTAAGTCAATATGATTAGGTTTATTTTACAAATTTGATTTAAGAAAAAATTTAAAAATTCAATGGCATAAGGCCAAAGTTTCTAATTTGAAACATGTCTAAGTTTGAAATTACAAGCAAAGAAAGTTTTTTAAAAAGGAGGGAGAGATTTTGAAATTTAAGAAGTGGGAGGAGATGAAGAGGCTAATCCTAAGTATAAATTTAAAAGTTAAGAGTTTAAAATATTTGGGGATGCAATCCAACAGACAAGAATGTCATATAGAAAACCCATTTTCCCTTTGGACTTTGAATCAAGCAATAATCAGCAAACAATTAGCAATATTCCGACATCATGGACATCAAGGCATCAAATAAAGATGGTCACATCCAAACAAGAAAATTCCATAATTGGCAATCGTCTTTTGTCTTCTCATGTATCATATGAAATACTCCTTGATCAACTCAGAGAAAAGCATCAGACAAAAGTTCAAAACAACAGTTGCATCAAGACTATGTAGCAGATAAGTTCAACTAGATCCCAATACTTGCATCATATGAAAGCTCAAATCACCATAACTTGGTCTCAAAATGTTGGCATTGGCCAAGTCCTTTTGCATAGGGAATGTTGCCTAATCCTAAGTCCAAAAGTTCATATCAAGCTCAACAGTCCACACAAACATTTTTTAGGGTTTTTTGTTGTTTATTAAGTATTTTAAGGTCCTAAGACCACAAACACAAACAAAATACACAAACAAAAATATACAATCACAATATATGGCTCAAATGAGAAAAGTGAAAATGGCATAAACATAAACAAGTTTAATGAAATGGAAATGGCAATGAATGATAAATGACTAGAAATTAAATTTGCATAAGGTAAATTACTTGAAAGTAAAGCAATATTAACAATAGTTAGTGTTATTCAAAGTTACTTAGATGTTAAGGGAGTTTTGTTTTTTAATTGATTAAGTCATTCTTTTGAGAACACTCAACCATCTATTCACAAGCATGGATCCTTGAACCAAGACATCTTTCATAAGAAGCAAAAAAGGCCAAGTTTCCACACAATACCATGAAATATGGGAGACTTACAATCCCACTTACTAGAATGATATGCATTTAGGTTCAAAATTTAGCTCTATGTTAAGCAATCGTAATTGGACTTACGTAGAAGTCACAACTATCTAAGGTCGGGCAATAAAAATTTAGGTGTTAATGCATGTTAGAGATTTGGTATAATGAACCAAACTCCTAAAATATACCACACACTAAAAGAAAAGATCAAAAGGGGTGGACCTATCTCATTCATACTTGTATTAGTCCATCTGACACAAAGTCATTAATGAACCAATTAGCCTTAGAATATTGAGACTTCATTGGTCAATGAAAGGAATGGGAAATAATGGGGATCAAGATGAAAGGGAAGGGGAATGAGAGACACAAATTGGTCATGGGAGGAATTTCATCAGATTAAAATCATTCATTCATTTTGGGAGATGAAATGTACATTTCATCAATCCCCTAAATCCAATGATTTTAATGCAACAAAAGTCAAATCAACCTTGACCAAGGCCCAAACAAATAGTCAAACATCACAAGTCCATAAAAATATCTCAACATAATTTTTACACAATTAATCAAATAAAATCAAATTAAAAATTCATTAAAATTCAATTTAATTTCGCCAAAACCTAAAATCTCTTTAAAACACTAAATAAATGGCCAAGAGATTTATCCTAGGTCAAACAAGGTTAAAGGACCTTAGGCAAAAAAATTCATGAGTTTTGAAAGGTCATAAGTATTTTTAAACAATTAAAAATATGCAAAAAAAAAACATTTAATTCATGAAAAATACCAAAGTTAATCCAAAAGATAATTTTAATTCTGAAAATGAAATAGAAATATATTTAAATATTTTTGGTGAAAGTCCCATATTTTTTGGATTAAAAATAAAATTAATATGAATTAAACAAAATAAATAGATTAAACATAAAATCAGAAACTACAAAAAAAACAAGGGTAATCAGATCTCCCTCATTAATTGAGGTGGCAGATCTGATGGCCACATGCGCGCGTTCCACCATGCTCTTTGGTCAATGCGTTGTACGCGTGGTAATCAAAATGAACGTTTAAGATTAAAACAATTGAATCAGATCAGATGGCTTGGGCTTCGCCAACATACCACCGAAGCCCTAACTCTGATCATCTTCTTCGGTGATCATCGTCGGTCTGGTTCAAGCTCAACTTCATGAAAAATGGAAAATGAGTATACTAATTTGAAGAAAAAATACTCAAGAGCACGAATTTGACCTTCATTTCTTCCAATTCCAAGTATATTGAAAGATACATGGATTTGAAATTTGAGGTTCATGATCTGAGTTGCTTCGATTTGACCTCAAAGCAACTCAATCTTGTTACCTACATTAGTAGGACTTCAGCAAACCAAAAATCACAAAGAATTATGGAGAAATGAGAGAGAATCGAAGAGATGAAGTTTTTGAAATTTCACCTTCGAGGTTCTTCAAATTCACTTGATCTTGATCTCGATTTGCTTGATTCCTCTTCCTCTTGCTTGTAGTGATCAATTGATATGATAAGGGCAATGAATTCTTGGAGTTTGAACTTCCAAACAGAAGGTGAAGTTCAAGCTCGATTTCTATTGAAATCTTCAAGAATTCTATGGAATGGAGGGTTTGGATTCTTCTGGAAAAGCTTGGGCGGGGTGTTCATGAAGTTCTGATCTCATTGCTCTTGTATTTATATGGTTACCACATGCTTTCCACACACTTCCATTTGAAAATCCAAAATTAGTAACTTTTCATCATGAGCTTCCATGGGCGTGTACAAAGCCCAATGAATGATTGGAAAGGGTCCAAAATCGTGCACGAGTCATGCTGAAAGCAACACATTAAGCCATGCAATGTTGAAATGAATTTGAACATGAGAATCTTTCAAATGGTACCATGCAATGCATCCATGCACAAGTACTTCAATATTGATCCAAATGAGATTATCTTGGACTTTTTAGAAAGGAGAGATCAAGGGGAACAACTTCCATGTTGAACACTTTTCCATTTGAGTCTTGTATCATGATGAATTTTGAGGGAGAAGTTTGGAAAATCAAACATACTTGAAAATTTTCTAAGTACCAAGTCATATGTTCACTTCTTCCACCTTGAATAACTTTTATTATGGACTTCAAATGGAAACACTTCCCTCATAAAAGTTGTATATATTTAAAACCTATTCAATTTGGTAACAAATTTGACCTCATTTAGATTTGTCATGAAGGAGTTATGCATTTTAGAAGTTGAAGAATATCATTTGTTCAATGGTAATGGCCCAAAATGACCTATAATATTTCCTCTTGGAACATGCATTTGCAAGTTGAATGTTAACTTACTCCAAACATAAAAGTTGAAAAGGACATCTTGAATTGGATCATAAAACTTTAATGAATTTTATATCATAAAAATTGAGCAAGTTATGGTCTTTGGAAGTTGACCTCCTAACTAGGTTTCAGACAAAATGACCTATAACCTTTCACCATAAACATTTATTTTCCAACAAAAACTAGGTCTTGACTTCAACATGAAATTTGTTTGGAATGTCATTTTGAGTAAAGTTTCTCTTATAATGATTTTCATATGACAAAAATTATAGGAGATAGGGTCTAGGGAACCCCAGTTTTGACCAGTTGACTTTCTCTGGTCAACCACCATGAACCATCTTGCTAGCTTGACATTATCTTGATTCTTGGGACTCATGGAGGATCATATATGTGTAATATGATGTAATATGAAGTATCCCTTAAAATATTTGATCAAATGTTGAAGAAACTTGCTGAGGAAGTCACACATATATACCAAGATGAATTAGGGCTTCCAAGGCAAACAAGCTTCAAACACTTGATGAATTCTTGATCAAAATGATATGTGAAGACCATGGGGATCCATATATGATGTCTAGATCCATTGTGAATCATTTCTTGATTGGTCTCCTTGCATTGAGGGTCTCAAACCCTGGATATGAGCTTGATGGAGCATAGGTGAGCACACACACTACCTACAAAAGAGTTAAACTATACATTGACATATTTTTGGTATTTTGGTTAGTAAATCAAATTTTGGTATCAGATATGAGATGTCGAAGGTAATGTCACGACACTAATATCTAAACAATATAAACAGGGTAAAAGATAAAGAACAATAGTACAAGTGACACAAGCAATTGTTAACCCAGTTCGGTGCAAACTCACCTACGTCTGGGGGCTACCAAGTCAGGAAGGAAATCCACTAAACAGAATTAGTTCAAAGACTCTCAGTAAACAACTTCAATTTACAGTCTTTTCACCTAATCTCTACCCGTGTGACTTCTATCTAAGAACTCTTAGATAAGAGATCCTACTCACTCCCCCTCAATCACAGCAGTGATGTAAAAACAAATATTACAATGAAAGAAGACACTCTTCAGGAACACATACTTGATCTTACTTAAAATCTTCAACCAAGTAAACACACACTCATGCTTCAAAGCTTAAAGTGGACAAATTACAACTCAAAAGTCAGTCCAATTCAATCATCAATGGATGAATGAATGGCTCACAATACAGAAAGGCACACAAGACTAAAACCCTTATTCTCTCTCACTATTTCGTTCGTTATTTCTTCTGTGTTAAAACCAGGTTTTCCATGCCCTTTATATAGAAGCGTTTGACTGGGCTTGGACATCATAAAACCCTAAAACTATTTTCCATCTGTATCTTCTTATGACAACTGATCATATCTTGTTGGAAAATAAATCAATCTGGTTTTAATACTGATTGAATGGCGCGTTCAATCTTCACATCAATCACACATAGATTAGCATAAAAAGCGCAATCACAAAATACATAACATTCAGACTAAATGTTTTGTATACAAATGTCTTGACATCGGGTCTAACATCTCAGCAAAATCCTGCACAACCTTTATTTAAACACCCTGCAGAAACCTGTTATCTCATGTCAAGACAACACTTGTGACAACTTGTGAAAACTCTAGGTTTTACCAAAATTGATGCCAATATATAGAACCAACAAACTCCCCCTTTGGCAAATTTGGGCTAAAACATACATCAGATCATTTGTTTCACCAGAGAATAATCAATGTATCAGTTTAGCAGCAGAAGTAATAAAACACACATTACTAGCTAAAATAGCAACTAGTAAACACATATTAAACACACATGTGCTTGTGCTCCACCTCCCCCTCAGTCTGCTCAACACAAACAGAACACTTCCCCATTTAACATCACCTGTAATAAACAGATTATCTCCAATGTCCACCTGTAACATCATCTTCAACATCATCTGTATAAAGTATAGCATAGCTGTAAGACCCCAATTTTGGCCCTAAGATCCCTCATGGCCCACATCATATCATATCATGGCCTCAAGGATCATTGCATGCCCTAGCTTCCCTCCTAGTGGGTAGGTTGCCTTGTGAGTTTGGTTCTTGATCACCAAGCATGTTTTGCATTTGTATATCTTTGCTTTTCATATGTTTGCTAACCAAAAGTACAAAAATATTGTCATCTAACCATGTTACTTGCAGCTGAAGCAATCATCAGTCAAACAGTCAAAATCAGCCATTAAACAGTAGATGGTGGCCATTCTTGAAGAATTTGGGCACCATGATCAATAATCAAGAGTTCATATATGTTGTGTTATCATTTGGAATCAAGATCTCAAGGAATTAGGGTTTGGAATTCATCAGAACATGGTTCAGTCAAGCAAAACCCTAGAAAGTCAACCCTTGGTCAACTGTGCATTTAATCAGTGATTTGATGATGGGAATTGGTCTGAGAGGTCTCATTCATGTCCACATAGGCCTCATATATCATTTCAAACATCATCATGGAAGAATTTGAAGTCAAACAAGAAATTTCCAAAAATAGAAACTTGACCTGTAATTGGAATTTGCCAAAAATGGAAACTTCTTGATCCCAAACTTACATCATGATACAAGCTTCAAATGAATTTTTTCCCAACATGAAAGTTGAAGATCTTGTTCTCCCATTTCCAAAAAGTCCAAGAACACTCAATTCCCATGTACGGTTGGCAAGTTATGATCAAATCATTCTCAGAAATTTTTGAACTTCAAAAGGCCATATCTCTCAAACCATTTGGCCAAATTGGGTGGGGTTTTTTTGCAACAAGTCACATTTGATCCCCTCTTTCCAAATATGTCATCACCATTCACCAAAACATCACCAATCAAAATGGCCTTTTTGGAATGGCATGAATTAATTTCAAGAGAGGTGAAAAAGTGAATTTCCAAAATAACCATTTCCAACATACTTTGCCAATTGAAGATGTTCTGAAATTGCATTTTGGTTGTGTTGGAAGCCCAAATTCGCAGCTACAGCTCATGCACCTCACCACTTAAGTGAAATTGGTAAATTAGCAAAAAACATGTCATTAGCAAATTCTGTTTTCATTTTCCATTAACCTTAATTAACAGATGTTAAGCAGCATATATATTCTTCATTTCACTCTGAAAAAAGCCCTAGCAGCCACAATTCCAAAACAGAAAATCACTTTCTCTCAAACAGACCATTTCTTCATTTTGGAAAATTCTGCTGAAACTTTCATAGAGCTCGTGTTACTGTGCACCTGGCCTTGATTCAACACCCTTTTGGAAGTCATTTCAAGCCTCAAATATCAACTGTAAGCACAAGGAAAGCTACGGTTGCAACAACCTACATCAATGGCAGATCTTGATTTGAGCAAAACCAAACATTCCTGAGCTTAAAGTCTTCAACCATCCATCAATACAAGCTTGAAGCAACAATTGTTTTGGCCATTTGCAACCAAATCATCACTGCATCTCAACTGTTCCTCAAATCAAGTAAGAATTCGACTATGACTATTTGCTAAACCCTGCTATGCATTAGATAGATCTCCTTGCCATGAACATGATGAACTTTGAATTACTGAAAATGGTTGAGTGATGGTTGAGAAATTTGGTTTTTAAGTTTGATGTCCATTATTGTTTTTGCATGATTCTTGTTGTATAGCTCGATTCATAGAATTTGGTTGATGGATTCATGATGTGTGTTGCTTGCTGAGTCTAGTGGTATGCTTTTGGTCCATTTCTGGGCAAGAAAATTTTTTCGATTTGGTGAGGATGATGAAGTTCTTACTGTACACGAACCCTAGTTCTTCATGTCAATTCCCAGAATTATTTCCACGTGATTTGCATGCTGTGGCACTGTTTCATTCACATTGGCCAATCAGAACATTTCCACGCCTTGCCTTGTACGCTGCGTTTCACTAATACTTCGCCATATTTACCACAATGCCACCGGTCACTTAATTATTTAATTAATCATGTTTATTTCAATTATTTCTTCAATATTTATTCCATTTTGATGCTCACCTTCCAAAAATCATAGCACTTCCATTGTTAATCCAAATTTCATGAAACTTTTTGCATTTTGTTCCTCTCAATCTCTACTTATTTATCATGATTTTTCCTGAATTTTTTGATGAATGGTTTTTAAATGGTGCTAGGGTTTGTGACAAGTGACCATTTTTTGTACACTTTGCCAAAACATTTGTGAAATGATGATGCATTATCCAATGGCCTCCCAAATTTTTTGTGCTTAAACTAGACACATTCATGGTGATTTTGGTGTAGAGTTTATGAATTTATCATCTCTGGTTTGAGAGTTATGATTTTTCGAATTAGGGTGTGACAATTTGTGTCACACCATTGATGTCTAACTTCATGATTTTCATTACCATGCTTCTTGAACTCAAATTGGCTTGAATTTTTGCATGAATGTACTCTTGGATGTCTAGTTTACATGTGATTTTTCTTGGAATAATTTGTGGCATTTCCTAATTGTTTGAGATTTTTCTCCCCTGTTTGGTCATATGTTGACGTTTTGTGACACATGTTCTCATATCATTTGTGAAATTCTCATACTTTATTGGATGAACATGAAATTTGACATGTGATTAGTAGACATCTTAAGCTTTGTCATGGTGTTGATCCCATTCATTTCTCATATGTTATCACTGATTTATGATTTTTTGAAGTTGATGCATGTTTGGTTGACTTCTTTGAGCATGTTTGAACTTGCCCTGCCTTTCTGATTTTCATTTCCCTACTTCCCATGATCCAATTGAGCTGAAATTTGATATGCATGGCATGTTATGGATTATGATTGATCATGAATTATTTGATGATTTTTGGAATTGTTTATGATTGGTTTTGAGTTAAGTCTTGTTGTTGACTTCTATGAGCTTTCATATGCCATGCCTTGACCTAACTTGTTTATGAAATGATGATGATGCCTGATATGAACATGAAACCAATTGAGTTTGCTTCTTGATTGTTTGAACTTGAGTTTGGTTGACTATCACTTGCTGTTTTGACTTTCTCATCCCCTTTTGACCCTAGGCTTGTCCTAGTGGTCCTGTTGCTCATGTTTGAGTTCATGTTTTCAGGTTAAGCAACAAATGCTTCAAAGAGACCAATACAAATTGATTGAGTTTATTGGATTATCTTGAATTAACTTGTTTGTTTTGTAGGTTGCTTGACTCATATGCTTTGAGTCTTATGCTTTGCACATTCACCTGATTATTTTGACTGTTGATCTTATCTCCTTTTGATTTAAACTTTGAGTTGTATACTGATTCTGTTTGACTATTTCAGGTACTCTTAGTTGCTTAGTTATTTAAGAACTTGCTTTGCTTTGCTTTAATAGCAATTTTCATTGAGGTATAATCCCTTTTCTTCATGTAGTCTGGAAGACCTGGCCTGTTATTTGGCCAGGCAACTGTCTGAAGTCCTCCTTAAGAGGCAATGCTTGTGTGTGTTTACATTTGTCCCAAGCAGGAAAAGTCCTTCAAATAAGGCAATTGGTAGAACCCAAGAGATAAGCAACCTATCTCCTACTATTCTGTGAGTCTTCTCCTTGCTCCCATTACATGGTTGTAGCATTGAGATTCAAGCCCAAGATCTATAGAGTCTTATCTGTGGAGAGAGTTCCTACTTTCTGAACTCCCACACCTTCTGATATTAAATGCTCTCCCTGACCAGGGATAAGAGCAATGAGGCACACCCCTCATATCCTTTCATATGCTTCACCTTAGCCCCTCAATGGCAAGGTTAAGAGCACCATTAACCCTATTCCAGTTGGCTTCAATGCCTAACCCTTTGTATGAGCCTAATTGTGTGGTTATAGTGTGTGCTGAATGACTTTGATTGATTTGCTTATCTTCATATGCACATGTTTGCTTGTATGCTCTATGCATTTATCATCATTAATTGCTCATTATTGCATGATCATCTCATTTGTCTTTGTGACATTATCATTGTTGATTGCCCCATTGAGGACAATTGTAAGACCATTCCTTTGGCCATTGTTTCTATGATATGGAAGTGAGTTGTAAGACCATTTCATTGGCCACTCATCTTATCTTTGCTTGATGCATTGTTTGATTGTATGAGAGGATGCAATTGTAAGCCCCTGTAAGTTGGCATTTGCTTTCCTGTGATCATATGTTGCTTTTGCTTGTTGTATGTGAGGATACAATTGTAAGTCCTGTGATGTGGCATTTGTATTCCTAGGACCATACTGTGGAGGTTAGAGTAAGCCCAGATAAATTGGCATCTGACATTCATGTTTTGCTTTTGTTAGTATGTGAGGATACAATTGTAAGTCCTGTGATGTGGCATTTGTATTCCTAGGACCATACTGTGGAGGTTAGAGTAAGCCCAGATAAATTGGCATCTGACATTCATGTTTTGCTTTTGTTTGTATGTGAGGATACAATTGTAAGTCCGTGTAATTTGGCATTTGTATTCCTATGATCATATGGTGGAGGTTAGAGTAAGCCCAGATAGATTGGCATCTGACATCCAAGTGTTTGTTTCCTTTGTTGGAGATTGGTATAAGCCCAGATAGATTGGCATCCGGTATCCACTTTTCATTTCTTTGTTGAGGAGATTAGTATAAGTCCATTGAGTGGCCTCTGATATCCATTCCTGTTTTAGGAGATTGGTGTAAATCCATCTATTGGTATCCGGTATCCGTTTTTTGTTTGTGAGATTGGAGTAAGACCATTGAGTGGCATCCGGTATCATTTGTTTGTTTATTTTGTTATTGCTTATTGCCCATTCCAAAGGACACACTTGAATCATCTTCTATATGATTTCAAGAGGTGAACCTTCTAAGAAGTTTTACAATCCATCTTCATCCATTCATCCCCATTGTGTCCTAAACCTTTTCACACATCACTTTCTAACTTGAGATAGATATTGTGCAAACATCTTCATGCTTTTCAAACTGAAAACCTGGACCCAAGTCCTTGACTTTTTTCAAACTCCATTTCATAATACTTCTTTGAATTAATCTTAATCATACTTTGACTCTACTTTCATAATCATAATCAATTAATTTCACCCATTCAATGGTTTTGGCTTTGTCCATTTTTAATCTTTTCATACATGAGCTATAGGTTTGATTTATCCTAGTTGGTTGATGTCAATCTCACCTATTTGTCCTTAGTTGATTGAATTGTAAGTCTTCCTTGCTTATTATAGGGTTAACCCCTCACTAGCAAGTTGAAGCTGTTCTCACATGGTGGACTCGTTGTTTGTATAAGGTTGAGTTTTTTCCCGTGGATAACGTAAGACCTTAGGGCTTGTGTTTAAAATTGAATCCACTAACTTTTGGAAATCTTTTAGCCGAACTACGGCGTTTTGATCCTTACCTTTGATGGAAGGTACGTAGGCAACGGGTTCATCCGTTCAAACCCAATAAAAATTGTATATTCTTTTCTCATCATCCCAATCATGTTTGCACAATGCTTATGTCAAAAACAAAATAACAATTTTATACAACAAGTGTGAAAAGGGCTCCCTAGGAGTACCTAGGACGTGATGGGTGCCTAACACCTTCCCATTGCGTAATTTACCCCTTACCCAGACTCTCTGATCTTTTTATTAGTTTTCTACGTGTAAAACTTCTTAGGCTTTTGTTCGCTTTTTAGCCAGTCCTTTGGATAAATAAAAGTGCGGTGGCGACTCGAAAAATCATTGTATGCTTTGCTTATGGTTTAACCAATAAATCATATAGCGACGAATACACCGCTACAGAAAAGTGGCGACTCTGCTGGGGACAAGATCGATCCTTGGCGGTATTGCCTACTTTTCACCCTTGTTGTGCTATATTGTTTATTTGTTATATGACATATTTTTGTACAATTTGGGATGACTGTATTGATTGTAATGTTTGAATTGCTTGATATATAATTGCTGTTTGCTTTGGTGATCTGTGAGATGAGTTCTATACCCGAACTCGAGTGCACTCTAGGATAGGAGAATGGCATAGTCTTGTTGACTGGTGTGGAGTATTCCTTAGCCAGTTGACTTGCGAGTCCATTCACTTGGTGGAGGTCATGTTGGATTAATAATGTCACACAAGTTATTTGTGGTTAGGCATTATTCTTTCAATCATGTTCCGCAGAAGCCAAGGACCGTAGTTTACCAAACCCATCTTGGCCTATTTATTAGGAACGTAGTGCGGAGGTCGTTCAGATGTCAGCTCTGATACGATTGTTACGCGATACTACACTCATAAGAGTTTCTCTTGAGAATATTCTTGGAATACGAGTATTCGTTCCTCCGATAATATTCGAAAGATGGAACGATGATTATGGGAACCTCTGATAGAACATGTCTGGCAGGTTTAAACCCTAGTACACTCCCTTTGGGTGGTTCTTAACCGAGACTCCATGCTCGTGACTCTCAACAAACCCTTGATTCATGGTTGAGTCGTTCAGACACCGTTAATATCAATGGATCCCGGATCAGGTGTAAAACCTAAAATCCACCAAAGCGGCTGGTTGATATTAAGGGTGTTCGAGCCGGTTCATGTACCGTTAATATCAATGGAACTTGGGTGTCGATAAGGTGAAAACCTAAATCCACCAAAATGGATGATTGATATTAGGGATACATAGAGCTTTCCCATGACCTTTGTTTGGTGTGCTTTGCTTGATCCTTGAGTGTGATTGTTGCATTCATACATTCATGCATTCATCTGCACTTCATGTCATCAGAAAAAGAAAATTTCCAAGGAACTTAAAAGGGTTTATCTGCAAAATTTTCAGACATGGAAAGACCAAAAAGGCATACAAAGAAGTACAGCTTTAGACAGCCCGATGTAAAAGAGTTAAGGAATCTGACATCGTATGTATTAGATCCCTTGGGTTTCAAAGCTCGCTATGGGAAGCTTCTACCTCTGCTCACTACTCAGGTCGACGAAGGGTTGATGAGTACCTTAGCTCAATTCTACGATTCGTTGTATCACTGCTTCTTATTTCCGGATTTCCAGTTGTTGCCGACTTTGGAGGAGTATTCTCACCTTATTGGGATTCCGATTCTGGATCAAGTGCCGTTCAGTGGCCTAGAGGATATTCCATCTGCTCGAGAGATTTCCAGCTTGTTGCACATAGATGAAGAGTTGATTAGAGCTAATCTGACTACCAAAGGCGGAATTCAGGGTTTTCCTTCCGAGTTCCTCATTGCCCAAGCTACCTTCTATGGGAAGGCCATGAGTGAGGATGCCTTTGAGGCTCTGTTTGTGCTGCTCATCTATGGATTGGTGCTATTTCCCAACTTCGACAAGTTCGTGGACATGAATGCTATTAGGATCTTCTCAGTTCTTAATCCAGTTCCGACTTTGTTGGGCGATGCTTATGTTTCCTTGCATTCCAGGAATGCAAAAGGAGGAGGAGTTATTGTCTGCTGTCTACCCCTGCTGTACAAGTGGTTTATTTCGCACTTGCCGCAGACAGTTGCTTTCAAGGAGAACAAGGGATGTCTACGATGGTCTCGGAGACTCATGTCTCTCACCAATGATGATATCACCTGGTATGATCGCGTGTATGATACCGTCCAGATCATCGACTATTGTGGTGAATTCCCTAATGTGCCTCTTCTTGGCACATGTGGTGGGATTAGCTACAATCCCATTCTTGCACGTCGTCAGCTTGGGTTCCCCCTAAAGGATAAACCCCATAACATTCTGTTAGAAGGCGTATTCTTTTTGGAGGGTAAAGATCCCCAAGGCCTGAAAGCCAGATTTGTCCATGCTTGGCGCAGTATTCGCAAGAAGGGTAAGAACGAGTTGGGTCCAAAGAACTGCATTGCTTTGGAGCCATACACTTCTTGGGTCAGACAGAGGGCTGCTACCTACCTGATGCCGTACGATTATCCGAGACCTACACCGTTGGATGTGGCTGGGCCTTCAACCCTCCTTACCCAACGTGTAGAGGAGTTGAGAGAAGAAGACCTTTCACGTGCTTGGATCCGTGAGAGGGAGGAATTGCTGCAGCAGCTCAAGGAGAAGGATGCTATGATTGAATTCCTCGAGCACCGAGTGATCGACGATCCGAATGACACTTGGACTTCTCTGCTTCCTCAGTCTTCCAAATTCTGGAAAAGGAGGTATGATCAGCTTGCAAAAGAGAAAGCTGACATGGAAGCGGCCTATGAGAGAGAGATCAAGAAGTTGTGCACTTCTCGTCTTCCAGCATCCCGAGCTGCTAGGGATCCATAGGATGTCATTTACCTTTTCTCTTTGTAATGATTAAAAAATGCTGTACTTCTTGGTCTCAATATCTTGAATGAAATATTTTCCATGAGTAATTAAAATGCTTTAACTATTCAAAATATTGCAAATAATACCCTAAGGGTTCCTTGAAAACAAAGCATTTGCACAAGCATTTCATGCATCATTCTTGCATAAGCAGGTACTCCTTTTTCTAGTCTTCTTGTCCTAACCTGTGTTCTCCATTTATTTTGAAGACAAGCTGACTCACCGGTATTATACGCGAGTCAACTCTGCAAGAGTCATGGAGCAATTAGAACAAGAGAATAGAGAATTGAAGGAAGAGGTCGCCAGACTTGGCGCTTTGATGGAGCAACTCCTTGCTGCTCAGAATCAACCTACTCCGCCTCCTGTAACTCCTGCTCAGAGGACAGTCATCTCCGAAATAGCCACTTCGACGGTGCCAGTCAGCGCCCATGCGCCCAATGTTATGCCATCCGGGTTCCCTTGGGGGATGCCTCCAGGTTTCATGCCTGATCTGCCAGCTCCAACATTTGCTCATATGCCGGCATCTAGCCCGGTCCCTGTTCCCGCTCCTCCTGTCGTGCATACCATGCCAAGGGTAGACGACACTATCTATCACTCTGAGCCATCTGAGGGCTCAGATGTTCATGAAAAGATGGATGCTATGAACGACCAATTCCTCGAGCTGAGAAAGGAATTGAGGACTCTTCGAGGTAAAGATCTATTCGGCAAGTCTGCAGCCGAACTCTGCTTAGTTCCCGGTGTGAAAATACCAATCAAATTCAAGGTCCCTGACTTTGAAAAGTACAAGGGGAACACCTGTCCACTCGCTCACCTGGTCATGTACGCCAGGAAGATGTCTACTCAGACAGATAATGATCAACTCCTGATTCATTATTTTCAAGACAGTCTATCCGGTGCAGCACTCAGATGGTATATGAGCCTGGACAGTGCCAATATTCGATCCTTCAATGACCTTGGCGAAGCTTTCGTCAAGCAATATAAGTACAACGTCGATATGGCGCCTGACCGAGATCAACTCAGGTCCATGTCGCAGAAAGACAAAGAATCGTTCAAGGAGTACGCCCAGAGGTGGCGAGAGCTGGCAGCTCAAATCACTCCACCGCTAGAAGAGAAGGAAATGACCAAGATCTTTTTCAAGACTCTTGGCTCATTCTATTATGAGCGGATGGTAGCAAGCGCTCCCTCTGATTTCACCGAGATGGTGAACATGGGGATGCGTCTCGAAGAAGGTGTCCGTGAAGGACGGTTGGCTAAGGATGATAGTTCTTCCTCTAAACAATATGGGGCGTTTAAGAGGAAAGAAGGGGAAGCCCACGCTGTGCAGTCTCAGCCTAAGCATAGAAGACCCTCTGTTCAGAGGAAGCCTGCACATCGTGCCGGTCATCAGCACCAGGTGGCTCATATAGCACCTGTATTCAAAGATAATGCTCAACAATATCAACATCAACAGTATCAGCATCAGCAGCAATATCAACAACCGCAGTACCAACAACAACAGCAACGTCCACAGCAACAGGCTTACCAGCCTCGTGGAAGTACAACCAATCAAGCTAACGTGAATTATGATAGGAAGAAGATCAGCTTCGATCCAATTCCTATGACATATGCAGAGCTTTATCCTTCCTTGTTGGAAAGGAAATTGGTTTCTCCCAGGGATCCTCCTGTCATTCCTGCAAATCCACAATGGTGGTATAAACCAGACCAGCATTGTATCTACCATTCCGGTGCTCCGGGCCACAATGTAGAAAACTGCTTCCCACTCAAGACTAAGGTTCAAGACCTTATGAGATCTGGGATTCTGAGCTTTGAAGATTCAAGCCTGAATGTCACCAAGAACCCATTGCCTGCGCATGGGAAGTCTGTTAATATGATTCAGGAATGCCTTGGGAAGTACAAGGTCAGATATATAAGCCATATCAGGCAGTCGTTGGTTGAATTACATCGGATGCTGTGTCAGTACAGCTACTTGGAGCATAACCACGACAAGTGCCGCGTCTGTTCGGTTAACCGCTTGGGTTGCGACCAAGTACGCAGAGAGCTTCAGAAGCTGTTGAATGAGGGTACCATTGAGATTCTGCAGAATCGCAATGTTGATGAAGCTGAGCCTGAAGTGAATGTCATATCACCAGTGTTCAAGCTGCCTGAGCCCGTTGTTATCCACTACAATAGCAACAAACCGAAGGCTTCCCCTTCCTTGGTCATCAAACCCGCAGGCCCTGTGCCCTATTCATCTGATAAAGCTGTGCCATTCAGATACAATCCTGTTGCTGTCCAAGATGGAGTAGAAGTACCTTTGCCTTCCACTTCCGTGACCACTATTGCTGATGTAAGTGGGTTGACCCGAAGTGGTCGTGTATTTTCTGCGCCTGCCAAAGCTCCTGTTGTTTCTGATACTGTTGAGCGTCCTGTGGGGACCGCTGTTAATGTGCAGAATCCGGCACTTGATGTCGCTAAACCATCCTCCTCTGTACAAAAGACTCTTGTTTCTTCAGTTGGCCCAAGTGGCATTGTAGATGAAGAATCTGATGAGATGCTGAGGCTCATCAGAAAGAGTGAGTACAACATTGTAGACCAGCTTCTACACACGCCCTCCAAGATTTCTATTCTTTCTCTGCTGCTGAATTCAGAACCCCATAGGGAGGCTCTGCAGAAAGTCTTGGATCTGGCGTATGTTGATCACGACGTCACCATCGAGCAGTTTGATAGTATTGTTGCAAACATTACCGCTTGCAACACTTTGAGCTTTTGTGACGCTGATCTCCCTGAGGAGGGAAGAGACCACAACATGGCTTTACATATTTCCATGAATTGCAAATCTGATGCAATGTCCAATGTGTTGGTGGACACTGGATCTTCTCTAAATGTATTGCCAAAATCCACACTCTCTCGACTGTCATATCAAGGTCCTCCTATGAGGCAGAGTGGGGTTGTTGTGAAAGCATTCGATGGGTCGCGCAAGACCGTGATTGGAGAAGTTGATCTCCCAATCAAGATAGGACCAAGTGATTTCCAAGTTACTTTCCAAGTAATGGATATCCACCCATCTTATAGCTGTCTCTTAGGCAGACCATGGATTCACGAGGCTGGCGCCGTGACATCCACCCTACACCAGAAGCTGAAATTTGTCAAGAACAAGAAACTGGTTGTAGTAGGGGGAGAAAAGGCTCTCCTGGTTAGCCATCTGTCTTCTTTCTCGTACATTGACGCTGAGGATGAAGTTGGAACTCCATTCCAAGCTTTATCTATTGATGAACCAATCGAGAAGAAGTCTCCTTCATTCACTTCCTACCGAGATGCAAAGCTGGCCATTGAATGTGGTGCAGTTGCTGGATTAGGGAAAGTGCTTGAACTTGAAGACAATAGATCCCGGGCTGGCATTGGCTACTGTTCTGGGGCATGCAATGAGCAAGGTTTGTTCACAAGTGGAGGATTCATCCATGCTGATCAACCTGAAGAAGAGGAAGTTGCTGCTATCATTGAAGAAGATGCAGAGGACGTGAACAATTTTGTTATTCCTGGTGGTGTCTGCCACAATTGGGTCGCTGTGGATGTTCCTACAGTTATCCATAGATCAGAGTAAATTGTTCACTTTGTTTAAAACCCTTCTCCCATGCCAAAAGGAGAAGTGATGACATTGTTGGCAAAGCATATATACAATGATGTTTTCATTCAATTTTCGCATTGTTAAACATTTGTTTTTCCATTTGTTTTCACTTTTTGCTTTGTCATGAAATCAGTGATCACAAAAAACCCATAAAAACAAAAATAAAAGCAACATTTTTCATCTGCATAATGATTTGCTTGATTAAATTCTGAAGTTTTTCCCTAACCAAAATCATTATGCAGGTTGATCCTAAAACCCATTGAACATAATGATCCAACGCCATCTCCCAATTTTGAATTCCCTGTATTTGAGGCAGAGGAAGATGATGTTGAAGGGATTCCTGATGAGATCACCCGTCTCCTTGAGCACGAAGAGAAGATCATTCAGCCACATCTCGAAGACTTGGAAACAGTCAACTTGGGGTCTGAGGATTGTGTTCGCCTGGTGAAGATTGGGGCACTTCTTGAAGGGTCTGTCAAGGAAGATTTGATCAGTTTGCTACGAGAATATTCAGATATCTTTGCTTGGTCCTATGAAGACATGCCGGGTTTAGATATAGATATTGTGCAACATTTCCTGCCTTTGAAGCCTGAGTGCGTGCCTGTGAAGCAGAAGCTCAGAAGAACTCATCCAGATATGGCAGTGAAGATCAAAGAGGAAGTTCAGAAGCAAATTGATGCGGGGTTTCTAGTGACTTTTACATATCCTCAATGGGTGGCCAATATTGTGCCTGTTCCTAAGAAGGACGGAAAAGTCCGTATGTGCGTCGATTACAGAGATCTGAATAAAGCTAGTCCGAAAGATGATTTTCCTCTACCACACATTGACATGTTGGTAGACAATACAGCTAAATTCAAAGTCTTTTCCTTTATCGACGGATTTTCCGGATATAATCAAATCAAGATGGCACCAGAGGATATGGAGAAGACAACATTCATCACACCTTGGGGAACATTCTGTTATCGAGTGATGCCCTTCGGTTTGAAGAACGCCGGAGCCACGTATCAACGAGCTATGACTACCTTGTTTCATGACATGATGCACAAGGAGATAGAAGTCTATGTTGATGATATGATTGCTAAGTCCCGAACGGAAGTTGAGCATGTTGAGCATTTGTTGAAGCTTTTTCAGCGCCTGAGGAAGTTCAAACTTCGCCTGAATCCGAACAAGTGTACATTTGGAGTCCGTTCCGGCAAGTTGTTGGGTTTTGTGGTAAGCGAAAGAGGTATTGAAGTTGATCCTGCAAAGGTCAAAGCAATACAAGAGATGCCCGCACCCAAAACTGAGAAGCAAGTCCGAGGTTTTCTTGGCCGCTTGAACTACATTTCCAGATTTATATCCCACATGACTGCCACATGTGCGCCGATATTCAAGCTCCTCCGGAAAGATCAGTCTCATGATTGGACCGAGGATTGCCAGAAAGCTTTCGACAGTATCAAAGATTATCTGTCCGAACCTCCGATCCTGTCTCCGCCTGTGGAAGGAAGACCTCTGATTATGTATTTGACAGTTCTTGAAGACTCGATGGGTTGTGTACTCGGTCAACAAGATGAACCAGGGAAGAAGGAATTTGCTATCTACTACCTCAGTAAGAAGTTTACTGATTGTGAGTCTCGGTACTCTACGCTTGAGAAGATGTGATGTGCTTTGGCTTGGGCTGCCAAGCGTTTGCGCCAGTACATGATAAATCATACAACTTGGTTGATATCCAGAATAGATCCAATTAAGTATATCTTCGAGAAGCCTGCTTTAACTGGGAGGATTGCCCGTTGGCAGATGTTGTTGTCTGAGTATGATATTGAGTATTGAGCTCAGAAAGCTATCAAAGGTAGTATTTTGGCTGACCATTTAGCGCACCAGCCGATTGAAGATCATCAGTCTGTTCAGTATGACTTCCCTGACGAAGAAATTCTGTATTTGAAGATGAAAGATTGCGATAAGCCTACACTTGATGAAGGTCCAGAACCTGGTTCCAGATGGACGATGGTGTTTGATGGCGCTGTTAATCAATATGGAAATGGAATTGGGGCAGTGATCATTACTCCTCAAGGTTCGCACATTCCGTTTACAGCAAGGCTAACTTTCAAATGCACGAATAATATGGCGGAGTATGAAGCCTGTATTATGGGACTTGAAGAATGCATTGACTTGAGAATCAAGTATCTTGATGTCTATGGCGATTCGGCCTTGGTTGTCAATCAAATCAAGGGTGAATGGGAGACGAATCAGCCAGGTCTCATTCCGTACAGAGATTACGCAAGGAGAATTTCCACATTCTTCACAGAAGTTGAATTTTATCATATTCCTCGAGAGGATAATCGGATGGCAGACGCCCTTGCTACGCTTGCTTCCATGATTGTGGTCAGATGGTGGAATGATGTCCCCAATATTACTGTGATGCGTTTGGACAGACCCGCTCACATATTTGCAATCGAAGAAGTAAAAGATGACAAGCCTTGGTATTTTGATATCAAGAATTTCCTCCAGAACCAGGTCTACCCGCCTGGGGCATCTGGGAAAGATAGGAAAACTTTGAGAAGGTTGTCAGGCAGTTTCTACCTCAGTGGTGAAGTGCTGTATAAGAGAAATTTTGATATGGTTTTGCTCAGATGCGTGGATAGACACGAAGCAAACCTATTGATGACTGAGGTCCATGAGGGTTCATTTGGTACTCATTCCAATGGACATGCCATGGCTAAGAAGATGTTGAGAGCAGGCTACTATTGGCTGACAATGGAGTCTGACTGTTGCAAGTATGTGAAGAAATGTCACAAGTGTCAAATTTATGCGGATAAGATTCATATTCCTCCGACACTCCTGAATGTTATTTCATCACCATGGCCTTTCTCTATGTGGGGAATCGACATGATCGGCATGATTGAGCCGAAAGCGTCCAACGGACATCGGTTTATTCTCGTAGCAATTGACTACTTCACCAAATGGGTTGAAGCCGCTTCGTATGCGAATGTAACCAGGCAGGTGGTTGTGAAGTTTATCAAGAACCAGCTGATTTGCCGTTATGGTGTGCCAGAGAGGATCATTACTGATAATGGATCCAATCTGAATAACAAGATGATGGATGAGTTGTGCGCTGAGTTCAAGATTGCACACCATAATTCCTCTCCCTACAGACCTAAGATGAATGGGGCTGTTGAAGCTGCTAATAAGAATATCAAGAGGATTATCCAGAAGATGACTGTCACGTACAAAGATTGGCATGAGATGCTGCCATTTGCTTTGCATGGATATCGTACGTCTGTACGCACTTCAACAGGGGCAACCCCTTTCTCTCTTGTTTATGGCATGGAAGTCGTTCTCCCAGTAGAGGTGGAGATCCCATCAATGCGAGTCTTGATGGAAGCCAAGTTGAATGATGCTGAATGGATTCAGAGTCGTTATGACCAACTGAATTTGATTGAAGAAAAGAGATTGACTGCCATGTGTCATGGTCAGTTGTATCAGCAGAGAATGAAGAAAGCATTTGATAAGAAGGTCAAGCCTCGTGTGTTCCGAGAAGGTGACCTTGTGCTCAAGAAAGTTTTGTCTTTCGCGCCCGATTCCAGGGGCAAGTGGACTCCAAACTACGAGGGTCCATATGTTGTTAAGAGAGCCTTTTCAGACGGTGCTTTGATGCTTACAACAATGGATGGGGAGGATTTCACTCGTCCTGTGAATTCAGATGCAGTTAAGAGATACTTTGCCTAAAAAAAAAGTATATGCAAATGAAAAAAACAGAATTGCTCGCTAAGTTGAAAATCCGAAAGGGCGGCTTAGGCAAAAATGAGCGTCTCGGTGGAGAACCCGCAAGGGTAATCCAGGCAAAAATTAGAGACTTGAAAAAAGAGAATATTTGCATCCCGCTAGATTGAATACCTCACTCTGGGGCAATCTAGGCAAAAATTAGGGATCTGGCAAGTAACTGCATCCTGACAAGACTTTCTGTTCGCCAGTCGTCATTTCGTCAGAAGATTCTCGATTCGTCGTCAACTAAAGCTTCGAATACATCGAGATTCAAATTGGTAGAGAAAGGATCATTATGTTCAATGTAGCCCTCTTCCAATATATATCGCTGATTTCAAATTTGTACAGATCTATGGAGTCCTGCCATTTGCAGGCTACCATTCTATCAAATCAATTTGAGCTTTTTTATCCAATTATTGGCACTCTTATTTGTTTCAATTCAACAAATGTTTTGCATGTTTTAATTGATAAAATGTCATTGTTTTAAACAAATAAAATTTTTCAAAATTGTTGTTTTAAACAAAGTGAACATTCACAAGATTGAAAAGATACGTAAGAATATCTCAGTGCTCTCCCGAGGGTGGCATGATTTCCAACAGGTAAGACATTTGTTCATATCCCTGGTTTGGCTGTATCTTCTTTCTTCAGATCTTTGTTGGGGTTGTTCCTCAAACAGAGTTGTTATTGGGGTTGTTCCCCAGTATAGTCGCAAGCAGAGCGTTGTTGAAGACTTCGTTTTTTCTCCAGCAGCAATCTTCCCCAGCATGGGTGTTTTTCTTGTAGAAGTTTCGGCGGTTGATGGTTTGTCATCTTGGTGCCCCGTCACTTTCTCCAGTGGGTTGACATTCCCAGACTTTATTTGTCTCCTCAACACAGTCTCGAATAGAGCTGTTGTTGCTATCCCCATCGGATTCGCGAGCAGAGTTGTTGTCACTCTTCCCAGTGCAGTTGCCAGCGGAGTTGCCTGTTTCCTCAGCACGATCGCTTTCTTTTTGAAGACTTGGTAAGTCAGTGGTTTGAGACCCGGTACTTTACCTTTTCCCCGGTAAAGTCGTCTGCGGAATTGTTGTTATATCTCCATCAGAGTTTTTCTCTTCAGCAGAGCAGGATTTATTTTCCTACTCAGTGGTTGATTTGGGTTGATATCCCAGTATGTTCATCCATCTTTTCCTCAGCTTAGTCTGCAGAGTGGTTGTTGAGGCAGTTTTGCCTGTTGAATACTCCTTTAAATCCCCAATATGGTCGGATGATGGCTTTGGCCTCCAGTGAACGGATTGATTTCCTGACTGTTTGTGATCCCCAGTAGAGTGGCTTATATTGCAGAATCTACTTGTTGTGATCAGTTTGCTATGTGTATTCTCCCCAAATAGAGTGGTTTGTTGCAGAATCTACTTGTGTGATTTGTCCTCCCTCAGTGGCTTATCCCTCAAGAGAGTAGCCGACAGTTTTCCCCAGTAGAGTTGCTTATGCAGTTAGATTCTATTTGGATGATATCATTCTCCCTTAGTGGGTTATCCCCCAGCGGAGTTATGTGAATTTGCTTCTACAGCAGTTCGTGCTTGTGCAATGCACCTCTTGTTTCTCAGTTGACACTGGGATCCCTTGCAGATATCTTGGATTTTCTCTTGTTCCCCGACAGGTTGTCTTGGTGGCTACTTTTGCCCGTTGCGACTTTCTGTACCCTGGATTGGGTTGTTTCCTGATATCTCTGACCTTCTGCTTCTTCAGCAGTACCCGCAGATCTTTGCTTTTCAGCAAGTAGATCTCCGCAGATTGGCTCTCCAGTTGGTTTTTCCCCTGGAAGTATAATATCGGGCGTTTGATTCCTGGACTTGTTTGTGTTAGAACTGTCTGTTTTGTCAGCATTCATCAAACATAAATCACGCATATTCATGCATATTCATAAAACATTCAGATATTCATGTTGCATTTCTTGCCATATATACTTTGTTTGTTGTTCCCTGCTTTTGGGTAATACAGATCTCTTTATAGATCTTCCCAAAGCAGATGTCGGGTGTTTATAAATCTCTCCATATAAGGTCAGCCCCATAAGCAGAAAGCGTTTGTCTTTCCTTCTGCAGTTCCCCACTGAGATATATCCTCGTGGATGACGGTTTCTTCCGTTTCCTCCCAACACATATATTGGGATGGATTTTCCTATTTGAGTTATATCCTCATTAGGACGTGTCTTGATTCAGTCTGTCTTTTCGGATTATTCCCGAATTGGCTATTTGTCAAAAGTCTTGTGCTTCCCAGTGGGTTGTTCCCCAGCGGAATTTTTCGGGCCTCTACCCTCATACCGGTAGTTATAAGTCCTATTTTTCCTGGCTTCTTGGCAGAATTTGTGGTTATACACCTGTTATTCCCCAGCCAGATTTGTTGGTTTTCTACCTAACAATCGGTAGTTGTAAATCCTACTTTCCTACTCTCCAGCAGTTTGTGGTTTGTTATAAACCCTATTTTGGTTTCCCGTGCGGATTTGTGATTTGTTCTATCCCCACGCGGAGTTGTTGGTTTTCTACCCCGTATTCGGTAGATGTAAACCCTAAATTTGTGGTTATCTCCATCTAGTTCTTGATGTTGAGTTTCCTTTGCTCGGATAAGTTGCTCAGATAAGCACTTATATCCCCAGCAAATCTTTTGTGGATAATTGCCGTATGCTAGCAATTTTATCCCCAGTGGGTCCTTTCACCTTTTGTCAGTGATTGCGTTCCCCGGATAGTTGATTGTCATCATTATATCCCCAGCCTGTTGTTGTGGATAATTGCTATTTATGCAATTCATCCCTGGATCATTGATTTTCACCAGTGAGTCCTCAGCAGATCGCCTTTCATTTACCCTCTTGTTGGTAATGTTTGTTGCTCCCCTTGATTGGTCATCATTATATACCTAGTTTGGTATCCCGATGCCTTTCTTTTCGGTTGATTTATCCTTTATTAACCCAGTAACCGGTTGTGGATAATCTTCCATGCGAGTATGTTATTCACGGTCCGCCGGTAATGAATAGTATATCTCATGCACTCTTCAGTTGAAGCCTTTTGTGTTTCCCCAGTCGAGTAAGATTCGTTTTTTCCCTTTGTGGAATCGAATATTTCTTTGTTGTCGGATAATTGCCGGATGCTTGCAAATTATCCCTTTGAGTTGTCTTTCGTTTACCCGGATGCTTGGTATCGATTGTCTCTCTTTTTGGTTAGTCACCTATTATATACTTCGGTATCTCTGGTGTCTTTTCCGTTCGAGTATATTATTCACGGTCTGCCGGTAATGAATAATATGTCTCATGCGCTCCTTAGTTGGAACCCTTTGTTGATTTTCCCCAGCTGAGCAAGATTCGTATTCTTTGAAGAATCGAATATCCATCCTTTAACCAGTTTGTGTTCTGGATGATGAGTGTTTTGGCATATATACCAATTCACGTTTTCGGTAGATCACCTATTATATACTTCGGTATCTCTGGTGTTTCTTACCATGCGAGTTTATTATCTACGTTCTGACGGTAATAGATAATATATCTCATGCGAGTATTCTTATCCACGGTCTGCCGGTAATGGATATTGTATCTCATGCACTCTTTGGGTTTGTGTCCCCAGTTGAGTAAGGTTCGTTTTCCCGTTGTGGATTCGAATGTCCATCCTGTAAGTCAATTTGCTTTTTCAAGCTCTCCTTTCGGATGATGAGTGTTTTGGCATATATACCAATTCACGCTTCGGTCGATCACCTATTATATACCTCGGTATCCCTGGTGTTCCTACCTTTCTACTCCCTATTATGACCTCGGTCCCTTGTGGAGTCAGATTTGCCTGAGTTTATGTACCTTTTTCAGGTCTTTCTCAGATGTTCGGTTGATTGATATCTCTCACCCTTATACCGGTCTTAGATATTCATTCTTCCTGAGCTTGTTACCCTTATACCGGTAACATCTCATTGTTGCTTCCTCAGTGGAGTTTCCTGTTGCTTCCCCCCAGGAGTCAGCTTGTGTCTTTCCAATGGATGTTCTCCTTTGGAATTTTCTTTTCCCCAGTGAGGTCTCCAGTTTGATTTCTGTTTCCCTAATCAGAGTCGTGTCTTGTTCACGCATGTCTTTTTTCTCTTACTATCCCCAACAAGAGTCTTGTTAGAGTCTCTGTTCCTGGTGAGTGTATTACTCCGATGGATCGTATTTTCTTCTGTGTGAACCATATTCCCCACAGAGTTTGTGTCTTTTGCATGCATACATTTGCATCATGAGGTCTCTTAGGGACCAAAATTTGTCTCATTACTGTTATTTAAGCCCATTCTACCGCGTCGAGATGAAGATTTCTAAACTTCACTCTCCGGTTAGAATGACCTTAAATAGGGGCATCTGTAAGACCCCAATTTTGGCCCTAAGATCCCTCATGGCCCACATCATATCATATCATGGCCTCAAGGATCATTGCATGCCCTAACTTCCCTCCTAGTGGGTAGGTTGCCTTGTGAGTTTGGTTCTTGATCACCAAGCATGTTTTGCATTTGTATATCTTTGCTTTTCATATGTTTGCTAACCAAAAGTACAAAAATATTGTCATCTAACCATGTTACTTGCAGCTGAAGCAATCATCAGTCAAACAGTCAAAATCAGCCATTAAACAGTAGATGGTGGCCATTCTTGAAGAATTTGGGCACCATGATCAATAATCAAGAGTTCATATATGTTGCGTTATCATTTGGAATCAAGATCTCAAGGAATTAGGGTTTGGAATTCATCAGAACATGGTTCAGTCAAGCAAAACCCTAGAAAGTCAACCCTTGGTCAACTGTGCATTTAATCAGTGATTTGATGATGGGAATTGGTCTGAGAGGTCTCATTCATGTCCACATAGGCCTCATATATCATGTCAAACATCATCATGGAAGAATTTGAAGTCAAACAAGAAATTTCCAAAAATAGAAACTTGACCTGTAATTGGAATTTGCCAAAAATGGAAACTTCTTGATCCCAAACTTACATCATGATACAAGCTTCAAATGAATTTTTGCCTAACATGAAAGTTGAAGATCTTGTTCTCCCATTTCCAAAAAGTCCAAGAACACTCAATTCCCATGTATGGTTGGCAAGTTATGATCAAATCATTCTCAGATATTTTTGAACTTCAAAAGGCCATATCTCTCAAACCATTTGGCCAAATTGGGTGGGGTTTTTTTTGCAACAAGTCACATTTGATCCCCTCTTTCCAAATATGTCATCACCATTCACCAAAACATCACCAATCAAAATGGCCTTTTTGGAATGGCATGAATTAATTTCAAGAGAGGTGAAAAAGTAAATTTCCAAAATAACCATTTCCAACATACTTTGCCAATTGAAGATGTTCTGAAATTGCATTTTGGTTGTGTTGGAAGCCCAAATTCGCAGCTACAGCTCATGCACCTCACCACTTAAGTGAAATTGGTAAATTAGCAAAAAACATGTCATTAGCAAATTCTGTTTTCATTTTCCATTAACCTTAATTAACAGATGTTAAGCAGCATATATATTCTTCATTTCACTCTGAAAAAAGCCCTAGCAGCCACAATTCCAAAACAGAAAATCACTTTCTCTCAAACAGACCATTTCTTCATTTTGGAAAATTCTGCTGAAACTTTCATAGAGCTCGTGTTACTGTGCACCTGGCCTTGATTCAACACCCTTTTGGAAGTCATTTCAAGCCTCAAATATCAACTATAAGCACAAGGAAAGCTACTGTTGCAACAACCTACATCAATGGCAGATCTTGATTTGAGCAAAACCAAACATTCCTGAGCTTAAAGTCTTCAACCATCCATCAATACAAGCTTGAAGCAACAACTGTTTTGGCCATTTGCAACCAAATCATCACTGCATCTCAACTGTTCCTCAAATCAAGTAAGAATTCGACCATGACTATTTGCTAAACCCTGCTATGCATTAGATAGATCTCCTTGCCATGAACATGATGAACTTTGAATTACTGAAAATGGTTGAGTGATGGTTGAGAAATTTGGTTTTTAAGTTTGATGTCCATTATTGTTTTTGCATGATTCTTGTTGTATAGCTCGATTCATAGAATTTGGTTGATGGATTCATGATGTGTGTTGCTTGCTGAGTCTAGTGGTATGCTTTTGGTCCATTTCTGGGCAAGAAAAATTTTTCGATTTGGTGAGGATGATGAAGTTCTTACTGTACACGAACCCTAGTTCTTCATGTCAATTCCCAGAATTATTTCCACGTGATTTGCATGTTGTGGCACTGTTTCATTCACATTGGCCAATCAGAACATTTCCACGCCTTGCCTTGTACGCTGCGTTTCACTAATACTTCGCTATATTTACCACAATGCCACCGGTCACTTAATTATTTAATTAATCATGTTTATTTCAATTATTTCTTCAATATTTATTCCATTTTGATGCTCACCTTCCAAAAATCATAGCACTTCCATTGTTAATCCAAATTTCATGAAACTTTTTGCATTTTGTTCCTCTCAATCTCTACTTATTTATCATGATTTTTCCTGAATTTTTTGATGAATGGTTTTTAAATGGTGCTAGGGTTTGTGACAAGTGACCATTTTTTGTACACTTTGCCAAAACATTTGTGAAATGATGATGCATTATCCAATGGCCTCCCAAATTTTTTGTGCTTAAACTAGACACATTCATGGTGATTTTGATGTAGAGTTTATGAATTTATCATCTCTGGTTTGAGAGTTATGATTTTTTGAATTAGGGTGTGACAATTTGTGTCACACCATTGATGTCTAACTTCATGATTTTCATTACCATGCTTCTTGAACTCAAATTGGCTTGAATTTTTGCATGAATGTACTCTTGGATGTCTAGTTTACATGTGATTTTTCTTGGAATTATTTGTGGCATTTCCTAATTGTTTGAGATTTTTCTCCCCTGTTTGGTCATATGTTGACTTTTTGTGACACATGTTCTCATATCATTTGTGAAATTCTCATACTTTATTGGATGAACATGAAATTTGACATGTGATTAGTAGACATCTTAAGCTTTGTCATGGTGTTGATCCCATTCATTTCTCATATGTTATCACTGATTTATGACTTTTTGAAGTTGATGCATGTTTGGTTGACTTCTTTGAGCATGTTTGAACTTGCCCTGCCTTTCTGATTTTCATTTCCCTACTTCCCATGATCCAATTGAGCTGAAATTTGATATGCATGTCATGTTATGGATTATGATTGATCATGAATTATTTGATGATTTTTGGAATTGTTTATGATTGGCTTTGAGTTAAGTCTTGCTGTTGACTTCTATGAGCTTTCATATGCCATGCCTTGACCTAACTTGTTTATGAAATGATGATGATGCATGATATGAACATGAAACCAATTGAGTTTGCTTCTTGATTGTTTGAACTTGAGTTTGGTTGACTATCACTTGCTGTTTTGACTTTCTCATCCCCTTTTGACCCTAGGCTTGTCCTAGTGGTCCTGTTGCTCATGTTTGAGTTCATGTTTTCAGGTTAAGCAACAAATGCTTCAAAGAGACCAATACAATTTGATTGAGTTTATTGGATTATCTTGAATTAACTTGTTTGTTTTGTAGGTTGCTTGACTCATATGCTTTGAGTCTTGTGCTTTGCACATTCACCTGATTATTTTGACTGTTGATCTTATCTCCTTTTGATTTAAACTTTGAGTTGTATACTGATTCTGTTTGACTACTTCAGGTACTCTTAGTTGCTTAGTTCTTTAAGAACTTGCTTTGCTTTGCTTTAATAGCAATTTGCATTGAGGTATAATCCCTTTTCTTCATGTAGTCTGGAAGACCTGGCCTGTTATTTGGCCAGGCAACTGTCTGAAGTCCTCCTTAAGAGGCAATGCTTGTGTGTGTTTACATTTGTCCCAAGCAGGAAAAGTCCTTCAAATAAGGCAATTGGTAGAACCCAAGAGATAAGCAACCTATCTCCTACTATTCTGTGAGTCTTCTCCTTGCTCCCATTACATGGTTGTAGCATTGAGATTCAAGCCCAAGATCTATAGAGTCTTATCTGTGGAGAGAGTTCCTACTTTCTGAACTCCCACACCTTCTAATATTAAATGCTCTCCCTGACCAGGGATAAGAGCAATGAGGCATACCCCTCATATCCTTTCATCTGCTTCACCTTAGCCCCTCAATGGCAAGGTTAAGAGCACCATTAACCCTATTCCAGTTGGCTTCAATGCCTAACCCTTTGTATGAGCCTAATTGTGTGGTTATAGTGTGTGCTGAATGACTTTGATTGATTTGCTTATCTTCATATGCACATGTTTGCTTGTATGCTCTATGCATTTATCATCATTAATTGCTCATTATTGCATGATCATCTCATTTGTCTTTGTGACATTATCATTGTTGATTGCCCCATTGAGGACAATTGTAAGACCATTCCTTTGGCCATTGTTTCTATGATATGGAAGTGAGTTGTAAGACCATTTCATTGGCCACTCATCTTATCTTTGCTTGATGCATTGTTTGATTGTATGAGAGGATGCAATTGTAAGCCCATGTAAGTTGGCATTTGCTTTCCTGTGATCATATGTTGATTTTGCTTGTTGTATGTGAGGATACAATTGTAAGTCCTGTGATGTGGCATTTGTATTCCTAGGACCATACTGTGGAGGTTAGAGTAAGCCCAGATAAATTGGCATCTGACATTCATGTTTTGCTTTTGTTTGTATGTGAGGATACAATTGTAAGTCCTGTGATGTGGCATTTGTATTCCTAGGACCATACTGTGGAGGTTAGAGTAAGCCCAGATAAATTGGCATCTGACATTCATGTTTTGCTTTTGTTTGTATGTGAGGATACAATTGTAAGTCCGTGTAATTTGGCATTTGTATTCCTATGATCATATGGTGGAGGTTAGAGTAAGCCCAGATAGATTGGCATCTGACATCCAAGTGTTTGTTTCCTTTGTTGGAGATTGGTATAAGCCCAGATAGATTGGCATCCGGTATCCACTTTTCATTTCTTTGTTGAGGAGATTAGCATAAGTCCATTGAGTGGCCTCTGATATCCATTCCTGTTTTAGGAGATTGGTGTAAATCCATCTATTGGTATCCGGTATCCACTTTTTGTTTGTGAGATTGGAGTAAGACCATTGAGTGGCATCCGGTATCATTTGTTTGTTTATTTTGTTATTGCTTATTGCCCATTCCAAAGGACACACTTGAATCATCTTCTATATGATTTCAAGAGGTGAACCTTCTAAGAAGTTTTACAATCCATCTTCATCCATTCATCCCCATTGTGTCCTAAACCTTTTCACACATCACTTTCTAACTTGAGATAGATATTGTGCAAACATCTTCATGCTTTTCAAACTGAAAACCTGGACCCAAGTCCTTGACTTTTTTCAAACTCCATTTCATAATACTTCTTTGAATTAATCTTAATCATACTTTGACTCTACTTTCATAATCATAATCAATTAATTTCACCCATTCAGTGGTTTTGGCTTTGTCCATTTTTAATCTTTTCATACATGAGCTATAGGTTTGATTTATCCTAGTTGGTTGATGTCAATATCACCTATTTGTCCTTAGTTGATTGAATTGTAAGTCTTCCTTGCTTATTATAGGGTTAACCCCTCACTAGCAAGTTGAAGTTGTTCTCACATGGTGGACTCGTTGTTTGTATAAGGTTGAGTTTTTTCCCGTGGATAACGTAAGACCTTAGGGCTTGTGTTTAAAATTGAATCCACTAACTTTTGGAAATCTTTTAGCCGAACTACGGCGTTTTGATCCTTACCTTTGATGGAAGGTACGTAGGCAACGGGTTCATCCGTTCAAACCCAATAAAAATTGTATATTCTTTTCTCATCATCCCAATCATGTTTGCACAATGCTTATGTCAAAAACAAAATAACAATTTTATACAACAAGTGTGAAAAGGGCTCCCTAGGAGTACCTAGGACGTGATGGGTGCCTAACACCTTCCCATTGCGTAATTTACCCCTTACCCAGACTCTCTGATCTTTTTATTAGTTTTCTACGTGTAAAACTTCTTAGGCTTTTGTTCGCTTTTTAGCTAGTCCTTTGGATAAATAAAAGTGCGGTGGCGACTCGAAAAATCATTGTATGCTTTGCTTATAGTTTAACCAATAAATCATATAGCGACGAATACACCGCTACAATAGCTACTTTAGCTACTTCTCCCCCTTTTTAGCCAAAAGAGACCAAAGAGACAAAATAAATGTCTATTAGTGAAACAGAATGTCACACAGAATGTCAAAGCAGATTGTTAAGTGTTACAGATTCCAGAACACACACAACTATATAAGCTAAGATAAAATCCATCAAACCAGAAAAATACATATTAATACAGCAGAACATAACTGCAAAAAAAAAACAGAACAATCATCATAGCACACCATCAGAAGAGTGGGGACAACTTCAACAAAACTAGTCAGAGGAGCTTGCATCTTCATCAGCATCAGAACCAGAACTGCCACTTGTTTCATCTTTAGATTCAGACCTCTCACTAGAGGTTTGGGCTTCTGTTTCCTTGGCCTGTCCAACATTATCTCTTTCAGGTTGCTCCAAGCTTGCAATCAGAGCCTCCAAAGCTTCTTTCCTGGCTTTTGCTACCCTTATCCCTGTATCCAATTCTTTACCAGTTTCTTTCAGCTCAGCAATAAGACCACCTTTTGAGGCTGACTCACAGCATATGTCATGACAATGTCTTCAACATGACTGCCTTCAAACAATTTGTAGTGAACTGATAGAGGGGGTTTTCTTCTACTAGGAAGATCATTTGTGCTCAGAATTCCAGGGTGATGGCTCAGGATAATCCCACAAATCATTGAGAGAAAAGCTATGGGCGGCTTTACTGCATTTGTAGAAGCATGTTTGACAATTTGTTCAAACATAAATCTACCATAATCAAATTTCAGCTTGCTTCCAACAGCAAAGATGAACCTTCCAAGGGCATTTGAAATTGTTGAGATGTGGTTTGTAGGCACCCAATTTGCAGACCCTATCTTGTGCAATATGGCATATTTCACGGTCAGCTTCCAAGCAGGGAGATGCTTCTTGCTAGGCCACTCCTTTACCTGTTTTGCAGTAATTTCCCTACAGACCTCATTGTATGTGGCTTCCAGTTCACATGCACCTTCTGTACCTCTTCCTAGAAACTTATTAATCACAGTTGGAGAAAATGTGATACACTTCCCTCTTACAAACACTTTACAAAACTCCTTGTTGTTTTTATCAGTAATGTCTTCAAGAATGTTGACCACAAACTCTTTAACCAATCCTTCATAACATTGAGATAACCCAGCAACAGTTTTCATTAATCCAGCATGTTTAATTAGGTCCATGACCTCTTTGACCTCCACAGCATCCTTGCCTAATTCTCTCTCCACCTCCACCCTTCTTTGGATTACAAACTTCCATTTTGTTGCTCTATCTTCAAGATGGAAAGAAATATTGTCAAGGTGTACAACAACAACTTTGATAGGGGACTTCCTAACAGTTGTCCTCTTGATAGGGGGGATGTCAGGGACATCTTCTTCAACATCTTCATCTGACTCAGAAATTTCTCTCACTTTCCTCTTCTTCACCTCAACTTTGCTCCAAGATTTTGAGGGGCCTACACCAGTAGCCTTCTTAGCAGTTTTGGCTGACATCATTTCAGCCACAGACCTACCTTTTCTAGTCTTCATCCTCATAGCCACACTAGGCTTCAAGTGATGAAGCAAGCTATCATCTTGATCATCCGAACTATCATCTTCTAGGTCAATCACCTTCTTTGCAGAATCATGCTTCTTAGATTGTGAATCATTGGTAGTAGGTGATGCCACAGATTTCTTACCAGACACGGTTTGCCCTAAAGAGCATAAACATTCAGCAGCCATATCCTTTTCAGACCTAGAGGAATCATCATCCTTTTCATTATGAGGTCCAACCTCAGGAGAGGGGTCCCTTCTTGATAGAGGAGTAGAAACTCCCTTTACAGAATGTCCTTCATTGAGAATTCTAGTAACAATGTTTCTTATGACACGATCAGTGTGATGCATGTCGTCCTTAGACCTAGGGGTATGAGTGGAGCTGGAAGGGATATTAGAACTATTACCTTGAGTAGGGCATGCAGTGGATGAAGCATCCATGGGATGGTTGGAGTCAGGAGCTTCGCCTGGAATGACAGACAGGGGAATCACGTCATAAATATCTTCATCAAGAAAGTCCATTGAAGGCGTTTTATCCTTGTGAGTAGGTTTGGTAGTTTTAGAACCAGATGGTGTTGGATGTTGTGACATCTTGTTGATTTTGTGTAAAGGTTTCAGTTGCCCTAGCAGAGAAGTTTGATGAAGTCGCAGGAAGTTAGAAATGTTTGAGTAGAGGTTGCGTGTGAAAAGGCAATAGATGGAATTTCCAATACTAGGTGATGATTTACCATAAATGGGGCACTTTATTTTAAGTAAGCAGACAATAATTTTATTACCTTTTCCACTCCAAATTAATTGCTACAAATTCTCATAAATACAAATCCCTAATTTCCCTCTTAGAAATTCAAATTGATTTGCATCCAAGGCCTTTGTAAAAATATCAGCTAACTGCATTTCAATAGCAACATGCTCTAGGGCTATAAATTTATCTTCCACTAGTTCTCTAATAAAATGATGACGAATATCAATATGTTTTGTCCTACTGTGTTGAATAGGATTCTTGGAAATATTAATAGCACTTAGGTTGTCACAGTATAATGTCATGACATCTTGCGTCACATTGTATTCAGTCAACATCTGTTTCATCCAAACCAGTTGAGAACAACTACTTCCAGCTGCTATGTATTCAGCTTCAGTAGTGGACAGAGACACACAATTTTGTTTCTTACTAAACCATGATATTAAATTGTTCCCCAAGAAGAAGCATCCTCCTGATGTGCTTTTCCTATCATCAGCACTTCCAGCCCAATCAGCATCACAGTATCCAGTCAACACAGATCCAGATCCATGAGTGTACAGCATCCCATAGTCACTAGTGCCATTGACATATTTCAGGATCCTTTTCACTTGGTTTATGTGACTGCCTTTTGGTTCAGCTTGATATCTAGCACAAACTCCTACAACAAAAGCAATGTTAGGTCTGCTTCCTGTGAGATATAGCAGACTTCCTATCATGCTTCTGTAGAGACTTTGATCTACACTAACACCATTTTCATCTTTAGAGACTTTCAGATGAGTAGGAGCAGGTGTCCTTTTGTGACTTGCATTCTCCATGCCAAACTTCTTGACAATATTTTTGGCATATTTGCTTTGAGATAGAAAGATAGAATCTTCCATCTGCTTGACTTGTAGCCTAGGAAAATAGGTCAGTTCTCCAACAAGGCTCATTTCAAATTCAGACTGCATTTGTTTAACAAAATATTCGACCATCTTATTTGACATCCCACCAAACACAATATCATCCACATATATCTGAGCCACCATGAGTTTTCCTCCTTCATTTTTAACAAATAAGGTCTTATCAATGTCTCCCTTCCTGTATCCATTGTCAATGAGAAACACTGTGAGTCTATCATACCAAGCTCTAGGAGCTTGTTTCAAACCATAGAGGGCTTTCCTCAACTTATACACATGCTTTGGAAGATTTGGGTATGTAAACGCTTTAGGTTGTTCAACATACACTTCCTCATTTAAGTAACCATTCAAGAAGGCACTTTTTACATCCATTTGGAACAGTTTAAACTTCAGAATACATGCCACTCTAAGCAATAGTCTAATGGACTCAAGGCGAGCTACAGGGGCAAATGTTTCATCAAAGTCAACTCCTTCAACTTGAGTGTATCTATGTGCTACCAATCTTGCTTTATTCTTAGTAACCACCCCTTGTTCATCAGATTTATTCTTGTAAATCCACTTTGTTCCAATAACATTTATTCCTTCAGGTCTTGGAACCGATTCATATACTTCATTTCTCTTGAATTGGCCTAACTCTTCCTGCATGGCATTGATCCAGAATTCATCAGTTAAGGCTTCTTTGACATTCCTGGGCTCAATCTTGGACACAAAACAGCCATGTGAGATCATTTCCCTTGATCTAGTGGTGACCCCTTTATTTGGGTCTCCTATAATGAGATCTTTAGGATGATCCTTCTGAATTCTGATAGAGGGTCCCTTATTAATTTTGTCAGCTTCAGGTTCAGCTTGAGTGAGTTCACTCTCATTACTTTTGTTTGGGAAATCAGCTGGGGCATCATTTAGAGATGTCTCAACATCGTCTATGACATCAGTCTGTTAATCATCAACCACAACATTGATAGATTCCATCATTACTTTTGTTCTGGAATTAAAGACTATAAATGCTCTGATGTTTGTTGAGTAACCCAGAAATATTCCTTCGTCACTCTTGGGATCCATCTTCCTTCTTTGTTCACGGTCAGTCGGGATATAACATTTACTACCAAACACATGGAAGTATTTGACAGTAGGTCTTCTTCCTTTCTAGACTTCATATAAAATAGTAGGAGTCCCTTTCTTCAAGGTTACTCTGTTGTGAACATAGTTGGCTGTGTTCATGGCTTCATCCCAGAAGTGGTAGGGCAATTTCTGAGCATGAATCATAGCTCTGGCAGATTCTTGTAGAGTTCTATTTTTCCTTTCTACCACACCATTTTGCTGAGGGGTAATGGGAGATGAGAACTCATGACTAATTCCTTTAGATGAACAGAATCCAGCAAATTTATTGTTCTTAAATTCTTTCCCATGATCACTTCTGATTCTGATAACCTGACTTTCTTTTTCTCTTTGAAGCCTTACACAAAGATCTTTGAATACCTCAAATACATCAGATTTTTCCCTTATAAAATTGACCCAGGTGTATCTGGAGAAGTCATCCACCACCACATAAGCATACTTTTTCCCACCAAGACTTTCCACCTGCATAGGTCCCATCAAGTCCATGTGGAGAAGTTCCAGCACTCTGGAAGTGGTGTCATGTCTGAGCTTCTGATATGACATCTTTGTCTGTTTTCCAATCTGACACTCCCCACAAACTCTTCCTTCATCAATCTTTAAGTTTGGGATTCCTCTTACAGCTTCAACATATATAATCCTCTTCATTCCTTTAAGATGCATATGGCCCAATTTTTGATGCCATAACTTCACTTCTTCTTCTTTGGCTAGAGTACACATTGATGAATAACCAGCTTCTTGAGAACTCCACATATAGCAGTTGTCCTTAGACCTGACTCCTTTCATGATCACTTCATTTTCTTTATTAGTAATCAGACATTCAGTTTTTGTGAAGTTTACATTTAGACCTTGGTCACATAGTTGACTGATGCTGATTAGGTTTGCAGTCAGTCCTTTAACAAGTAGCACATTGTCAAGGTTAAGGACTCCAGGGCAGTTTAGCTTTCCAATCCCCTAGATTTCACCCTTTGCTCCATCACCAAAGGTTACATAGCTGGTTGCATGAGGATGAAGGTCAATTAGCAGGTTTTTGCTTCCAGTCATGTGTCTTGAGCATCCACTATCAAAATACCAGTCTTCTTTGGCTGAAACTCTGAAGGAAGTGTGAGCTATCAGGTTAGTAGCACCAGTCCTAGGAACCCACTGTTTTCTGTTGACAGGGATGTGGTGTTTGGGTCTAGGTTGATGAGAAGGACTAGGATAGCCATATAACTTAAAGCATAATGGTTTTATGTGGCCAAATTTTCCACAGTAATGACATCTCCATCTTTGGTGTTTTCCTTTATGTTGTCTTTCCTTATGATGTCGTGACACATGATGTGACATCTTTAGTTTGCTACCAGTGTGACTACACTCAGGTTTGGATTCATTGAACCCAAGGCCAGACTTATCTCCTGCCATTTTTCCAGTCTGGAGGATTTTGTCTAAGGTGTCAGATCCACTGTTTAGAATTCTGACATACTTTGTCATCTCATCTAGTTTGGAGTTCAAGAACATTGCTTCAATCTTCAACTTAGATATTGTTTCCAAGTGTTATGTCTTCTCATCCTCCAGTTGTGTTATCAATTTCTTCTAATTTTCCACTTGTTGACACACTTCTTCACTTCTGTAACACAACTTCCTGTAGGTAGTGGCTAACTCATCAAAGTTTACTTCATCATCACTTGAGTCTTTATCAGAACCCCATCTTCCAGTAAGGGCAGTCACAAGATTGGCAGACTCTCCTTCTGTTTCACTTTCATCAGACCAAGTAGCAGCAAGACTCTTCTTCTGTTTCTTGAGGTAGGTTCCACATTCAGCTCTAATGTGTCCATACCCATCACATTCATGGCACTGAACTCCTTTTCATTGTTTGGACTTTTCATCAGATCTTATTCTTCTTCCAGCATCATTGGACCTACTGATGTCAAATGAGTTGTTCTTGACATTCGACTTAGACCTTACATCCATCTTTTTCAGGAGTTTGTTGAACTGTCTCCCCAGTAATGCTACATCATTTTCCAGATCTTCATCAGTATCTTGACCACTTTCTTCCTCTTTCTCTTCAGTGTTTGACATGAAGGCTATGCTTTTGACTTTCTTTTCAGATCCATCACTCATTCTCAACTCAAATGTTTGGAGGGATCCAATTAGCTCATCCACTCTCATATTGCAGATGTCTTGAGATTCTTCTATGGCTGTCACTTTCATGGCAAATCTCTTGGGACGTGACCTGAGAATTTTCCTCACTAGTTTTTCATCTGACATCTTCTCACCCAGGGCTCCTGAGGCATTAGCAATTTCAAGGATATTCATATGAAAGTCATGAATATTTTCATCTTCTTTCATTCTCAAATTTTCAAACTTGGTAGTAAGCAGTTGCAGTCTAGACATCTTTACTCTAGAGGTACCTTCATGAGTGGTTTTGAGAATATTCCAAGCATCTTTAGCCACCTCACAGTTGTTCACAAGTCTGAAGATGTTCTTATCAACCCCATTGAATATATCATTCAATGCTTTAGAGTTTCCAAGGGCTAGTTCATCCTCCTCATTGGTCCATTGTTCCTCAACCTTCTTATCAGTTGTAACTTCTCCTTCCTTAGTAATAACTGGATGTTCCCAGCACGTTAGAACAACCTTCCAAGCCTTATTATCCAAAGATTTCAGGAAGGCTACCATTCGAGGTTTCCAGTAGTCATAGTTAGATCCATCCAGAATTGGTGGTCTGTGAACAGATCCTCCGTCTCTATCCATAGTACCATAAAGTAACGTCCCAAGATCTCACCCAGAACCAGAGCAGGATGCCTGCTCTGATACCAATTGAAATTTTGGTATCAGATATGAGATGTCGAAGGTAATGTCACGACACTAATATCTGAACAATATAAACAGGATAAAAGATAAAGAACAATAGTACAAGTGACACAAGCAATTGTTAACCCAGTTCGGTGCAAACTCACCTACGTCTGGGGGCTACCAAGTCAAGAAGGAAATCCACTAAACAGAATTAGTTCAAAGACTCTTAGTAAAAAACTTCAAGTTACAGTCTTTTCACCTAATCTATACCCGTGTGACTTCTATCTAAGAACTCTTAGATAAGAGATCCTACTCACTCCCCCTCAATCACAGCAGTGATGTAAAAACAAATATTACAATGAAAGAAGACACTCTTCAGGAACACATACTTGATCTTGCTTAAAAGCTTCAACCAAGTAAACACACACTCATGCTTCAAAGCTTAAAGTGGACAAATTACAACACAAAAGTCAGTCCAATTCAATCATCAATGAATGAATGAATGGCTCACAATACACAAATGTACATAAGACTAAAACCCTTATTCTCTCTCACTATTTCGTTTGTTATTTCTTCTGTGTTAAAACCAGGTTTTCCATGCCCTTTATATAGAAGTGTTTCACTGGGATTGGACATCATAAAACCCTAAAACTATTTTCCATTCGTATCTTCTTATGACAGCTGATCATATCTTATTGGAAAATAAATCAATCTGGTTTTAATACTGATTGAATGGCGCGTTCAATCTTCACATCAATCACACACATATCAGCATAAAAAGCGCAATCACAAAATACATAACATTCAGACTGAATGTTCTGTATACAGATGTCTTGACATCGGGTCTGACATCTTAGCAAAATCCTGCACAACCTTTATTTAAACACCCTGCAGGAACCTGTTATCTCATGTCAAGACAACACTTGTGAAAACTTGTGAAAACTCTAGGTTTTACCAAAATTGATGCCAACACATAGAACCAACAGTAAATAATGAAAACAAAAGTATGATACAATCAAATATACTTGTTGATCTCTCTCAATGCAAACCCAATGAATAAGGGGTAAGTAGGATGCCAAGGTGTGATCCCAAAGCAAATGCATATGATGAGATAGCATGAGGGTTATTAGGGTCAAAATTGGGGTCTTACAGCTTAAAAAAAAGAGCCCGATAAGTTGAAAATCCAAAAGAGCGACTTATGCAAAAATGGGTATCCAGGTAGACTAAAAACCTAAAAGGGCGATCTTGGCAAAAATTAGGGATTCATAAAAGCGAAAGGTTGCATCCCATAAAAGAATCTTCTTCACTTTCCAACGAGTCAATCCAATCACTCTCATTCTGAAAGCAAGATCTAAGGACAGTCAGGGACATAAGGACTATAGCAGAATTGAAACTTGGTGGAAATCCGAGCTATTTCATTGCCATGAGAGTTTTTAAATTTCTTTTTGCAATCACCTCTTTTAGGATTTGCTTCCTTTGTATAAATCACCCACTTTTAGAACCCTTTTATTAATAAAATTAAGTTCATCATATGTGCTCAATGTTTTTTACTTTTCCTGCTTTGTTTGTGAAATGTGACTTTTCTTAAATTAACAGCACATTGGAAAAAAATTGGTAAATAACTTTTAAGACAAAACATCGAATTATTTCTCTTTCAAAAGTATCTAAAGGTAACCAAAGTCCAACATGCTTGTCATATCTCAGTAACACAAAGTCCTTCGAACTTGGCCTAATCAGAGTTTTCTTATCATCAGAAATCCACAACTATTACGCCTGTCGTAGCATGGACATCAGAGATTCTCGGATTTCGATGTCGGGAAGTCAGTCCACTCCCCAAACAAATTCCAAGCCCAATCATCATTGGCACTCCTAACACGTTATCTCCCGCAGAGCCCAAACATACTTGGCACAACCTGCAAACCTTGCATTTGTATATCCCCAAAAGCCCGAACATGCATTGGTATCTTGCATACATAGCACTACATCATAAGTATCTTCTGAAATTCACACCTTGTTTGTACTCGAGAACGATTCATCAAACTTTGGAACTTCCCAGCTGTTGTTAGGGTCCTTCCCCAGTAAAGTCGACATTCATTCCCAAAATTTCTCCCCAAGTAGAGTCAGTTATTCCAGCTGTTTCTAAGAATCGTCACTGAAATGCTTTATTTACTTCGAAAGTTCTACCCAGAAGAGTCAGGTATTTTAGTTGTTTCTAAGCATCGTCGATGAGCTTCTTTTCTACCCTGCAAAGTCAGATATTCCAGCTATTGCTGAGAATCATCACTACATTTTCATTTATCCCCAACCAAAGTTATATATTCCTAGTCTCCACTAGGATTCATTACTGCTTTTTTTTCCCGAACAAGAGTCATCTTTGAACTTGTTCCGCAACCGAGTCAGATACATCATAGCTGTAGCTAAAAATCATCTTTGAACTTCTTTCACCATCATAAGTCAGGTATTCTAGTCATTTCTAAGAATCGTTGTTGATCTTCTCTCTTCTCCAGCTAGAGTCAAGTATTCTAGTCGTTGCTAGGAATCGTCACTATTTTTCTGATATTCTTGTTGTTATGAGTAGTAATAGGGTGTGGGAGTGATATTTATAAAGGTGGGGGTGATTGTTGATGTGTTGTGTATCTGTGATTACAAGAGAAATGTTGATGAAATAAGAAGGAATAATTTATTATGAAAAAGATGGAAGACAAGGTGTGATAGGAGTTGTGTTCATCTAATATAGATTTAAGGTGGTGTGAAATTTGTGTGTCATGAGAGGTGTTGATGTTCAAGAATGAAAGTATATCAATGTTAGAATGTTAGGTTGCTTAACTATAAAATAGAATAAAACTCTACACTAAGAAACAAAAAGATAACATAAGAAGAAAATAACTTTCATTCATCTTAATGCCTCGATGAGACTACATTATATAATACTTCTAATGAATAATTACCTAAAAGACTCAAATATCAATAAAATTTCAACTACATAACAATACAAATAAAAATACTACTAATATAAATTATACATTAATTTTAATAACTAATTATTTTTTAAATACTCTACCGGCCTACCTCAACTTTAGTGAATCCCCGTAGTCCAACTCCCTAAAACTGTAAACTTTTAATGTAAACAAAAAGAATTATGAAAAAACTTACATGTATATGAGAAATAGCATTTACCTTGATGATATTGTATTGGAATAATATTCTGACAAAATTACACCAGAGATCCTTTAAATTATTTTTTATAACAGATTGGTTCTTTAAGTTTTTTTTGTAATAATTTATTCTTTTAAGGTGATTTCTACATTCTTTTTTTCATATTTTGAACATTTAGAAGTGTGTGAACTGTTGTTTTTCTGGTTGCATTTTAACATTTTCATAACATTCAAAATAATTGAATCCATAATTAGCACATTCACTCTATTAAAAATGATAACAATGCATACATTTGGTAACTAAAATGATCAAGTTGTTAAAAAAATTAGAGAATCAACTTGGTTAAAAAAAGTTTGACTTAAATACACTTTTGGTCCACTCTAGTTTGGGTGTTTCAAATAATTTGTCCCTCTATTACAAAAACAACGATTTTGATCCCTTAATTTTGATGGTCTTTGGATTTTTATGGTTCCCCTCAACTTTTGCATACGTGACATTGATGATTGGGATGAAAAATAAATTTAAATGATATGTCTTTGATGGCTAAAATATTTTATTAATTAATATTTTTTATAGAATAAATTAATAATTAATTGTTTTAATTAATATTTTTAGAAATTAATTATTTAAAATTTTGAAAAGAATTACTGGGCCTAAGCCCAATTCATAACAACATTTATTTCAAACTTGTGCCCAAGAAGATATTGGGTAATGCATTTTAGACTCCTACAAAGGCATGAACGAGGTTGTCATCAGTGCTTGTTGGTCAACTCTTTGCAAAATAACCTCAAATTCTACATTTCTTTACCACAAGAGATTCACTAGAACAAACGCAGTTGTCAGGAACCCAAGGAAAAGAAATACAATAGTGATAGAAGCAAATCTACCTTACAAATTTATTGAATGATAAGAAATTTTCTCCAAAGGTTTCTGTTGGAAATCCACCATAATCTATGGAAAATTTCTATCAATCTTGATGAAAAAGATTGTTATCACTCACACAGTGACAATAAAAGAAAAGAACAATGGAGAAAGAAAGAAAGAACGATAGAGAAGAAGAATATTTTCTACAGAGTTTCTCTCTGCCCACAACCTGTAGAAAACTTCTTTATTCACTTTGCAACTGCAAAATTCTGTGAATACAATATTAAGAATACAACATTACAAGAATAAAGGTTACTCCCTCTATTTATAAATTTAGGTTAGCTTGCACCCCAAGCCAAAACCCAAAACTATAAAAGCCCAAAATAGTTAACACTACTAAAAATAGGCCTAAGTCGAAATCCTATGTGAAGCAACATGCTTCGACACTTCTACAAACTAGTACAACTTGACACACTAGGTGATTCGACACTTCCTTACTTCTGTCGAGCAACCTGCTTTGAAATAAGGAATTACAATTCAACACACCCCCTAATTCATTGTGTCTAAGCTATCTACATTCATCATAGCTCTTAGTCTTCTGAACACTTCGATATGCACTCCCTTTGTCATGATGTCTGCAATCTGATTCTCTGTTCTGCATTGTTCCACATTCATCTTCCCATCTGCTACCTGCTCTCAAAGATAATGTAACCTCATTTCGATGTGCTTGCTTCGACCATGTGCTATCGGATTCTTTGTCAAATTGATAACTGACATACTGTCGATCTTCATGGTAGTTGCTCCATGACTCTTCGTTGTCATCTCTTCGACCAAATTCACCATCCATGTTGCTTGACATGCACAAAGGGAAGAAGCTATGTATTCTGCTTCGCACGACGATAATGTCACTATTGGCTCCTTTCTCGAACTCCAAGCAACTGGTGCACCACCTAGCCTAAACACATAGCCAACTGTGGATTTTCGATCCTCAGCATCATTACACCAACTCGAGTCGGTGTATCCCACTAATTTTTATTTTTTTCCTTCATCAACTGCAGGAAACAAAATGTCATAGTTAAGAGTTCCTTTCATATACCTTAGTATCCTCTTCGTTGCTGCTAGATGTGATACCTTTGGCTTCTGCATCAATCTGCTCACCATACCTACATTGTATGCTAAGTCAGGCCTTGTGTGAAAAAGGTATCAAAGTGACCCAATAAGTCTTCTATATTGGGTTGGGTCGACATCATCTTCATCTGAATCTTTCGATAGTTGTAATCTAGGCTCAGTTGGGGTCGAAGTTAGGTTGCAATCTTGCATCTCAAATATCTTGATAATTTCGCATGCATACCTTCTTTGATGCATCATCAAACCTTTACCACTCTTGTAGAATTCGATGCCAAGGAAATATGAAATTTCACCCAGATCTGACATTTCAAATTCCTTACTGAGATCACCTTTAAAGTCTTCGATCTCCTTCTTGCAGCTACCTGTTATCAACAAGTCATCGACATAGAAACATAGTATAAGCAATTCACTCTTGCTTATTCTTACATATACTCCATGTTAAGTTTTACACTTTAAAAATTATTTCTCCCTTAGAAAGCCATATATCTTCTTGTTACAAGCTCTTGGAGCTTGTTTAAGTTCGTACAGGGATTTATGCTGCTTGTACACCTTTCTTTCTTCACCTTTTTTCACAAACCCATCTGGTTGTGCAACATAAACTTCTTCTTCTAAGGGGTCATTCAGGAATGCACATCTCACATCCATCTAACACATCTACCAGTTATTCATGTTTGCTAGACCAATAACCAACCTGATTGTTTCGATCCTAGCAACAGGTGCAAAAACTCCGTCGAAGTCGATTCCTTCTTTCTGAAGAAATCCTTTTGCCACAAGTCTCGCCTTGAGTTGAGTCACTTCTCCTTTGGGATTCAAATTCACCTTGTATAACCACTTCATATCGATTTCCTTCTTGTCTTGGGGAAATTCGACAAGTGACCAAATGTTATTGACTTCGATTGACTTCAGCTCTTCGTTCATTGCTTTCATCCACTTCAAATCTTTCAAGGCCTCAACTGCATTGACTGGTTCGACATCTGCGTAGAAAGCATAGTGTATCAGCTCACCTTCTTCATTGACCATATCATCTAATGTAATCACACATACTTGCAATCTTGCATGCATGTGTCTTGTTCTTTGAGGTCTGCTTGGGTCTACTTCACCTCTGACTTCTTGTCAAACTTCTCTTTCGAATTCACTAGTTGGTTTATCACATAAGATTCTCACTAAATCCTTCTTAACATTCTCAGCCCAATCTCATTCCTTAAGCTCGTCTATGATCACGTCACTGCTGATTTCCACTTGCTTGTTCACTAGGTCGAACAACTTGTATCCTCCAGTCGAATGATATCCTATCAGGATCATCTGACTCGACTTGTCATCAAGCTTTCTTCTCAACTGATCTGGCACATGTCTATGTGTTATAGATCCAAACACCTTCATATGACTCAAGCTAGGCTTGACATCAGACCAACATTCTTCTGGCGTGATTCCTTCTAGCTTCTTCGTCGAACATCTGTTCAGGATATATGTTACAGTCGACACAGCTTCTCCCCATGACTCTTTGGGTAGATGTTTGTCTTTCAACACACTTCTAACCATATTCATGATGGTTCTATTCTTCCTTTCTGTTACTTCATTCTGCTGTGGAGTGTAGGGTGGAACCACCTCATGCATAATCCCTTTTTTCACACATAATGCATCTAAGTCTTTCGACACATATTCTCCACCACCATCAGTCATCGGAGTCTTGATCTTTCGACCTCTTTATCTTTTGACCATAAATTTAAACTTGTCAAATACCTCGATCACTTCACTTTTCTTCTTGATCAGGTAAGTCCATGGTTTTTGACCGAAATCATCTATGAATGTAACAAAGTATTTGTTACCTCCAATCAAATCCACCTGGATATGACCATATACATCAGAGTATATGACTTCAAGAATTGCCTTTGACCTGCTTCCTGCATCCTTACTGAAGTTGTTCTTGTGTTGCTTTTCCTGCACACATTCTTCACATACTTCGTTTGGAATGTCGATTTCTGGTAATCCTGAAACCATATTTCTTCTCTTCAAATATCTTATATCTATGAAATTGATATGGCCAAGCCTATAATGTCATATACATTCATCTCTGTTGGTTGTTGTTGCAAGGCACATATGCTCCATCACATTAAGCTCAATCTTGAAGGTTCTATTCTGAGACATTGGAGCCTTCAAGATCAACCATCCATTTAAGTCGAGAACTATCATCATCTTGTCTTCAATCGAAACCTTGTAGTTCATTTCGACTAACTGACTTATGTTGAGCAAATTGTTTTTCATGCCTGGTATGTACAACACATTTTAAATTACTGACCTCTTGCCATCTTTCCTCATAATTAGAACATCACCAACACCTTCAGCTGCTAGAGTGTTGTCATTTAAAAATTTCACGATATTCTTCATTTAGGGCTTTATGTTGACAAACCAATCTTTCCTTCCAGACATGTGTGATGAGCATCCTGAATCCGAGGACCACTGGTACTTAAATCTCTCTTCTTCTCTCGTTGTGACCATCAGCAACGTCTCTACTTCTTCATGTTTCGCCAGCTTTGCATAAGTTTCTTGATACTTTTGCCTTTCTGGACAATCAGTAGAATAGTGACCATACTTCTGACAATTGTAACACTGAATGTGAATCTTCTCTGGCTTTTGACCACCACGTCTTCCTCTACCTGCAGCACCACCTCTTTGGTTTCCTTGGTTCCAGGGTTTTCTCTTATTTGACCAGTTTCCTTCTTTCTGATTTCGACTAGTCGAATTGTTGTAGCCTCCTCTGCCTTTGCTTCCATTCCAGCTTCCTTTGCCTTTCCTTTCTTTTATTGATTGCGCCTGCAAAGCCATGTCACTCTTCGACTTTCTTGCAGCTCTTTCAGTCATTCTTTGTTCATGAGATTCAAGCGTCCCTTGAAGCTCTTCCTTTGTCAATTTTGACAAATCTTTTGACTCTTCTATGGCTACTACCACGTGGTCGAACTTTGGAGCCAACAACCTCAAGATCTTTCGAACAATAGATCTTAATGTCAACACTTCTCCACATACCTTGATTTGATTCACCAGTTTCGTAACCTTGGTAAAAAAATCAATTATACTTTCATTGTCTTCCATCTGAAGCAATTCATACATTCTTTTTTGAGTTTGTAACCTCGCGCCTCTTTCACCTTCTCTTTGCCTCCAAACGATTTTTCAAGAATTTATCATGTTTCTTTCGTTGATTCAACATCACTAACTTTTTCAAAATTATCAGAATCAACACATTGATGGATTATAAAGAGAACTTTATAATCTTTCTTCTTCAATTCTTTGTGTGCATCTTTTTCTTTATCCGTCGCGTTTGTTGCAAGCGGTGTCACTCTCTCTTTCACAAGATCTCAAATATCTTGATAGCAAAAGACAACTTTTATTTGCTTGCGCCAATTCTCGTAATTCTGATTCTTCAGAATTTGGAGACTCGTCAGAAAATGTCTGTTCAGATGATTCATCATGTTATGCTTCTAAGAATCGCTCAGTCAATGCTCTAGATATCAGAAGTTGGAATTAAACCCAAGACTTTGAGTAATTCCAAATCAATCTTGATGAACAAGATTCAATCGCATCGATCAAATTCCCTCTTGTTCTTCACTCGAGTGAATCAACCAATTTTGGTTGCAAGATTTATCACTGCACAATGGTGATGAAAAATAAGAAAAGAAGATTGAATTGAGAAGAAAAGAGTTAGGGTTTATCGAGAGAAGGAAAAAGATGATTTTTTTGCAGAGTTCCTCTCTGCTCACAAACTGTGATTCTTTATTCTTTTGCAACTGCAAAATTCAAGTGTTTACAATAATATGGGTTACTCCATTTTTATATATTTTGCTTGCTTGCTCCCTAAGCAAAGTCCAAAATTAGATTTAAAACGAAATCCATGTCGAGACTAACTCCTCGACACATCGACACTCACACAATTTGAAAACATAACATTTCAAGGACAACAATTCAGTCGAGAATAGTGTTTTAACACACAGAATTACGAATTCAACAACCAAGACATCCTTCTAAAGAATATTTTTTTTGCATTCAAGTTTATAGTAGTTATTGATACTTCGTCACCCAATAAAACTATATATTTTGAATATCTTCTTAATAAAATTACAAATAATTATCATCATCTTGTTCATAATATCATCAAAATTAGGCAACACATCGTTGAGTTTGATGTTTCTCATTTTTCAAACATTAATTTGATGTTTCTCATTTTTCAAACCATCCAAAGAATGTCAACAATAGGAATTAAGAGGAGGGACAAATCAATAAGCATACTAAAACCAGCCAATTCCAATGCCTTTGAATGGAGGGGCAATTCTACAAAACATGGATGCATAAAACCAAAAAGTGTGGGTTGTCAATTTATTGATTCAAAACTTTTCAAACTAGTATTTCATCCAGCTTCTGGCACTAGTTTGGCTTGTGTTGTAAGTATACCTAAACTTATTGAGGATGGGATTATTGACTATGAAGGTAATCATTATTTATTTTTTTTAAGTGTGTTATCATAAAGCTAGTTTATTAGTATTAACTTTTTCTTTTTTTGTTATTATCATTATTGTTCGTGGTTTTGTTTTAGATTTTAAAAATAATAATTTTTATAATAAATTTTTAAAAATATCAAAAGTTATTCTAAACTTATTTTTTCATAAATTAAAATAGTAATTTTTACTTCAATAATTTAAATACTTATTATTAAAAAATTTAACATGATTAAAAATTATTTAAACTAATTTATATTGAATTTAAAAAATATATATTTTAAGATATGTTTAACAACAATATGTATTACTAGATTTTTATTAAAAAAAATAAGAAACAAATTATTCTTTATCCTTTTTTTTCTTATTTTATAAATGAACATTTGTCATTGAAAAAAATTAAAGAATTACTTATGCAAATGTAAAATAAATTTAAAATAACTTTTATTAAAAGAATTTGATATTACAAAATATATAAACAATTTTAAAGTAAGTTTATTAAAATAAAAGTTAAAAATGAATTCAAAATAACATTCTTAATATTATGAATACCCTAATGATTTTCATGGAAGTAAAGGTAAGATTGTTGGTTGGGCACCACGGAGAAAAATATTGAACCATTCATCCATTGCTTGTTTTATAAGTCATTGTGGTTGGAATTCTACCATAGAAGGTGTACATGCTGGTGTACCTTTTTTGTGTTGGCCATTTTTTGCAGATCAGTTTCTTAATAGGTCTTATATTTGTGATGTGTGGAAGATTGGAGTTGAATTAGAGAAAGATGATAAAGGGTTTATATCAAGGCAAGAGATAAAGAAGAAGGTGGATCAAGTAGTTCATGATGATTTCATAAAGGAAATGTGTTTGAAAATTCAGAAAATGAATATTGATAATATAAAACAAGGTGGTCAATCTTCTAAGAATCTTCAAAAATTTATTAGTTGGGTGAATAATTAATGCTTTTAATAATGTATTTTTTTTTTGTTTAGAACGAATAGTGTTCTCTTTTTATTATAGATAAAACATGATAATATTAGACAAAATTATATCTGAAATCCTTTAAGTTATTTATCTTAAATGTATTTTTGATTTCATTAGTTTGGACGTTTTAAATAATTGGTTTTATTGGGATAAAAAATAATTTTTAATGATATGTCATTGATGATTAGGATAATTTATTAATTAATATTTTTTTATAAAATTAATTAATTATTAATTATTTTAATTAATATATTTAAAAATTAATTATTTACAATTTTGAAAAAAATTATTGGGCCTAAGCCCAATTCATAACAACATCCATTTGAAGCTTGTGCCCAAGAAAACATTGAGTAATGCATTGTTGATTTTTATAAACAAAAAAATTATTTATGAAAAAATGATGTGGGACTCCAGCGTAATTACAAGCTTGTACCATTTCACCCTCCTTAGCTTCATCAGACATCATAAACTGCTTAAGATGTTCACAGTTGAATTTCACTCAAATAATGTCTTGTTGCTAAGAAGCACGGAGACCTCTGGTTTTCAGCGTGTCCCATGCCTAACACATACAACATTTGTACCTCATGTTTGTGACCTAAAGTGAATGCATATACTGACAAGTTAATAAATTTTGGTTCAGCATCAACTAACTTAAAGTCTGCTACTGTTAAGTGAGAGAAATTGACCTTTAGATGGTGAAGAAACTGCAATTCTTTAGGAATCAGGAAAAGCGAGGAATTTCCTTTTCCACGTATTCTTGCAATCATGCATGTAAGTGGCTAGGTTGTTTCAAGGAGATGCACAAATTTATTGCTTTAGAAAAAAACATATCAGTGGCTAGGTCGTAAAAGGGGAAACTGTTGAATTGTAATCCCTTGTGTCGAAGCAGGTTGCTCGACAGAAGTAAGGAAGTGTCGAATCACCTAGTGTGTCGAGTTGTACTAGTGTGTCGAAGTGTCGAAGCATGTTGTTTCACACACAATTTCGACTTAGGCCTATTTTTAGTAGTGTTAACTATTTTGGGCTTTTATAGTTTTGGGTTTTTGCTTGGGGTGCAAGCTAACCTAAATCTATAAATAGAGACAATAACCTTTATTCTTGTAATGTTGTATTCATAACATTGTATTCACATAATTTTCCAATTGCAAAGTGAATAAAGAAGTTTTCCACAGGTTGTGGACAGAGAGAAACTCTACAGAAAATATTTTTCATCTCCTTCGTTCTTTCTTTCTTTCTCCATTATTCTTTTCTTTTATTATCATTATGTGGGTGATAACAATCTTGTTCATCAAGATTAATAGAAATTCTCCATAGGTTGTGGTGTATTTCCAACATATGGTATCAAGAGCTCTGGTTTAAGCGATTTGTGGGAAGAAAATCACGATGGCAATGAATCATCCAAACGAGCATTTTCCAGCAAATCTTCTGATTCTCAAGAACAACAATTATGAGAATTGGTGCAAGCAGATAAAGGTTGTGTTATGTTATCAAGATCTTTGGGATCTTATGAAGGAAGGAGTAACAATGCTTGTAGAGAACGTGACAGATCAAGAAAAGGTTGCACATAAAGAATTAAAGAAGAAAGATTATAAAGCTCTCTTTATAATCCATCAATGTTTTGATGCAGATAACTTTAAAAAGGTTAGTGATGTAGAGTCAGCGAAAGAAGCATGGGAAATTCTAGAGAAGTCGATTGGAGTCGCGGAGAAGGTGAAAGAGGTGAGGTTACAAACTCACAAAAGGACGTATGAATTGCTTCAAATGGAAGACAATGAAAGCATAACTAATTTCTTCACCAAGGTTACGAAACGGGTGAATCAAATCAAGGTATGTGGAGAAGTGTTGACATCAAGATCTGTTGTTGGAAAGATCTTGAGGTCATTGGCTCCAAAGTTCTACCATGTGGTAGTATCCATAAAAGAGTCAAAAGATTTGTCAGCATTGACAAAGGAAGAGCTTCAAGGGACACTTAAATCTCATGAACAAAGAATGGTTGAAAGAGTTACAGGCAAGTCGAAGAATGATGTGGCTTCGCAGGCGTAATCAGCAAGAGAAAAGAAAGGCAAAGAGAAGTGGGTTGACAATAAAGGTAGAAGAGTCTACAATAATCTGACTGGTCGAAATCAGCAAGAATGAGGTTGGTCGAACCAGAGAAGACCCTCGTACCAAAGCAACCAAAGAGGTGGTGGTGCAAGTAGAGGAAGAGGTGTTGGTCGAAAACCTGACAAAAGTCACATTCAATGTTTCAATTGTTAGAAATATGGTCACTACTCCAATGATTATCCTAAAAAATAAAAGAATCAAGAAAATGATGCAAAGTTTGCAAAGCATGAAGAAGAAGAGATCTTGTTGATGGTCACAACAAGAGATGAAGAAAATTCCAGGACCAATGGTACTTGGACTCAGGATGCTCATCACACATGACTGGTAGGAAGAATTGGTTTGTCAACATAAAAATCTTAGTGAAGAACATGGTGAATTTGCAAATGACAATACTCTAGTAGTTTGAGGTTTGGTGATGTTCTAGATCGATTATCTACCATGCAAGTTGTAACACCCTTCTAAATCCCACATATAATTAACAGAATTAATTAAATAATCACCAACACAAGGATGTCACACTTCATAAAAGATAAGTTATCATGCCTCATAACACAGGTTACAACAAACATATTAACCTGTTATTGCATGCTCACCTTCATTTAGGTATCATCGCAGCGGAATTCAACATCAACATTCAAAGAAGGTAAAATAGCATACGAAATTTAGTCTTAAACTTCAATTTTAATAACATCATAAAGAGTCGTAAATAGTTCAACTCAACAACTTAAAATATTCAACATAATACGATTCATTATAAAATATTATAATTTTATCCAAACATTCGACCCTAACCCGATGTTACATGATCATAGCAGAATTCCATTACATAAAGATAACTAATGGAAGTCACTACAAAGTTGTCTTTCACTTACTTCAACAGGGTCTACTCTTGAGTATCTACACGATAACCATGTAAAGGAAACATTCAAATAGAAGGGATGAGAATTCATTTCAATAATATATGGTATAGAATGAAGAGTAGAGTATAGCATCTACACAATCATGCACAACAACATATCACATTCTCACACCCAAATCATCATCAATGTCATACATGACAACATCTCAATTATCATCAACATCGTACAAAACTACATCTCAATTATCATTAACATCATACGCAACCACATCTCAATTGTCATTACATCATATGCAACCACATATCAATTATCATTAACATCATATGCAACAACATCTCAATTATCATTAACATTGTATACAATAACAACTTATCCAATAACACATCAACGACAACCAATATAAATGCAACACTTATGCAATATACTCAACACCGACTCGACATGCATGTGGTACCAAATATGAACACTCAGGTTCATCTCACTCCATGATCCCCATCATAGGATTGATTCCCTCTTGGAACCGAAAGCACACCAAAATGGCTACCATCACCATAGGTAATGCTTCACTAATCCCCCATAATAGGAATTATCTACTCGCACCCGATACATCATAATGGAATCGAGGATCACCAAAACTCGTTACCATCATCATAGGTAACGCTTCACTAAGCCCCCATAATAGGAATTAGCTACTCACACCCGATCCATCACTATAGGATCGAGGCTCACCAAAAAGAACCGAAGTTCTGACAACATGAATGCATGGATTCTCAGCATGTAACAACAACAAATACACATTGGCCCCTCTTTTTACCGTGTATGCCACCATCAACATAATCTACATAACCAATAACATGTATATATATATATATATATATATATATATATATATATATATATATATATATATATATATATATATATATATATATATATTATATATATATATATATATATATATATAATATATATATATATATATATATATATATATATATATATATATATATATATATATATATATATATATATATATATATATATATATATATACAAGCAACATCATTCGCACACCAGCACCACCATAGTCATGCTTAATCAATCATTTAACAATATCATGTAAACATTTCATCATAATACAACAACCCATGTAATAAACTACTCAAATTATCACAACACATTCATCCCCTAAAAACAATTTCATTAGATAGTAATTCGCATTAGCTTTCCAACGTTTCGAACGACACTCGATTTGGATAACGAATCAAAAGTTATGATCAAAACCGTGTTGGAACCCAAATCCGCCTGGCCGCAACGGGGAAGCGTCACGGGCATGGTGCCCGCCATCATGATATTCATGGCTTCCACCATGGGTTCATGGCGTTCGTCATAGACCTTCAGAATGCAGATTTTGCATTTCCACCGTTGGAGGTCTTCCGGACCTCCGATTTCGATTCCGTAAAAACCCATGATTTCAGAATTCGACATACTATAATTATTCAATTATTAAAACAGAAAATTCACATCATATAACATATTAGCATAAACAAAACCATTCATTCTCATCAATTCATATGTACCCCAAACCCTCAAACATGGTGGAAGACATCAATATCTCAAAACAGAAAATTGTACACATATAGGCACACGAAATTCAACATGTAATCATCATATAAATACCATCATAGTATCACAATTCAAAATTATAAATTAAAACACTCAACCCTAATGAGGTTAAGGGTTCTTCCATTTTACCTTTCCACCATACCGTTTACTTTTGCAACAAGTTCTCACCTTACCTGATCTCCAGCAAAAGCCCTTGATCTTCTTCTTCAATCTCAAGCTTTTGTCCTCCCTCTTTGCTCTTTTGATCCAATCTCAAGTACTGACAAAATCTCCCCAAAAAACTAGTTTAACTCTCAACTTTTAAAATATATATTAACCTCCTTACTTTTGTTTAGTTATTATCTTTACCCAATTTAACTCTAGCTTCCATATTATTACCACAAACTCTCCTTAAATCCCACAATTGACCCAGACTCCTATTCTCTCAAATTTCTTATTTTATCAATAATAATAAATAAAATTTTAATTATAATCATTTTATAACTTACTTTATCGTCTCACTGCACCCTACTATTTCTACCACACCCTAATAACACATATTCAAATAATTTATTTTAAATCACACCAACATCTAATAATAAATAAAACACCAAAAATCATCATGAATCACCAATAATTCAAAATAAAACAATTAATAAAATTGGGGTGTTACACAAGTAGTAATCGTACAGTATAGAACTGCATTGTTTTACCCTGGAGACGTCGTGGTTGAGTGATTGATTTGCACAAATTTAAGCAGTGTCGTGAAACATCTTAAAGAGAGAAACCTAGTTTGAGACCCTAAAAACATTTCTTTTCACAAACCCTAAAAACAACGCCAACTCATCAAATCATATTTTTTGTGCCTTATGGTATCACACCGAAAACCCTTTTTCAAGGTAAAATCAACCAACACACAAACATTTTCTACTTCAAACTACGGAGCTCTAATTCTTCATCCCCCGATGAATGATTGTAGGCACAAGGGCCCCAATCCTTGGCGAGCACAATAATAAAAAACCTCAAATCTCATTCTTTTCCCACTTTCTCAATAATAAGATAAAACAATAAAAGATAAATACTCATGCACAAAGACAACTTAAATGGTTCCCATGGAGTACCATGGATGTGAGGGGTATTAATGCCTTCCCCTTGCGTAATCGAATTCCGAACTCATATTTGGTTGTGAGACCAATCCTTATCTCATATATGTAGATATATTCTTTTATTCTTTTTAAGAAGGGTTTTATAGACTATTTTCCCTTTCTTCATATTAGGAATAAATAAAGTCTGGTGGCGACTCTGTGTCATTTTTCTTTTAAAAAAGTTCAGTCGGTCAATTTTTCGCGGTAGCGACAATGATAACATTTGTACTCTTTTTAGGTGGAAGAATATCCTATGAATACACACTTTAAGACTTTAGGATCAAGTTTCCCTCTACCATCACTATGAATGTGTATGAAAGATGTACACCCAAATATTCTAGGAGTGAGGTTACTAGATGTATATATATTAGGATAAAACATCCATATGAGTTTTAGAGACAAAGACAGTAGAAGGAAAAAAAATTATGAAATACAATGCAGTTAAAACTGCATCACCCTAATATTTCTTGGTAACTTTATTTTGAAATATCATAATATGTGTTTCGTCTAAAAAATGTCTATTCTTTTCTCTCAGCAATTCCATTTTGTTTGGATGTTTTAACACATGAAGACACATGGGTGATACCTTCATTTTGACATAAAGAATTAAGATTATGATTAAAGTAATATTTGGAATTATCAGACTAAATCCTCTTAATACTCATACCAAATTGAATTTAACCATGGAGAGAAATTGACGAAACACGCGACTAGCTTCAAATTTTTGTTTAAGTAAGGAGACCCGAGTACAATCATCAATAAAGATTACGAACCAACGGGCACCCAAAATATTTGGAATATTATATAGGCCTCACATATTTGTATGAACTAGATAAAACGGAAAAGTACTCATTTTACTACTAACGAAAAAAGGTATACGGTTGTGTTTAGCAAGCTCACACATCTCACAATGAAGACTCTAAACATCTAATAGTTTAAATAAAATAGGAAATACTGCTTAATGACTCTAAATGAAGAATGACCCAGACGACAATGGTATAAGAGAATCTTCTCCTTGTTGGTCTTTATTGATTCTAAAGAGAAAAAAAGGAATTGTTACTGAGAAAATTTAGGCTTGAATCTTTGTTATCCAAGTAGGAAAGACCATGGCACTTCCAATCGTCCTCCCTAAATTCTTGTCTTGAAAAACATAAGAGTCATTATAAAAAAAATAACATTACATGATAGGTATTTTGTGAGTTTTCGTATGGAAATTAGGCTAGTAGACACTTTGGGGATATGAAGGACGTTATTATGGGTCGTGGATGAGTTAATTTTAATAGTTCCTTGACATGCTATGGTTATAAGAGTATCATCTGCAGTGGATATTTTTTGTTGCTATGGCAAGGTGAATAAGTGATGAAGTGTGTGGATAAGGGCGTCATGTGATCAGTGGCTCTAGAATCCAGTATCCAATATTGTTTAAAGAGGATGTCTGAAGCAATAAGTCCAAATGAAAATGGAGATTTTCCACAAGAAAAAGGAAATATAAATGTTCTTGAATTTTTTAAAGTATAAGTATTTGTTGGTTTCTCCAACTTACTGTGGAGATACCTCACATTTTCTAGTTCACTTAGGTTAAGTTGCACCCTTTTTCTAGACTGTCTCGATTAGTATTCTTAGTCAGTTGTGCATGTCCTCCCTTTCTTGATAAGTCTTCTTTATGTTATAACTCTCTATTAGAAGGTTTTCCATTCAATTTCTAACATTTTTTTAGTATGATGAGGCTTATTGCAATGAGTACACCACGCCCCTTCTCTCTTCTTCTCGACATAGATTCCTCCTCATTTCTTTTGATCGGTCATCATGGTCGAATTCTTCTCAACTAGCATTGATGAGCTCTCCACAGATGGTGGGTCAGCATTAACCCCCTTCTACTTTTTTCACTTTTCACTATAGCCACTACCTTATTAATGTTTGGTACTTTTTCTTTGCATAGAATTTGTATTCTAACTTGATCAAAGTCAGAGTTGAGTCCCACTAGAAAATCATAGACTCTATCTTACTCAATATACTCCTTAAGTATTATGGAATCTAATGTACACTTGGTTTTGATAACTCGATAGTGGTCTAACTTCATCCACGGGCCTTTGAGATGATTAGCATACTTTGTAATTGTCTTGTTTCCATGTTTAGCCACTAATGTTTTCACCTTCGCACCAAATATTTTGGCAGCATCTTTCACTTTAGAATGGGTCTCTTCTAAGGATTTCCAAATCTCCTTTGTTGTACTTAAGAACATGCAAGTATCACTAATTTAAGGAATCATTGAATGCAATAATAATGCAATAATGGCGGAATCTTCTGCATCCCACTTCTGGAACTTGGGATCTGTCTTGTTGGAAGGTTCTTCAATTAGGTGTCATGCTTTCCCTTTACCTTTCAAGGTTATTTTCACGAGTTAAGACCATTTCAAATAATTCTGTTATTGAAATTTGTAAGCTAGAGGGATGTTTGATCATTCTTATTCTGACGTGTAATTATATGTTTCATCTTTAACGTCAGCCATGGGAAAAAAAATATTTTTTTCCGGCAGCCGAAGAGTGGCGGCACGTGAAGGGTCTTCAGACGGTGAAATTATGGGGTTTGGACAATTTTTTCAAGATCTTCATAGTGGTATGGGTGGTGAGATTGAAAAAGGGACAAAGGTAGGTGCAGTTGTATGAATAGTGAACACGAATGAATAATACCTATGGTTTATTAAAGGTGAGTGCAATGACGGTAACAATAAATAGAGAACAATTAAGGCGACTAGGATTTTGAAAAAAGAACTGCAAGTAAGGCGGCTAGGGTTTTGAAAAAAGGAACCGCAATTAAGGAGGCTAGGGCATATTATACGGAAGTGAACCCCTCTCTAACTAGAGCTCTAATACCATGTTTGAATCTGAATACTATTGACGACAATGAATTGACAAACACGAATCTCTTTAAATAAAGTATTCTTATCTAATTGGTCTTTCTACATGCTCAAACATGAATTACTAATAATATTAAAATAAATAATAAATAATACTAAAATAACAATAATAAATTACTATTTATAACACTATGAAATACAATCTAGAGGATATGTTCACAGAGTCATTACTTAGGCCAAAGTTCAAGCATTATTGGGACCCAATCGATTTTGTTTAAGAGTGACTCAAACATGCAGAAAGCGGCAAAGTCATTGATGGTTAAATTTTCATCGTCGTTGCGTTTTAGATGCTAGATGAAGATTTATGAAATATAACTAACAAAAATCAAGAAAATCAAGAATTCGTCCAATTCTATTCTGCTATGAACGTAAGGCATTCTGAGGGAAACACAAGGCATTCTAGCAAAGCATTTTTGAAGGATTATGAATCTTCCACAAACTCCATGTGTTTAGGAGAAATGTGAGGCGATTAGACAAGGGCTTTAGGCATTTAGCATAAACATATTACTTTCATCTCTGACTCGTGCCATGTTTAAGATTTTTCATGCCATTTTTTGAAAAGAGGATTTTTTTCTAGATAAATAAATTAAGAGAGACAAAGAGAGAGGTTCTTAGAGATATGGGTGTTTAAAATCTAACCAGCTCAATGGAAGACCGCAAACCAAACCAAACCAAACCGAAAACCGCAAAAAAAAATCACATTTGATTCGGATGTGTTTGGGCCATATATTAACAAAACTGCGCGATTCAGTTTGGTTTGTGGTTTGTATTTTGCAAACTGAACCAAATCGAATCAAACAGCATTATGTTACAACCCAAATTTCACATAACTCACATCTAACCCAAACCTAAACCTATTATGCCTTAGCTTTACAAATACAAATGGTTTTCTCTTCCTCACACTCAAAGTTTCAGTCTCAGCTTTCTCAAATCTCTCCTAGTAGAATCGCGCCTTCTTTGCCACATACTTTTTGCCTCTTATTCTCTAGTCTATACTGTAATACCCCAAAATTTACCCTTCATTTTTCTTGGAAAAAAAAAACGAAAAAAAAAAAAAACGAAAAAAAAATTAATTAATTAAATAAATAAAATAAATAAATAAATAAAATATAACAAATTATTTTGGACTTGGGTCTCCATCATTTGAGCCCACTACCCACGAAAATCAGTCTATAAATACTGAAGTTTCAGTTGAGGAGTTACACTTGGAGTTACACTGGGAGATTCACTGGAGAAAGAAGGAAGAGAAGCAAAACACTCTGAGGTTTCCTTGGAACAAAACCCTGAGGAAAAAGATAGTGAGAGAAAAGCCAACAGAGTTCAAAGCAACCTCCAAACCCTGAAGGGAACTCAACTACACAGAATCACCTCTGCCTCACATAAACCCTGAAGATTGTTTTGTAAACCTTACGGGTGCAACTCAATTTCAATCAAGCTCTCCAATCAGGTTTGCCATTATTCCCATTACCTTTGCCCATGGGTTTAATATGTATATGAATGTATAAACAATGCCTTGAATGTTTAACCGTTTAATTTCTGAAATGTATGCCACAGGGTTTGAGTTTTTTGAAACCATACTGTTGATCATGAAAAAAATGCTTATGGTGTTTCACTAACCCTTTTGTTGAATTTTTGTGAGGGCTCACATGATTTTTGCAGGGATAACTTGCGTGGTTTCCCACTTTATTTGTGGGATAACCCCTGGAGGTTCGTTCCGATTACCTGTACTGACTCACTTTTCTTTGATGGCATTAGCTTGGAAGGATCTCAGGGTTTCCCATTCCTCTAATTGTTGTTACTTCGGATCTTTATCCGCGTGGTACTTTTACATTTTTCCTGCATTTTACTGCTTTCCTAGCTGGAAGACCTCGATAGGAGGCAATGTTTGAGCCCCTTGGTGGCATTTTACTTTGAGATACATGTTTTGTGTTTTGTATTCGTATCCCCACATGTAGCGCGGTTCCTTCGTCAAGGACTGCCTGTTTGCCCTCGAGCATCCCAAACCCTAAAACCCAAAGCAACACGTTTACTCCTTCTACTACAGGCGAGTAAGTCTCCGAAGGTCGAGCATCCGGTAGATTGCGTAGTGACGTCGTTCGTCCAAAACCCAATCCATAACCCCGTAGTTAGCCAAACTACGGCTTGCTCTGATTCTCATTCCAGATGAGATACGTAGGCATAAGACGCGATGTCTTAGCGAGCACACATCCCCTAACCCATAGGTCAGCCGAGCTACGAAGACTCTGATTCTCATATTCAGATGAGATACGTATGCAGTGGATGCGACATCCGCGCGAGTCATTTCTCTTAACCTTTTTAGTAAATAAACACATTAGGTAAACCCGCACCCTTTAGACAAAAACTACAAAAGTGGATCCCGTAGAGTACTATGGATGCGTAGGGGTGCTAATACCTTCCCTTCGCATAACCGACTCCCGAACCCAAGATTTGGTTGCGATACCCCGTCTTGTCCTTTCCTTTTTTCAGGTTTACTTCGAGCGTTTCCTTTCCCTCCTTTGGGATGAATAACGCACGGTGGCGACTCTTCTGTCTTTTTCTTTTGCCGGTTGTTTTTTTCGCGCACTGTATTTTTCAGGTTGCGACAGCTGGCGACTCTGCTGGGGACCCGGTTTCCCTAAGCGAGTCCCTCCTAGCTTTTGTAGTTTGTTTGTTTATTGGGTGTTCATGCTTTTGTACAGTTATTTATTTACCTGCTTTACCTTATTACATTGTGTACATATCATTGTTGTATCTGTTGGTTGGCTATGGTTGCTTGGTGATCTTTGTGAGATGAGTTCTATACCCGAACTCGAGTGCACTTAAGATAGGAGAATGGCATAGTCCTGTCAACTTGTGTGGAGTATTCCTTAGCGAGTTGACTTGCAAGCCCATTCACTTGGTGGAGGTCATGTTGAGATCAATAATGTCACATAAGTAAGTTGTGGTTAGACATTACTTGTTCCAATATATACCTAAGAAGCCAAGGACCTTAGTTTACCTAACCCATCTTGGCCTATTCGTAGGACGTAGTGCGAAAGTCGTTCAAATGTAAGATTTGATACGATTGTTACGCGATACTACACTCATAAGAGTCTCTCTTGAGAATATTATTGGAATACGAGTAGTCGTTCCTCTGATAATATCCGAAAGATGGGATTATGACTATGGGAACCTTTTGTAGAACATGTTTGGCAGGTTTAAACCTTAGTACACTCCTTTTGGGTGGTTCTTAACCTAAACTCCATGCTCGTGACTTGCAACAAACCCTTGATTCATGGTTGATCCGATCAGGTATCCTTAATATCAATGAAACTCGGGTATTGATAAGGTGTAAACCATAATCCGCCAAAATGGGTGGTTGATATTAAGGATAACATGATCCATCCCATGACCTTTGTTTGGTGTGCTCTTAATTTCTCTCCAGACAGTGCAACCTGACAGATGTTCAAGCAGATACAGCAATCCTGATTGACATACCACTGCATTGCATTCACATCGTTGCATCACATCATTTGCATTCATATCATTTAACACATGCTTATCCATTTCTGTGGGGTTTATATCTTCTACTTGATTCTAGTCGGAATTTTCTTGGTTCTCATCAACGGCTTAGTCTTTTTTTTACACTGTTTATCAAATGTGAGATTGGAATCAAGGGGGTAGAATACTTTTGGAATTGATAAACATGTCATTGCATTTGCATAGTCATCCGCATGTCCTGCATAACAGGTACCTCCACAGTGTTCTCAGTTTGTTTGGTGTCCCACTAGCAGGATAGCTGACTCAGGCATTCACCGATACGGTACCCGCAGGAATCAACAGAGAGTAATGGAAAGCCTACAGGCAGAGCTCGCCGAGATGAAGATTCGCATGAATCAATTCATGGATTTGGTTCAAGGGGTGGCTCAAGGACAGCAGGAGCTTAGATTATTGGTGCAGAAGGATCCCCCTATTACTCAACCGGAGACGTTGGCTGATCCTCCAGCTGGAGAGGCTAATGGTCCCAATGGACCGGGGCCTATCCCAATCCTACATGTCACCTCCGGTCAACAACCCATTCAGGATGGTCAGGATGATCAGTTCCCCTTACTTCAGGAAGACTTTGGCATGGACCCCATGTTTAGAAGATTGGAAGAGAGGTTGAAAGCAGTGGAAGGACAGAATCTTCTGGGAGTAGATGTTGCTGACTTGGGGCTGGTCCCAGGTGTGAGGGTGCCACCGAAATTCAAGGTCCCGATATTTGACAAATACAATGGCAGCTCTTGCCCCAAAACTCACGTGCAAGCCTATTTCTGTAAAATGGTTGCGTACTCTGATGACGAGAAGCTACTTATGTACTTCTTCCAGGATAGCCTAGCTGGGGCATCCTTGGAATGGTATATGAGGCTGGACAGAGCCCACAATCGTTGCTGGAGGGATTTGGCAGAGGCTTTCGTGAAGCAGTATCAGTATAATGCAGACATGGCTCCGAACAGAACTCAACTTCAGAATATGTCTCTTAAAAGCAATGAGTGCTTCAGGGAATACGCTCAACGCTGGAGGGATACAGTTTCCCGTGTTCAGCCTCCTATGTTGGAAAAAGAAATGGCCAACATGTTCATGAATACGCTGCCTGAACCTTACTTGGAGCGTCTGGTAGGTTGCAATGCTTCCAACTTTGCTGATGTGGTCTCTACTGGAGAAAGGGTGGAGAATTACCTGAGGACATACAAGACCCAGAGTGGAGGTGGATCCTCATCAGGGGTGAAGAAGCCATTCATTCAGGGACAGAAGGGGAGAGAATGGGATGCAAGTGCCATATCTTCTTATCATAACAGGGATAACCGAAGGAATAACTTTCAGAATTATCATCAGCAACCGTATGTTGCGGCTGTGACCATTCCAGCTGCAGCACCACTACAACAACAACAATCACAACGTCAACCAGCTCAGTATCAACAGCAGCAACAACCGGGTAACAGACCCGCTTATCAACAGAGGCAAAGGATGATGGACCGGCGTTTCGACACCCTTCCAATGTCGTACGCCCAGTTGCTTTCTAGTCTTCAACAACTACAACTTGTGCAACTACGCACTCTGGCTCCTCCTGTTGGTAGACTTCCGGTGGGTTACGACGCCAACGCTAGGTGTAGCTTCCACTCTGGGGCACCTGGCCATGACATTGAGAACTGCAAAGCTTTTAAGCACGTAGTTCAGGACCTCATAGATTCAAAGGCCATCGACCTTGCACCGGCTCCGAATGTCGTTAACAATCCCATGCCCCAGCATGGTGGTGCGAACGTTAATATGATGGAAGGAAAAGCCAAGTCCATTAAGGATGTGTTGAAGTTGAAGACTCCATTGTTGGATATCAAAGGATGCTTGCTGAAGGCCGATGTTTTCCCCGGTTGTGGGAAGGGTTGTTTGGGTTGTGCCACTCAGAGTGGAGGTTGTTTGAAGCTACATCAGGGTATCCAGGCCTTGCTCGACAAAGGTATCCTCCAGGTTGAAGATTTGTCTGTCCAAGAGTCTATGGAAGGGGTTGAGGGAGAAGTGTTTGAAGATGCTACTAATGAATTCGCAGATGTTGTTCCTACTGATTCTCTAATCCATGATGTAACTGAAATGGATTCCGATGTTTCGGATGTGTGTACTTCAACGCCTCAGACTCATCAGGGGCCGATTACTTTTTCCAGCGCTGGCATCATTCAGTATGGTCAAGTCTCTGCAGTCAACGAAGAAGATGGGGATAGTGATTGTGACATTGACAACTGGGTGCGTCCGAGGATCCCGGGTGAAGTCATCAACAATTGGTCTTCTGAAGAGATTATCCAAGTCACTCTTCTTGAAGAGTAATTTTCTTTGTTTATTCATGCATATCCAAGTCTTACGTTCCGCCCAGGGCGTAATGACTCATTGTAGGGCCCATCTATGTGACACTTGCATTTTTATCATAAATAAAGGACGTATTTTTGCATTCAAATATTCGTTCCCTGTCTTTCTATTTTTGCAGTTTTTCAAAATAAAAAAATGGCAATGTTTTATTTAGTTTTCACTTCTTGTTCACACTCATAAGCACATACCATCACTCATGCAGATGCACAACACCGGATCCTATTGATAACGGTTCTGCTATGGCTCGCTTCGACTTTGAAAATCCAATCTTTCAAGCTGAAGAAGAGGGTGATGAAGACTGTGAACTCCCTGAAGAGCTTACCAGGTTATTAAAACAAGAGGAAGGGGTTATTCAACCGCATCAAGAGTCTGTTGAAGTGATTAATCTCGGCACCGAGGACGCCAAGAGAGAAATCAAGATAGGGGCTGCTTTAGAAGACAATGTGAAGAAAGGGCTGATTGAATTGCTGCAAGAATACGTTGACATCTTCGCCTGGTCTTATCAGGACATGCCTGGGCTGGACACAGACATCGTGGTGCACCGCTTGCCTCTCAAAGAAGGTTGTCCTCCGGTCAAGCAGAAGCTCAGAAGAACAAGACCAGAGATGGCTGTCAAGATAAAGGAAGAAGTGCAAAAGCAGCTGGATGCAGGGTTTCTAGCAGTCACCAATTATCCGCCATGGGTTGCAAACATCGTCCCAGTACCTAAGAAGGATGGAAAGGTACGGGTGTGTGTCGACTACCAGGATCTGAACAGAGCTAGCCCTAAAGATGATTTCCCATTACCTCACATCGACGTTTTGGTAGATAATACAGCTCACTTCTCGGTATTCTCCTTCATGGATGGCTTTTCTGGCTATAACCAAATCAAGATGGCACCAGAAGACATGGAAAAGACAACTTTCATAACCCCATGGGGCACCTTCTGCTACAAGGTGATGCCGTTTGGTCTGAAAAATGCCGGAGCAACATATCAGCGAGCAATGGTGACTCTGTTCCATGATATGATTCATCATGAAATCGAGGTTTATGTGGACGATATGATTGCCAAATCTCAGACAGAAGAAGAACATTTGTTGAATTTGCAGAAACTGTTTGAGCGTTTGAGGAAATTCAAACTGAGACTTAACCCGAACAAGTGCACTTTCGGGGTGAGATCGGGAAAATTGCTGGGTTTTATCGTTAGCGGGAAAGGGATTGAGGTGGATCCCGACAAAGTAAAAGCGATACAGGAAATGCCAGAGCCAAGAACAGAGAAGCAATTCCGTAGTTTCTTAGGGAGGTTGAACTACATTGCAAGGTTCATCTCTCACCTAACAACCACGTGTGAGCCAATTTTCAAATTGCTGAGGAAAGATCAGGCTATCAGGTGGAATGAAGATTGTCAAAGGGCTTTCGAGAAGATAAAAGAGTATCTACAGAAACCTCCAATCCTTATACCTCCAGTTCCTGGGAGACCTCTGATAATGTACCTGTCAGTGACCGAGAACTCGATGGGGTGTGTATTGGGACAGCATGACGAGTCTGGTCGAAAAGAGCATGCCATATACTACCTTAGCAAAAAGTTTACCGACTGTGAAATCAAATATTCGCAGCTTGAGAAAACTTGCTGTGCTTTGGCCTGGGCTGCTCGCCGACTGAGACAGTATATGTTGAACCATACTACCTTGTTGATTTCTAAGATGGATCCAGTGAAGTACATCTTTGAGAAGCCGGCTCTCACCGGACGTGTTGCCCGTTGGCAGATGATTTTTAACAGAGTATGATATCCAGTACACGTCACAGAAGGCCATCAAAGGGAGTATTCTGTCAGACTATCTTGCTCAGCAGCCGATTGATGATTATGAGCCGATGAAGTTTGATTTTTCAGATGAAGACATCATGTTCCTCAAGATGAAAGACTGTGAAGAGCCAGTTGTTGAGGAGGGACCTGATCCAAACGAAAAGTGGACTTTGTTGTTTGATGGGGCTGTCAACGCCAGAGGAAGTGGAATTGGTGATGTCATTACAACTCCGAAAGGTGCCCACATACCTTTCACCGCTCGTTTGAATTTTGAGTGCACAAATAATGAAGCTGAGTACGAGGCATGTATCTTGGGTATTGAGCAAGCCATTGATTTGAGAATCAAGACTTTGGACATCTTCGGAGATTCAGCTCTGGTGATCAATCAAGTGAATGGTGATTGGAATACTCTCCAACCCACTCTGGTCCCCTACAGAGATTACACGAGAAGACTATTGACTTTCTTCACAACAGTAAAATTGTATCATATACCTCGTGATGAGAACCAGATGGCAGACGCACTTGCTACTCTATCATCCATGATCAAGGTAATTCGTTGGAACCATGCTCCCAGGATCGATGTGATGCGCCTTGACAGGGCTGCGTATGTGTATGCTGCTGAGCTGGTAGTCGATGACAAGCCCTGGTATCACGATATCAAGTGCTTTCTGAAGAATCAAGAGTACCCTGCAGGGGCATCCAACAATGACAGAAAGACTTTGAGAAGATTGGTAGGCAGTTTCTTCTTGAACAAAGATGATGTGCTGTATAAGAGGAACTTCGACATGGTTTTGCTCAGATGCATGGACAGACACGAGGCGGACATGTTAATACAGGAAGTTCATGAAGGTTCCTTCGGTACTCATGCCGGCGGACATGCAATGGCTAAGAAATTGTTGAGAGCGGGTTATTATTGGATGACCATGGAATCAGATTGTTTCAAGTATGCTCGGAAGTGTCATAAATGCCAGATTTATGCTGATAAGGTGCATGTACCGCCGAATCCTCTGAATGTGATGTCTTCGCCGTGGTCGTTTGCCATGTGGGGCATTGACATGATTGGAAAGATTGAGCCGACTGCTTCCAATGGGCATCGCTTCATCCTTGTTGCCATCGACTATTTCACCAAGTGGGTCGAGGCAGCGTCGTTCGCGAATGTCACCAGACATGTGGTTGCCTGTTTCATCAAGAAAGAAATCATTTGTCGCTATGGGATTCCCGAAAGAATCATTACTGATAATGGTTCTAATCTCAACAACAAAATGATGAAGGAGTTGTGTCAGAACTTCAACATTCAGCATCACAATTCTTCCCCTTACCGCCCTAAGATGAATGGCGCTGTTGAGGCGGCAAATAAGAACATAAAGAAGATTGTGCAGAAGATGGTCGTCACGTACAGAGATTGGGCATGAGATGCTACCTTTCGCCTTGCATGGGTACCGCACTTCAGTACGTACATCGACCGGGGCAACCCCTTACTCCCTTGTGTATGGTATGGAAGCAGTCCTACCTGTTGAAGTGGAGATTCCTTCTCTAAGAGTCTTGTTGGATGTCAAGCTAGACGAAGCTGAATGGATTCGGACAAGGTTCAATGAGTTGAGTCTTATCGAAGAGAAGCGAATGGCAGCCATTTGTCATGGGCAGTTGTATCAGAGTCGGATGAAGAGAGTCTTTGATCAGAAAGTGCGTCCTCGTTGTTTCCAAGTCGGAGATTTAGTGTTGAAAAGGATCCTTCATCCTCAGACAGATCACAGGGGCAAGTGGACTCCTAACTATGATGGACCGTATATTGTCACCAAGGTTTTTGATGGTGGGGCTTTAATGCTTGCAACTATGGATGGTGAAAACTTCACTTCCCCTGTGAACTCAGACGCAGTTAAAAAATACTTCGCATAAAATAGACCCGCTAGACAGTAAAAAGAATAGTCCAGGCAAAAAATGGGCATCCCGGCGAACCAAGAAAATGAAAAGGTTCGGGCAAAAATTAGGGACAAAAATAAAAAAAGATTGTACACCCGGTAAGTTGAAAACCTGAAAAGGCAACTTAGGCAAAAATGGGTATCCCGGTGGATTGAAAACCCGAAAAGGGCAATCCAGGCAAAAGTTAGGGATTAAGCGAATGACTGCGTTCTGAGTTAGTCCTGAATCTCATCTCATGTCGATGACTGGAAATTTTCGAAAGGTAGGAAACAGTCCAATCACCTTTTCAGAAGGCTGATTATCTGGAGGATCTTGAAGACGAGCAAGTCATAGCAGAATTGGAATCCAATAGAAATCCATTTCACATTGCCATTAGATTAATTTCTGTTTTTATCTTTTGTGCGATTACCTCTTTCCAGGGATTGCTTCCTGATGTAAATGCCTATTCAGAGGCCATTCAATCAATAAAATCATGTTATTCAGTATATCTCTGTTTTCATTTTCATTTTACTGTTTTGTTTGCAAAAATGACGTCCGAATTTTTGATAAACATTGCATCATGACACGTAAGGGCTTTACAGGTACATGCTTAATAAACATTTAAAATTGCTGTAAATTTTAAGTGCTTTGGATCGTCTATTCAGAACAGATACCCCCGGGGCATTTCCTTAAAATCCCCTGCAGATGATCGTGAATATCTTCCCCAGTGAAGTCGCCAACAGACGAATTCGGTGTCTTATCCCTGCAGAGCTGATCAGAGCGTTGGATTCTTCAATCCCTAGCAGTTTCTCACCACCGTACTTCCCCAAGCGGTTGTTTCAGGACATACACTCCCCAGTAGAGTTGACAGTACCAGACTACATATCCCCAACGGGGTTGACAGTGCCAGACTTTATCTTCCCAGCAGAAGTGGCTGCTCCTTAGAGTTCGATGCCAGATCGATAATCCCAATGCCAGATCCATGGTTTCTTTCCTTGAAGCAGAACCTCGGTACCGTATCAGTGTTTGCTCCCCCTGCTGAGTCATCTCTCGCAAACCGTGGTTGCCAGAATCATTGTAGCTTTCCTCAGCAGCAGGCTTCCAGTGCCATTCTTTCCCCGATCAGAGTCTCGGTATGGCCAGAACACCGCATGGCTAGTCATCTCCCCACAGAGTTCATTGTGGTGTGTATCTCCAGCAGCCTGGCCAGAGCCCAGAGGATGGTAATCATTTCCCTAGCAGATCCCCTTGCCTCGGCTTGGCATTCTACCCAGCATTTCGCATCCCTGCATGTAGAATCATATTGCATTGCATCCTTCCAAATCGCGTAGCATTTCCATTTTCATGGAGCATTACGCCATTGAAAAATTCAAACATACGCATGTAAGCATAAAACATTCTCAGTATCCCAAGTGATAAGCTAGAAGTTGTTTCCAGTACTCAGACAAAAGATTGTTCATGACTTACCTTTGTTATCCCCAGCAAGTGTCATTGGCCCATGCGCCGCCTCTATTATCATTCCCTATTTCTGCCAATGCTGACAGGCATGAAGTTTTCCGGTATCCAGACCGAAGTGGCATTCAGGCCAGTTTTCCGGTATCCAGACCGAAGTGGCATTCAGGCCAGTTTTCCGGTATCCAGACCGAAGTGGCATTCAGGCCAGTTTTCCGGTATCCAGACCGAAGTGGCATTCATGCCAGTTTTCCGGTATCCAGACCGAAGTGGCATTCATGCCAGTTTTCCGGTATCCAGACCGAAGTGGCATTCAGGCCAGTTTTCCGGTATCCAGACCGAAGTGGCATTCAGGCCAATTTTCCGATATTCAGATCGAAGAAGTTTTCGACGTTCAGGTCGATGCAACTTGTGGCATTCAAGCCAGTGTTCCGATATTCAGATCGAAGTGGCATTCAGGTCGGTTTTCCCGATATTCAAATCGAAGTGGCATTCAGGCCAAGTCTTTCCGATGTTCAGATCGAAGAAGTTTCCGATGTTCAGGTCGATGCGACTTGTGGCATTCAGGCCAATTTTCCGATGTTCAAATCGAAATCCTTTCCAGTATTCAGACTGATGAGCGGCATTCAGGCCATGGTTATTTCTGTGTTACCATTTATTTTGGTATCCAGTTTAACATTCTTTTTCGATATTCAGACTGACTCTCACCGTACCAGACGAATTCTTCTTTCAAGACCACCTCTTTGCCGATTCTGACGGACATTGTTACTTCACTTCACTTCAGTGCAAATTTTTGGGCTTTTATTGTATTCAATCCCTTGATACCTCGAAAGCACGAAAGCAGCTGCCATCTTCATTCCGGGTCTCCAGTTGATTGAATAGGGGCAGCTGTAATACCCCAAAATTTACCCTTCATTTTTCCTGGAAAAAAAAACGAAAAAAAAAACGAAAAAAAAAAAAAAGAAAAAAAAAGAAAAAGAAAATAATTAATTAATTAATTAATTATTTAATTAATTAATTAAATAAATAAATAAAATAAATAAATAAAATATAACAAATTATTTTGGACTTGGGTCTCCCTCATTTGAGCCCACTACCCACGAAAATCAGTCTATAAATACTGAAGTTTCAGTTGAGGAGTTACACTTGGAGTTACACTGGGAGATTCACTGGAGAAAGAAGGAAGAGAAGCAAAACACTCTGAGGTTTCCTTGGAACAAAACCCTGAGGAAAAAGATAGTGAGAGAAAAGCCAACAGAGTTCAAAGCAACCTCCAAACCCTGAAGGGAACTCAACTACACAGAATCACCTCTGCCTCACATAAACCTTGAAGATTGTTTTGTAAACCTTACGGGTGCAACTCAATTTCAATCAAGCTCTCCAATCAGGTTTGCCATTATTCCCATTACCTTTGTCCATGGGTTTAATATGTATATGAATGTATAAACAATGCCTTGAATGTTTAACCGTTTAATTTCTGAAATGTATGCCACAGGGTTTGAGTTTTTTGAAACCATACTGTTGATCATGAAAAAAATGCTTATGGTGTTTCACTAACCCTTTTGTTGAATTTTTGTGAGGGCTCACATGATTTTTGCAGGGATAACTTGCGTGGTTTCCCACTTTATTTGTGGGATAACCCCTGGAGGTTCGTTCCGATTACCTGTACTGACTCACTTTTCTTTCATGGCATTAGCTTGGAAGGATCTCAGGGTTTCCCATTCCTCTAATTGCTGTTACTTCGGATCTTTATCCGCGTGGTACTTTTACATTTTTCCTGCATTTTACTGCTTTCCTAGCTGGAAGACCTCGATAGGAGGCAATGTTTGAGCCCCTTGGTGGCATTTTACTTTGAGATACATGTTTTGTGTTTTGTATTCGTATCCCCACATGTAGCGCGGTTCCTTCGTCAAGGACTGCCTGTTTGCCCTCGAGCATCCCAAACCCTAAAACCCAAAGCAACACGTTTACTCCTTCTACTACAGGCGAGTAAGTCTCCGAAGGTCGAGCATCCGGTAGATTGCGTAGTGACGTCGTTCGTCCAAAACCCAATCCATAACCCCGTAGTTAGCCGAACTACGGCTTGCTCTGATTCTCATTCCAGATGAGATACGTAGGCATAAGACGCGATGTCTTAGCGAGCACACATCCCCTAACCCATAGGTCAGCCGAGCTACGAAGACTCTGATTCTCATATTCATATGAGATACGTATGCAGTGGATGCGACATCCGCGCGAGTCATTTCTCTTAACCTTTTTAGTAAATAAACACATTAGGTAAACCCGCACCCTTTAGACAAAAACTACAAAAGTGGATCCCGTAGAGTACTATGGATGCGTAGGGGTGCTAATACCTTCCCTTCGCATAACCGACTCCCGAACCCAAGATTTGGTTGCGAGACCCCGTCTTGTCCTTTCCTTTTTTTCAGGTTTACTTCGAGCGTTTCCTTTCCCTCCTTTGGGATGAATAACGCACGGTGGCGACTCTTCTGTCTTTTTCTTTTGCCGGTTGTTTTTTTCGCGCACTGTATTTTTCAGGTTGCGACATATACTCTCTTATATTCTTTCTTTTTCCCCTTCTTATTTTTATGCTATTGTCATCTCTTCGAATTTTGTTTTTATTGTACCTCGTCTTCTCTAATCTCTCCTCTTTTTTGTTATTTCTTTTTCATCTTCACTAATCTCTCACTTCCTCTATTTTTTGTTTCATTTTAATGTTTTAGATATTGTTTTATGCTATTGTTTACGTTTATTATTCTACTTTTTTATATTATGAATTTTACATATTAAATGAAAAGTTATTGTCGAAATATGATGGGATTTGTTGTTATTTGATAATGTATGAATAATTAAATACAAAATTATGTTGTCGTAGTTGGGTCGATGTGGTTGGGTGAATTGTGGACGGTATGGTTGCCCGAATTGGGACATTGAATCGGCTTGGAAATGAAGCAATGGTTCCTGGGGTGTACTATAGTCAAATAATGGCTGGATGTTGTGGCGATGGGATGTTTTGGTGTTCATTGGTGGGGGAGCTGCGATGGCATGAATTGTATGAATCATCTGGGCTATAGACTATTGTGTTAGCTGCATATGGTTGTTGGTGGGTAGGGTTTGATTCTTGATTTTGAAGTTGGGTGTGTGGCATGAATGGGTTGCGAGTTTGGATGTTTGATTATTGGGTGTATATGGTAGGGTGATGGTGCGAGGTTGGTCGGTGGGTTTGGGTGGGTTGACATTGTTCTTGGACGGGAATTTGTTGATGGGCGTTTGATGACGAAGCTAGTTGGCGTGGATCAATCAAATACCTTAGATCAGACATAAATCGTGGCGTTGTAACTGACCTAAACCAAGCCATATACTATTGAGTTGGTCTAGCACCTTGTATGACTGGTTCGTTTAAGATGTGTTGTCGCCGATTCCTCCAATGATGACACATCTCTTTTGTGAAGTCTCTCCAGTCAGAATAATCCCATTGGGCATCGACTCTTTGTTGATACCAATCTCTCAAACACGTCGGAGGTTCTGGAATTTATTATTGCATGTCGAACTGCAGTTTTACCTGGTCACTCTGGTGCATCTCCATAGTAGTGAACCGGATTATTGGTGTTTTTGATGTCCAAACTGCAGCATCATCATGGTTAACCTAATGATCAAGACCCAGATATGGCCTCCAGATAAACTGTACAAGAATACGACATGATTAGATGATAAATAATTTGATAATTATTTTTAAATCAAAATAGAAGTGTGTATGAGTATTACATCGTCTGGTCCAATATGGTCCAATAGATTGTGATAGACTACTATAGCGTGTTTCGGGCACCTGTTGTAGTTCATCCCTCTAATTGACCACCTAGATCAAAAACATTTGAAAAATATTATTTACATTTAGTTGTAATATAAAGTCTAATAATTAGATGGTAAAGTTTTAAACTTAATTTGTTGCAAAGGGGAATATGAATGACTTCTCATTTACCGGGGCGAGTGACGACATTCTTGACCAACCCCATGTTTGTAGCAAATATGTGCATGAATAAAACGTACAAGTATTTTTTTTTTTTTTTGCATTTTTACACATCGCACTATATAGATGGGCCAAAATAGTTGAACCCCAACTATATGTGCTTACCTTATTTATGTTTCGTAACAACGGTAAATACATAATATTTACCGTATTACCAGTACTTTCGAGAAATAAAAAATTACCGAATAAAATCATAATATAATACCGAGCTTTAATTATTTTTTCATACTCGGTAGATTCTTCGATCAATGTTATACTCGCATAATATTGTTTGAGATATCTTAAGTTAATACCTTAACCCCTAGCTTGACCAGATGTCTCTCCCGCAGCTTGGTCGTCACACAAAGGGACACCCAACAATTCATTGCAAATAGAGTTATCCTGGTTAACTCTACCATTTACGGTCTTACCATCGATACATAGACCCAACAACATGTAGACGTCCTCAAGTGTGATGGTACACTCACCGAAAGGAAGGTGAAATGTGTGGGTCTCGGGTCTCCATCTCTCCAACAAAGCAAGAATGAATTTATAGTCAACCGAGTATGAGACTATGTTGAGGAGATTACCAAAACCGCATCCTCGAATATATGGTTCTATCAAAGGATCATGGGGTACATATTCATGGACACGACATCGAAATCGTTTTGGGTCCTAATAAAACATAAGTAAGAAATAAAGTAAGAAGAAGTAATAAATAATAAAAACATAATTAAGAAATATGTATGAAATAAGTAAGAGGAAATAAGTAAGAAGAAGTAATAACATGCAAATGTTGTGATATTGTCGATTGTTCCTCGGTGTTCATCACCCATAGTCAATAGAGACATAATGTTGCAGAGGTTGAGTAATGCAAAGGTTAAGTGTTATAAAGGTGAAGTGTTGTAGAGGTTGATTGTTAGTGTTGTAGATGTTGAGTGTTGTGAGTTGCTTCCCTATTTATAGATGAGTAAGTGTTACAGCATGTGAATAGGTATGCAGCATGTGAAGCATGGGATAGGTCGCATGCATGTGAGATAGGTGTAGGCGCCTGTAGCGGTGTATTCGTCGCTATATGATCTATCGATTAAACCATAAGCTAAGAGATACGTTGAAATTTTCGAGTCGCCACCGCACTTTTATTTATCCAAAGGACTGGCTAAAAAGCGAACAAAAGCCTAAGAAGTTTTACACGTAGAAAACTAATAAAAAGATCAGAGATTCTGGGTAAGGGGTAAATTACGCAATGGGAAGGTGTTAGGCACCCACTACGTCCTAGGTACTCCTAGGGAGCCCTTTTCACACTTGTTGTAAAATATTGTTATTTGTTATGACATAAAGATTGTGCAAACATGATTGGGATGATGAGGAAAGAATATACAAGTTTTTATTGGATTATTGGGTTCGAACGGATGAACCCGTTGCCTACGTACCTTCCATCAAAGGTAAGGATCAGAACGCCGTAGTTCGGCTAAAAGATTTCCAAAAGTGGGTTAGGTTCAATTTTAAACACAAACCCTAGGTCTTACGTTATCCACGGGAGAAAACTCAACCTTATACAAACAACAACGTCCACCATGTGAGAACAGCTTCAACTTGCCAGGGAGGGGTTAACCCTATAATAGGCAAGGAAGACTTACAATTCAATCACTAAAGACAGAAGGTGAGATTAACATCAACCACTAAGATAAATCAAACCTATAGCTCACGTATGAAAAGATTAATGGACAAAGCCAAAACAAGTGAATGAGTGAAGTTACTGATTAGGATTATGAAAATGAGGTCAAAGTATGATTAAGATCAATTCAAATAAGTATTATGAAATGGAGTTTTGAAAAAAAATCAAAGACTTGAGTCCAGGTTTTTAGTTAGAAAACATGAAGATGTTTGCACAACACTTATGTCAAGTTTAAAAGATAAAGTGTGAAAAGGTTCTAAGACGTAATGAATGATGAATGGATGAAGATGGAAAGTAAAACTTCTTAGAAGGTTCACTTCTTGAAATCATACGGCAGATGATTCAAGTGTGTCCTTTGGAATAGCAATTAATAAAAACAAACAAGCAAAGCAAAAGAAAAGCGGATATCGGATGCCAATCACTGGTCTTATACCAATCTCCTAAAACAAAACGGGATATCAGATGCCACTCAATGGTCTTACACTAATCTCCACAGGCAAAGAAATGAAAGGCGGATACCGGATACCAATAGATGGATTTACACCAGTCTCCTAAAACAGAAATGGATATCAGATGCCACTCAATGGTCTTATACTAATCTCCACAGAAGAAAAACAAAGATGAGAAATGGAAGTTAACTGCCAATCTATCTGGACTTAGGTTAACTCCACAGTATGGTCCTAGGAAATCCAATGCCACATTACAGGGACTTACAATGGATCCTCACATACAAGAACAAAAAACAACAATATGATCACAGGAATGCAAATGCCAACTTACAGGGACTTATAATTGCAACCTCTCATACAAACAGATGAACAAACTATGATCACAGGAAAGCAGATGCCAACTTACAGGGACTTATAACTGCAACCTCACATACAAAACCAAACAGATCAAATTATGATCACAGGATAACAGATGCCAACTTACAGGGACTTATAACTGCAACCTCACATACAAACAGATGAAACAGAAGATATGAGTGACCAATGAGGTCTTACACTCTATCCTTCCATGTCACAGGAGCAAATGCCAAAGCAATGGACTTACAATTGTCCTCAATGGGGAAACAACAATGATAGCATCACAAAGGCGAATGAGATGAACATGCACTAATGGCAATTGATGATGATAAATGCATAACATACAAGCAAGCAAGTGCATATGAAGCAATCAAACAATCAATGAATATCAAACAGCACACTCTATAGCCAAACAATGGGGGCTCACACAAGAGGGTTTGACTTTGAAAGTCCACTGTAATAGGTGAAGGTCGCTCTTAACCTGGCCATTGAGGGGCTCAGGTGAAGCAGATGAATAGGACATGAGGGGTGTGCCTCATTGCTTCAATCTCATATCAGAGAGAGCATCAAAGAAAGTGTGGGAGTTCAGAAAGTAGGAACTCTCTCCACGTTATTGACTCGATTAGATCTTGGGTATTTATCTCATTGCTTCAACCATGTAATGGGAGCAAAGAGAGGACACACTGAATAGTGGGGGATAGATTGCTTATCCCTACCTTCCACCAATTGCCTCAAATGAGGACTTTTCCTGCTTAGGACAAATATAAACAAACACAGGCATTGCCTCTTAAGGAGGACTTCAGACAGTTTGCCCGGTCAAATAACAGACCGGGTCTCCAGACTACATGAAGAAGAAAGGTTTATACCTCAAAGCAAATGCTAAAAAGCAAAGCAAGCAAGTTCAAAGAACTTAGGCAACTAAAGTACCTGAAAGAGTCAAACTTATTAGCAAACAGTTCAACAGTCAAAATCAAAAGAAAATGAGCCAATAGTCAACCACAGAGGGACCAATCGTGCAAGGCACAAAGACTCAAGTATGTGAGTCACACCTACAAAACAAAGGTTAGCACAATATACAATTCAACTCAAACAAATTTGAATGGTCTTTGAAGCATTGGGGCTTAACCTGAAACAAACAGCTCAATTGTAAGCTTACAAGACCACTAGGACTAGCCTAGGGTCAAAGATGAAAGAAAAAGTCAAGGCAGCAAGGAAAAGTCAACCCAAACCAAGTTTAATCATTCAAGAAGCATTCTCAATTGGATTCATAATTATATCATGCATCAATGTCATTTCATATGCAAAAGGATGCAAAGCATGGCAAGAGAAGCATACAAAAGTCAACAGCAAAGACTTCATTCAAAAGTCAACTCAAACAATCTCAAAAATTGTGAAATAAATCACACTCAATCCTAACATCTAACATGGTATACATGCAAAATTTCATGGCATTTGGATGAGAGGAAGGCAGTCAAGTAAAATCATGAAGTCAAACCAAATTCAAGTAAGCATGGTGAAAGTCAACAAACATGGGTCAACTTCAAAAAATCATATCAATTTGAAAACAGAAGAGAAATGAATGAGATTAACACCAATGCAAAGCTCAAGGTGTCTAATTATCACATATGAAATTTCATGGTCATACAATAAGATTTGAGAATTTCATAAAGGATTTGGCAAGGCATAGCACAAAAAGTCAACAAATGACCAAGTATGGAAGAAAATTCTCAATCAAATGGAAAACAGCAAGATTAATTCCAAGAAAATTCATACACAAACTAGACATGTGATGGATGATTCATGCAAAATTTGAGGTGATTTGGATAAGAGGAAGCATGTGAACAAAAATTGGGAAAACACATGATCATGGTATAGCACCAAATGTAACACATAACTTCAAAAATTTGTAACTCACAAACCACAAATGGGAAATACACAAACTCTATATGGAAATGAAGGTCAATGTGTCTAGTTTCACCACACAAAATTTCAGGCTCATTGGATGCAACATGAGAATTTCACAATTGAAATGGCACAATGTATCATTTATGCACACATGTTGGAAAATCAATTATCATTAAAAATCCAGCCACTGAAAAATTGATTAAAATTCACAATAAAATAGAGGACACATTGATGAACATGAGGAAAAAATTTCATAATTTTTGGATAAAAATTGAATTTAAAAAGAATTGTTTAAGTTGGATGAATAATTGATGAAGTATGAACATGAAAGCATGGCAAATGGGGTCAACATGGTCAACGGCATGGCAAAATTGTAATTCTGCAGTCACTTATTGAAGTGCTGCGTTTTGATGGGGGGGAACGAAATGTTCCTATTGGCTCTCAGCCAATGGAACAGTGCACAGCCAAAGGTTCAAATTTTCTGGTTTTCACATAAACCCTTAGGGTTTCTAACAGTATGGCAAGCATTCAACATCAATGTTCAACATCAAACAACAACTTTCAAATGGAATAGATCAAACAGCCATTGCAAAACAGCATGTCCCTCATGTAATCGATCAAAATAACATCAAATGGACAGCAACAAACTAATCATGGCATTGGCATAGTGGATATCATACAAACATCATATGACAAAACCCAACAAACCAAGTGGAATTTCTGTTTTAGCTGGAAAATAACAAAGTTCAACAGCATAGCAGTAACATTCATCATCTTGTAACCAAACGAAATAAACAACAGCATTCAATACAAATAAACATAACATGAATCAAGGTGGATTTCTGGACATGTTCATGAGGTTCAAAACAACAGCACACATTCATGTTCTTCATGCAAGCATCAACATGAAACAAATTTCGAACAACCATCACAACAGCATAGCATTGACAAATCACATGAGCACGACTCATGCACCAACAGACCAACAGCAAGAAAAAAATTACTGGACAGTTGAGGTTTAACAGCAGCAGGGTTTCTTAAGGGTTTATGCAGCTGGGCATCATGAACATCAACATCATTCGACCAAACAAACAGACAACAGCATGGTATTATCAACATCAGTTTCATGTTTATGGTTCATCAACATTAAACACGTTTCAAGCACAAAACACACAATGTCATGGCCTTAATGAACGACAAGCAACATCAACCAATAACCAAGTAAACATTACTCATGTGAAAATCTGGACAAGGAAGTTTTGCAAAACAGCAGTATGATATCATCATCATATTCATGGTTTATTAACAGCATGCCAAACGTACATCAAATAAACCAGTTTCTATCATACAATCACAACAGCAGGGCATTGGTATCATGTTCAGCCACATCAAACAAAAATGATTCAACCAAACCACACAACATAAGCATGAAAATCTAGGCATATTAAGATAGCAAAACAGCAGCAAGCATATTCAAGCAATCAGCATCATGAACGAAACTAGACCAAGTCTCACACAACAACATCATCATCTCATGATCTTAATCATCGAACAACAATCGAAACAAGCAAATCACACAACAGTACATAAACAGCATGGTTCTATGATTTGAGAAACAACAGCATACAACCATCATCATCATTCAAACAGCAACCAAACAACAGCCTTCAAATGCAATTCATGAGGGTTTTCTAAACTGCAGCAGGATTTAATTAGCATGGCAGTAGTAATGCTCTTCAATGCAAACATGTTATACACAACAAAACCAATACAAACATGAAAGATTTCTAGGCATGAGTTTAAGGTTTGAAAACAACAGCATCAAGTTCATATTCATCATGAAATTTCAACAAAACCAGAAAGTTTAAACAAGCATATCATTAGCTTCAGCAAACATCAAGCAATACAAATATGGTAGCCATTTTTTCTAATTCAACATGGGTAAAGCAAATCGAACAGAAACTCATTTGAGCATAAATAATGAAGTTCAAATTTCACACAGCATAGTCGATTATTTTCAATGATTCAAACTGCATGGGCTTCAGCACATTATGAACAACACAAGGCATAGCATGGATTTGGAAAATGAAAGATTCGAAAGTTTACCAATGTGAAGAGCAGAAGAAGATGCAGTGCTGTTTTGGTGGTATAAGCTTGAAACAAATGAAGATGATGGTCCTAAATGATGGATGCTTGAAGTAGCTTGACTCAAACAGCTCAAATCCAGCTCGAGTTTACAACTGCCATAGCTGAGCTTGGTGAAAACAGAGTGAGAAAATGAAGCTCCAGCTGGTGATTAAAGATCCAAAAAGTTTCCAAAGGTTGGTTGGATCATGAGGGAACCAAAGATGTTCAAGGGTTTTTGGAGTTTTTATGCAGAAAATCCCTTTTGGTAAAAATGCAAAATGAGAGCAAAAATGAATGTTTCTGGTCGTGGCTGCTATCCATTAGTGTTGGAATGTCAGAAAATGCAGCTTATATACTTCTGTTTTGCAAGGCTTAATCAAATGGTAAACTTGTTTATGCTTAATGACACATTTTGCAATTTTGCTAATTGGTATGTAAGTGGAGAAGGGAGGTACAAAGCTGGTCGAATGGGCCTGCAATCAGGCTGCTAGCAGACCATGTTCTGCTGCTTGTTGTTGCTTTTGACTGCTGTACTTGCCTTGTCCAAATGAAGTCATTTTGCACATTTTCAAGTTTTTGCATTTTGGTCCAAAGTGATAGCATAATGGTGGTATGATTATGATTTTAGGCTTGGAACAAATCATAAATGATACATGGAACATTTCCCAATTGGCCAAATCAAGAAAAAGTCCATAGATCAAAAAGTCAACTATGAGTCAAACTTTGAATTTAAATGAAAAGGTCCAAAAATGCCATTTTGAATGGTAAGGTTTTAGGTCATGAAATTTATATTTTTGGAAAGAGGATGAAAAATGTGGTTTGTAGGAAAAAACCCCACCAAATTTGGCCTTATGGTTTGAGAGATATGGCTTGTTGAAATTCAAAAATTGGTGAAAATGATTTGATCATATCTTGACAACCACACATGGGATTTTGGAGTTCTTGGACTTTTTGAAAATGGGAGAACAAGATCTTCAACTTTCATGTTGGGCAAAAATTCATTTGGAGCTTGTATCATGATGTAAGTTTAAGATCAAGAAGTTTCCATTTTTGGCAGTTGAAATTACAGGTCCACTTGCTATTTCTGGAAAATTTTCTGTTTGACTTGATTTTCTTCCATGATGAGGTTGAACATGATAGATGAGGCTTATACAAGCATGAATGAACTCCTTCAAATCAATTCTATCCATCAGATCATTGATTAAATCAACAATTGACCAAGTTTGACTTTTCTAGGGTTTTGGATGACTGGAGCACTTCTGATGAATTCCAAACCCTAATTCCTTGAGATCTTGACTTCAAATGATGTCCCAAGTTGTATGAACTATTGATTATTGATCATGGTGCCCAAATTCTGCAAGAATGGCCACCATCCATTGCTTTGACTGATCAATGACTGACTTTGACCTAATTGCTGATGATTGCTTCAACTGCAGGCAACAAGGTTAGACTAACAATATTTTTGTACTTGGGAATGATAAACATATGAAAGGCAAAGATATACAAATGCAAAGTATGCTTGGTGATCAAGAAACAAACCTACAAGGCAATCTACCCACTAGGAGGGAAGCTAAGGCATGCAATGATCCTTGAGGTTATGATATGAATGATATGGGCCATGAGGGATCTTAGGGCCCAAAATTGGGGTCTTACAGATGCCCCTATTTAAGGTCATTCTAGCCGGAGAAGTGAAGTTTAGAAATCTTCATCTCGACGCGGTAGAATGGACTTAAATAACAGTAATGAGACAAATTTTGGTCCCTAAGAGACCTCATGATGCAAATGTATGTATGCAAAAGACGCAAATTCTGTGGGGAATATGATTCACACAGAAGAAAAGACGACCCATCGGAGTGGTACACTCACCAGGAACAGAGACTCTGATAAGACTCTATGGGGATAATAACAGAAGGAGAGATGTGTGAACAAGACACGACTCCAGACTGGGGAAAAACAAAACTGACATAACGTGAACAAAACACGACTCTGATTAGAAGAATAGAAAACAGACTGGAGAACTCACTGGGGAGTGAAGGACTCACACTGGGAAAAGAATTCAAAGGAAAATAAATCCATTGGAGAGACACAAGCTGACTCCTGAGGAGAAGCAAAAGAAAACTCCACTGAGGGAAGCAACAAAGAAATGAGATGTTACCGGTATAAGGGTAACAAAACAGGAAAATCTGACTCCACAGGGGGACCGAGGTCATGATAGGGAGCAGAAAGGAGGGAACACCAAGGATACCGGTTACTGGGTATATAATAGGTGACCGACCAAAGCGTGAATTGGTTTTCACTTCCAAAACACTCATCATCCTGAAGAGAGCTAGAAAAGCAAACTTGTTTATAGGATGGACATTCAATTCCACAAGGAAAATGAATCTTACTCTGAGGGGAAAACAATCAAAAGATTGACTCAAGAGCGCACGAGATATAATATCCATTACCGTCAGAACGTGGATAGAATACTCAGATGAGACATATTATTCATTACCGGCAGACCGTGAATAATATACTCGAAAGGAAAATTATCCTGAACCGGTTACTGGGTTGTTTATAGGATAAAATCCGAAAACGTGAATTGGTTTTCACTTCCAAAACACTCATCATCCTGAACACAAACTGGTTAAAGGATGGACATTCGATTCTACAAAGAATGCGAATCTTACTCGACTGGGGAAGATCAACAAAGGATTCCGACCAAAGAGCGCATGAGACATATTATTCATTACCGGCAGACCGTGAATAATATACTCGCATGGCAAGAAACACCAGGGATACCGGTTACTGGGCATATAATAGGTGATCTACCGAAAACGTGAATTGGATTTCACTTCCAAAACACTCATCATCCGAAAGGAGGGCTTGAAAAAGCAAATCGACTTACAGGATGGGCATTCGAATCCACAACGGGAAAACGAATCTTACTCAAATGGGGACACAAACCCAAAGAGTGCATGAGATACAATATCCATTACCGGCAGACCGTGGATAAGATACTCGCATGAGATATATTATCTATTACCGTCAGAACGTAGATAATAAACTCGCATGGTAAGAAACACCAGGGATACCGGTTACTGGGTATATAATAGGTGATCTACCAAAAACGTGAATTGGATTCCACTTCCAAAACACTCATCATCCAAAACACAAACTGGTTAAAGGATGGATATTCGATTCTATAAAGAATACGAATCTTGCTCAGTTGGGGAAAATCAACAAAGGATTCCAACTAAAGAGCGCATGAGGAATATTATTCATTACCGGCAGACCGTGAATAATACACCCGAAAGGAAAAGACACCAGAGATACCGGTTACTGGGTATATAATAGGTGACTAACCAAAAAGAGAGACAATCGATACCAAGCATACGGGTAAACGAAAGACAACTCAAAGGATAAATTGCAAGCATCCGGCAATTATCTGACAACAAAGAAATATTCGACTCCACAAAGGGAAATAACGAATCTTACTCGACTGGGGAAACGCAAAAGGCTTCGACTGAAGAGTGCATGAGATATACTATTCATTACCGGCAGACCGTGAATAATATACTCGCATGGAAGATTATCCACAACCGGTTACTGGGTTAATAAAGGATAAATCAACCGAACAGAAAGGCATCGGGATACCAAACTAGGTATATAATGATGACCCATCAAAAGGAGCAACAGACATTACCGACAAAAGGGTAAATGAAAGGCGATCTGCTGAGGATAAATTGCAAGCATCCGGCAATTATCCAACAGAAGACTATCTGGGGATGCACTGGTAAACAACCAATGATCCGGGGAACAAATCACTAGCATACGGTGAAAAGACCCACTGGGGATAAAATTGCTAGCATACGGCAATTATCCACAAAAGACTTGCTAAGGATATAAGTGCTGATCCGAGCAACTTATCCAAGCAAAGGAAAAGTCATCATCAAGAATATTGAATGAAGATAACCACAAAAATTAGGGTTTACATCTACCGAATACAGGGGTAGAAGACCAACAACTCCACGTGGGGATAGAACAAATCACAAATCCGCACGGGAAACCAAAATAGGGTTTATAACAAACCACAAACTGCTGGAGAGCAGGAAAATAGGATTTACAACTACCGGGTAGTAGGTAGAAAACCAAAAACTCTGGCTGGAGAATAAAAGGTGTATAACCACAAATTCTGTTAAGAAAGCCAGGAAAAGTAGGACTTACAACTGCTGGTTTGTAGGCAGAGGCCCAAAAAACATTCCGCTGGGGAACAACCCACTGGGAAGCACAAGACGTTTGACAAATAGCCAATTCGGGAATAATCCGAAAAGACAGACTGAATAAAGACACGTCCTAATGAGGATGTAACTCAAATAGGAAAATCCATCCCAATATATGTGTTGGGAGGAAACGGAAGAAACCGTCATCCACGAGGATATATCTCAGTGGGGAACTGCAGAAGAAAAGACAACATATTTTCTGCTTATGGGGTTGACTCTATATGGAGAGATTTTAAACACCCGACATCTGCTTGGGGAGATCTGTAAAGAGATCTATATCACCATAGCAGGAGACACGACAAACAAAAGATATATGGCAAGAAATGCAACATGAATATCTGAATGTTTATGAATATGCATGAATATGCGTGATTTATGTTTGATGAATGCTGACAAAACAGACAATTCTAACACAGACAGGTTCAGGAACAAAACGTCCGGTATTATACTTCCAGGGGAAAAACCAGCTGGAGAGCCACTCTGCGGAGATCTATATGCTGTAAAGCAAAGATCTGCAAGTACTGCTGAAGAAGCAGAGGGTCAGAGATATCAGGAAACAACCCAATCAGGGTACAGATAGTCACAACGGGCAAAGCAGCCACCAAGACAAATCTGTAGGGGAACAAGAGAAGTCCCAAAGTATCTGCAGGGGATCCCAGTGTCAACTAAGAAACAAAGGGTGCATTGCACGAACTGCTGTAGAAGCAAATCCACATAACTCCACTGGGGAACAACCCACTGAGAGAGAATGATATCATCCAAATAGAATCTGACTGCATAAGCAACTCTACTGGGGAAAACTGTCGGCTACTCTCTTGGGAACAAGCCACTGAGGGAGGACAGATCAAACAAGTAGGTTCTGCAACGAACCACTCCGCTTGGGAGAATACACAGCAAACTGATCACAATAAGTAGATTCTGCAATATACGCCACTCTACTGGGGATCACAAACAGTCAGGAAATCAAATCCGTTCATTGGAGGCAAGAGCCATCATCCGACCATATCGGGGATTGAAGGAGTATTCAACAGGCAAAACTGCCACAAAAAAACATTCTGCAGACTAAGCTGAGGAACAGATGATTGAAATACTGGGATACCGACCCAATCAACCACTGAGTAGGAAAATAAATCCTGCTCTACTGGAGAGAATAACTCTGATGGAGAGACAGCAATAATTCCGCAGACGACTTCGCCGGGGAGAGGGTAAAGTACCGGGTATCAAACCACTGACTTACCGAGTCTTCAAAAAGAAAGAGATCATGCCGAGGAAACAGACAGTTCCGCCGGCAACACTGCATGGGGAAAAAGCGGTAACAACTCCACTTGCAACCCTGGTGGGGATATCAATAACAGCTCTACTCGCGACTCCGAGGGGAGTATCAATCGATGGCTATACTCATGACTGCGCTGAGGAGACAAATAAAGTCTGGGGCATACGACCCACTAGAGAAAGTGATGGGGCACCAAGATGACAAACCATCAACCGCCGAAACTTCACAAGAAAACACCCATGCTAGGGAACTGCTGCTGGAGAAACGAAGTCTTCAACAACACTCTGTCTGCGACTGTACTGGGGAACAATCCCAACAACAAATCTGTTTGAGGAACAGCCTCAACAAAGATCTGAAGAAAGAAGATACCACCAAACCAGGAATATGAACCAATGTCTTACCTGTCGGGAATCATGCCACCCTCGGGAGAGCACTGAGATATTCTTGAGTATCCCTTCAATCTTGTGAATGTTCACTTTGTTTAAAACAAAAATTTTGAAAAATTTGATCTGTTTAAAACAATGACATTTTATCAATTTAAAACATGCAAAACATTTGTTGAATTGAAACAAATAAGAGTGCAAATAATTGGATAAAAAGCTCAAATTGATTTGATGGAATGGTAGTCCGCAAATGGCAAGACTCCATAGATCTGTACAAATTTGAAATCAGTGATATATATTGGAAGAGGGCTACATTGAACATAATGATCCTTTCTCTACCAATTTGAATCTCGATGTATCCGAAGCTTCAGTTGACGACGAATCGAGAATCTTCTGACGAAATGACGACTGATGAACCAGAAAGTCTTGTCAGGATGCAGTTACTTGCCAAATCCCTAATTTTTGCCTAGATTGCCCCAGGGTGAGGTACTCAATCTAGCGGGATGCAAATATATCATTCTTTTTTTCAAGTCTCTAATTTTTGCCTGGATTACCCTTGCGGGTTCTCCACCGAGACGCTCATTTTTGCCTAAGCCGCCCTTTCGGGTTTTCAACTTAGCGAGCAATTCTGTTTTTTTCATTCTGTTTTTCATTTGCATATACTTTTTTTTTAGGCAAAGTATCTCTTGACTGCATCTGAATTCACAGGACGAGTGAAATCCTCCCCATCCATTGTTGTAAGCATCAAAGCTCCGCCTGAAAAGGCTCTCTTAACAACATATGGACCCTCGTAGTTTGGAGTCCACTTGCCCCTGGAATCGGGCGCGAAAGACAAAACTTTCTTGAGCACAAGGTCACCTTCTCGGAACACACGAGGCTTGACCTTCTTGTCGAATGCTTTCTTCATTCTCTGTTGATACAACTGACCATGGCACATGGCAGTTAATCTCTTTTCTTCAATCAAATTCAACTGGTCATAACGACTCTGAATCCATTCAGCATCAGTCAACTTGGCTTCCATCAAGACTCGCATTGATGGGATCTCCACCTCTACTGGGAGAACGGCTTCCATGCCATAAACAAGAGAGAAAGGGGTTGCCCCTGTTGAAGTGCGTACGGACGTACGATATCCATGCAAAGCAAATGGCAGCATCTCATGCCAATCTTTGTACGTGACAGTCATCTTCTGTATAATTCTCTTGATATTCTTGTTAGCAGCTTCAACAGCCCCATTCATCTTAGGTCTGTAAGGAGAAGAATTATGGTGTGCAATCTTGAATTCAGCGCACAACTCATCCATCATCTTGTTATTCAGATTGGATCCATTATCAGTAATGATCCTCTCTGGTACACCATAACGGCAAATCAGCTGGTTCTTGATAAACTTCACAACCACCTGTCTGGTTACATTCGCGTACGAAGCGGCTTCAACCCATTTGGTGAAGTAATCAATTGCTACAAGAATAAACCGATGTCCATTGGACGCTTTCGGCTCAATCATACCGATCATGTCGATTCCCCACATAGAGAAAGGCCATGGTGATGAAATCACATTCAGGAGTGTCGGAGGAATATGAATCTTATCCGCATAAATTTGACACTTGTGACATTTCTTCACATACTTGCAACAGTCAGACTCCATTGTCAGCCAATAGTAGCCTGCTCTCAACATCTTCTTAGCCATGGCATGTCCATTGGAATGAGTACCAAATGAACCTTCATGGACCTCAGTCATCAACAGGTTTGCTTCGTGTCTATCCACGCATCTGAGCAAAACCATATCAAAATTTCTCTTGTACAGCACTTCACCACTGAGGTAGAAACTGCCTGACAACCTTCTCAAAGTTTTCTTATCTTTCACAGATGCCCCAGGCGGGTAGACCTGGTTCTGGAGGAAATTCTTGATATCAAAATACCAAGGCTTGTCATCTTTCACGTCTTCGATTGCAAATATGTGAGCGGGTCGGTCCAAGCGCATCACAGTAATGTTGGGAACATCATTCCACCATCTGACAACAATCATGGAAGCAAGCGTAGCAAGGGCATCTGCCATCCGATTATCCTCTCGAGGAATATGATAAAATTCAACTTCTGTGAAGAAAGTTGAAATTCTCCTTGCATAATCTCTGTATGGGATGAGACCTGGTTGATTTGTCTCCCATTCACCTTTGATCTGATTGACAACCAAAGCTGAATCACCATAGACATCAAGATACTTGATTCTCAAATCAATGCATTCTTCAAGTCCCATAATACAGGCTTCATACTCCGCCATATTGTTCGTGCATTTGAAAGTTAGCCTTGCTGTAAATGGAATGTGCGATCCCTGGGGATTAACAATCACTGCCCCAATTCCATTTCCATATTGATTAACAGCGCCATCAAACACCATCGTCCATCTGGAACCAGGTTCTGGACCTTCATCAAGTGTAGGCTCATCGCAATCCTTCATCTTCAAATACAGAATTTCCTCGTCAGGGAAGTCATACTGAACAGACTGATGATCTTCAATCGGCTGGTGCGCTAGATGGTCAGCCAAGATACTACCTTTGATAGCTTTCTGAGCTCGATACTCAATATCATACTCAGACAACAGCATCTGCCAACGGGCAATCCTCCCAGTTAAAGCAGGCTTCTCGAAGATATACTTAATTGGATCCATTCTGGATATCAACCAAGTTGTATGATTTATCATGTACTGGCGCAAACGCTTAGCTGCCCAAGCTAAAGCACAGCACGTCTTCTCAAGCATAGAGTACCGAGACTCACAATCAGTAAACTTCTTACTGAGGTAGTAGATAGCAAACTCCTTCTTCCCTGATTCATCTTGTTGACCGAGTACACAACCCATCGAGTCTTCAAGAACTGTCAAGTACATAATCAGAGGTCTTCCTTCCACAGGCGGAGACAAAATCGGAGGTTCAGACAGATAATCTTTGATACTGTCGAAAGCTTTCTGGCAATCCTCGGTCCAATCATGAGACTGATCTTTCCGGAGGAGCTTGAATATCGGCGCACATGTGGCAGTCATGTGGGATATAAATCTGGAAATGTAGTTCAAGCGGCCAAGAAAACCTCGGACTTGCTTCTCAGTTTTGGGTGCGGGCATCTCTTGTATTGCTTTGACCTTTGCAGGATCAACCTCAATACCTCTTTCACTTACCACAAAACCCAACAACTTGCCGGAACGGACTCCAAAAGTACATTTGTTCGGATTCAGGCGAAGTTGAACTTCCTCAAACGCTGAAAAAGCTTCAACAAATGCTCAATATGCTCAACTTCCGTTCGGGACTTAGCAATCATATCATCAACATAGACTTCTATCTCCTTGTGCATCATATCATGAAACAAGGTAGTCATAGCTCGTTGATACGTGGCTCCGGCGTTCTTCAAACCGAAGGGCATCACTCGATAACAGAATGTTCCCCAAGGTGTGATGAATGTTGTCTTCTCCATATCCTCTGGTGCCATCTTGATTTGATTATATCCGGAAAATCCGTCCATAAAGGAAAAGACTTTGAATTTAGCTGTATTGTCTACCAACATGTCAATGTGTGGTAGAGGAAAATCATCTTTTGGGCTAGCTTTATTCAAATCTCTGTAATCAACGCACATACGGACTTTTCCGTCCTTCTTAGGAACAGGCACAATATTGGCCACCCATTGAGGATATGTCGAAGTCACCAGAAACCCCGCATCAATTTGCTTCTGAACTTCCTCTTTGATCTTCACTGCCATATCTGGATGAGTTCTTCTGAGCTTCTGCTTCACAGGCACGCACTCAGGCTTCAAAGGCAGGAAATGTTGCACAATATCTGTATCTAAACCCGGCATATCTTCATAGGACCAAGCAAAGATATCTGAATATTCTCGTAGCAAGCTGATCAAATCTTCCTTAACAGACCCTTCAAGAAGTGCCCCAATCTTCACCAGGCGCTCACAATCTTCAGATCCCAAGTTGACTGTTTCCAAGTCTTCGAGATGCGGCTGAATGATCTTCTCTTCGTGCTCAAGGAGACGGGTGATCTCATCAGGGATCTCTTCAACGTCATCTTCTTCTGCCTCAAATACAGGGAATTCAAAATTGGGGGATGGCGTTGGATCATTATGTTCAATGGGTTTTAGGATCAACCTGCATAATGATTTTGGTTAAGAAAAAAAATTCAGCATTTAAACAAGCAAATCATTATGCAGATGAAAAATGTTGCTTTGATAGCTTTTATTTTGTTTTTATGGTTTTTTGTGATCACTGATTTCATAAAGAAAAGCAAAAAGTGAAAACAAAGGAAAAACAAATGTTTTGACAATGCAAAAATTGAATGAAAACATCATTGTATATATGCTTTGCCAACAATGTCATCACTTCTCCTTTTGGCATGGGAGAAGGGTTTTAAACAAAATGAACAATTACTCTGATCTATGGATAACTGTAGGAACATCCACAGCGACCCAATTGTGGCAGACACCACCAGGAATAACAAAATTGTTCAGATCTTCTGCATCTTCTTCTTCAATGATAGCAGCAGCTTCCTCTTCTGCAGGTTGATCAGCATGGATGAATCCTCCACTCGTGAACAGACCTTGCTCGTTGCATGCCCCAGAACCATAGCCAATGCCAGCCCGGGATCGGTTGTCTTCAAGTTCAAGCACTTTCCCTAAACCAGCAACTGCACCACATTCAATGGCCAGCTTTGCACCACGGTAGGAAGTGAATGAAGGAGACTTCTTCTCGATTGGTTCATCAATAGATAAAGCTTGGAACTGAGTTCCAACTTCATCCTCTGCGTCAATGTACGAGAAAGAAGACAAATTACTGACCAGGAGAGCCTTTTCTCCCCCTACTACAACCAATTTCTTATTTTTCACAAACTTCAGCTTTTGGTGTAGGGTGGATGTCACGGCGCCAGCCTCGTGAATCCATGGTCTGCCTAGGAGACAGCTGTAAGATGGGTGGATATCCATTACTTGAAAAGTGATCTGGAAATCACTTGGTCCTATCTTGATTGGGAGATCGACTTCCCCAATCACGGTCTTGCGCGACCCATCAAAAGCTTTTACAACAACCCCACTCTGCCTCATAGGAGGACCTTGATATGACAGACGAGAGAGTGTGGACTTTGGCAATACATTCAGAGAAGATCCAGTGTCCACCAACACATTGGACATTGCATCAGATTTGCAATTCATTGATATGTGTAAAGCCATGTTGTGGTCTCTTCCCTCCTCAGGGAGATCAGCGTCACAAAAGCTCAAGGTGTTGCAAGCGGTGATGTTTGCAACAATGCTATCAAATTGTTCCAGGGTGACGTCATGATCAACATACGCTAGGTCCAAGACTTTCTGCAGAGACTCCCGATGGGGTTCTGAATTCAGCAATAGAGAAAGAATGGAAATCTTGGAGGGCGTGTGTAGAAGCTGGTCTACAATATTGTACTCACTCTTTCTGATGAGCCTCAGCATCTCATCAGATTCTTCATCAATAATGCCACTCGGGCCAACAGAAGAAACAGGAGTCTTTTGTACAGACGAGGAGGGTTTGGCGACATCAAGTGCCGGATTCTGAACATTCACAGCGGTTCCCACAGGGCGCTCAACAGATTCAGAAGAAACAGCAGGAGCTTTGGCAGGTGCAGAAAACACACGACCACTGCGAGTCAACCCACTGACGTCAGCAATAGTGGTCACAGAAGTAGACGGCAGAGGAACCTCAACCCCATCCTGGACAGCTACAGGATTATATCTGAAAGGTACAGCTCGATCAGATGAATAAGGCACAGGGCCTGCAGGCTTGATAATCAAGGAAGGTGAAGCCTTAGGCTTGTTGCTATTGTAGCGAATAACAACAGGTTCTGGCAATTTGAACACCGGGGAGATGACACTCACTTCGGGCTCAACAACATCAACATTGCGATTCTGGAGAATCTCAATGGTACCTTCATTCAACAGCGTTTGTAATTCCTTGCGAACCTGATCACAACCCAAGCGGTTAACAGAACAGACGCAGCACCGGTCATGGTTATGCTTCAAATAGCTGTGCTGACACAGCATCTTATGTAATCCAACCAATGACTGCCGGATATGACTGATGTACTTCACCTTGTACTTCCCAAGGTCTTCCTGGATCATATTCACAGATTTCCCATGCGAAGGCAATGGGTTCCTGGTGACATTCGGGTTTGAGTCTTCAAAACTCAAGATTCCACTTCTCATAAGGTCTTGAACCTTATTCTTTAGCGGGAAACAGTTCTCAACGTTGTGGCTCGGAGCACCGGAATGGTAGACACAATGCTGGTCTGGTTTGTACCACCATTGCGGGTTGGCAGGAATAGCAGGAGGATCCTTGGGAGAAACCAACTTCCTCTCCAACAAGGAGGGATAAAGCTCTGTATATGTCATCGGAATTGGGTCGAAACTGACCTTCTTCCTATCATAATTCACATTTGCTTGATTGGTTGTACTGCCACGAGGCTGGTAAGCCTGTTGCTGTGGACGCTGCTGTTGCTGTTGATATTGCGGTTGTGGATATTGCTGCTGATGCTGATATTGTTGAGCATTATCCTTGAATACAGGTGCCACATGAGCCACCTGGTGCTGATGTCCGGCACGATGTGCAGGCTTCCTCTGAACAGAGGGTCTTCGATGCTTTGGCTGAGACTGCACAGCATGCGCTTCGCCTTCTTTCCTCTTAAACGCCCCATATCGCTTAGAGGAAGAACCATCATCTTTTGCTAACCGTCCTTCACGGACACCTTCTTCAAGACGCATCCCCATATTCACCATCTCGGTGAAATCAGAGGGAGCGCTAGCCACCATTCTCTCATAATAAAATGACCCAAGAGTCTTCAGAAAGATCTTGGTCATCTCCTTCTCTTCTAATGGTGGAGTGATTTGAGCTGCCAGCTCACGCCATCTCTGGGCGTACTCCTTGAACGATTCCTTGTCCTTTTGTGACATAGACCTGAGTTGATCTCTGTCAGGCGCCATGTCAACGTTGTATTTATATTGCTTGACGAAAGCTTCGCCAAGATCATTGAAAGACCGGATGTTGACGCTGTCCAAACTCATGTACCAACGGAGAGCAGCACCAGACAAACTGTCTTGGAAGTAGTGGATCAAGAGTTGATCGTTGTCGGTCTGCGTAGACATCTTCCTGGCATACATGACCAGGTGTGCCAAAGGACAAGTGTTCCCTTTATACTTTTCAAAGTCTGGGACCTTGAATTTAACTGGTATCTTAACACCGGGAACTAGACAAAGTTCGGCTGCTGACTTGCCGAAGAGATCTTTGCCTCTAAGAGTTCTCAATTCCTTTCTCAGCTCGAGGAATTGGTCGTTCATTGCATCCATTTTCTCGTGAACATCTGAGCCCTCAGACGCTTCAGAGTGATAAATGGTGTCGTCTACCCTAGGCATGGTATGCACGACAGGAGGAACAGGAATAGGGACCGGGCTAGATGCCGGCATTTGAGCAAACGTAGGAGCTGGCAGATCAGGCATGAAACCAGGAGGCATCCCCCAAGGAAAACCGGGAGGCATAGCATTAGGCTGATGGGCACTGACAGGCACCGTTGATGTAGCCACTTCGGATATAACAGTCCGCTGAACCGGAGTTGCTGGCTGTTGAGCAGGCTGATTCTGGGCAGCCAGAAGTTGTTCCATCAGAGCGCCAAGTCTGGCAACTTCATCTCTCAGACTCTGGTTCTCTTGTTCCAACTGCTCCATAATCCTTGCAGAGTTGACCCTTGTATAATACCGGTGAGTCAGCTTGTCTTCAAAATAAATGAAGAACAGACGTTAGAACCAGAAGACCAGAAAAATGGGTACCTGTTTATGCAGGAATGATGCATGAAATGCTTTGTGCAAATGCTTTGATTTTCAAGGAACCCTCAGGGTATTCATTTGCAATATTTCGAATATTTAAACATTTTTGATTGCTCATGGAAAATATTTCTTTCAAATATATCAAAACAAAGAAATACAGCATTTTTGAATTCAAATATTACAAAGAGAAAAGGTAAATGACATCCTATGGATCCCTAACAGCTCGGGATGCTGGAAGACGAGAAGTGCACAACTTCTTGATCTCTCTCTCATAGGCGGCTTCCATATCAGCCTTCTCCTTTGCAAGTTGATCATACTTCCTTTTCCAGAATTTGGAGGACTGAGGAAGCAGAGAAGTCCAAGTGTCGTTCGGATCGTCGATCACTCGGTGCTCGAGAAATTCAATCATAGCATCCTTCTCCTTGAGCTGCTGCAGCAATTCCTCTCTCTCGCGGATCCAGGCACGCGAAAGGTCTTCTTCTCTCAACTCCTCTACACGTTGGGTAGGGAGGGTTGAAGGCCCAGCCACATCCAACAGTGTAGGTCTCGGATGATCGTATGGCATCAGGTAGGTAGCAGCCCTCTGTCTGACCCAAGAGGTATATGGCTCCAAAGCAATGCAGTTCTTTGGACCCAATTCATTCCTACTCTTTATGCGAATATTGCGCCAAGCGCGGACAAATCTGGCTTTCAGGCCTTGGGGATCTTTACCCTCCTGAAAGAATACACCTTCTAACAGAATGTTATGGGGTTTATCCTTTAGGGGGAACCCAAGCTGACGACGTGCAAGCGTAGGGTTGTAAGTAATCCCACCACATGTACCAAGAAGAGGCACATTGGGGAATTCACCACAAGAATTGATGATCTGGACGGTGTCATACACGCGATCATACCAGGTGATATCATCATTGGTGAGAGACATGAGTCTCTGAGACCACCGTAGACATCCCTTGTTCTCCTTGAAAGCAACTGTCTGCGGCAAGTGCGAAATAAACCACTTGTACAGCAGGGGTAAACAGCAGACAATAACTCCTCCATTCTTCATATTCCTTAGGTGCAAGGAAACATATGCATCACCCAACAAGGTCGGAACCGGATTAAGGACTGAAAAGATCCTAATGGCGTTCATGTCGACGAACTTGTCGAAGTTGGGAAACAGCACCAATCCATAGATGAGCAACACAAATAGAGCCTCAAAGGCATCCTCACTCATGGCCTTCCCATAAAAGGTAGCTTGGGCAATGAGGAACTCGGAAGGAAAACCCTGAATTCCGCCTTTGGTAGTCAGATTAGCTCTAATCAGATCTTCATCTATGTGCAACAGGCTAGAAATCTCTCGAGCAGATGGAATACTCTCTAGGCCACTGAACGGCACTTGATCCAGAATCGGAATCCCAATGAGGTGAGAGTACTCTTCCAAAGTCGGCAACAACTGGAAGTCCGGAAATAAGAAGCAATGATAGAGCGGATCATAGAACTGAGCGAGAGTGCTCATCAATCCCTCATCCACCTGAGTAGTCAGCAACGGCAGAAGCTTCCCATAGCGAGCTTTGAAACCCAAGGGATCTAATACATACGATGTCAGGTTCCTTAACTCTTTGACATCAGGCTGCTTGAAGCTGTATTTCTTTGTATGCCTCTTCGGTCTTTCCATGTCTGAAAAATTTTGCAAATAACCCTTTAAGTTCCTTGAAAATTTTCTCTTTTGATGACATGAATGCGGATGAATGCGTGAATGCATGAATGCAACAAACACACTCAAGGATCAAGCAAAGCACACCAAACAAAGGTCGTGGGAAAGCTCTATGTATCCCTAATATCAATCATCCATTTTGGTGGATTTAGGTTTTCACCTTATCGACACCCAAGTTCCATTGATATTAACGGTACGTGAACCGGTTCGAACATTCTTAATATCAACCAGCCGCTTTGGTGGATTTTAGGTTTTACACCTGATCCGGGATCCATTGATATTAACAATGTTTGAACGACTCAACCACGAATCACGGGTTTGTTGAGAGTCACGAGCATGGAGTCTCAGTTAAGAACCACCCAAAGGGAGTGTACTAGGGTTTAAACCTGCCAGACATGTTCTATCAGAGGTTCCCATAATCATCGTTCCATCTTTCGAATATTATCGGAGGAACGAATACTCGTATTCCAAGAATATTCTCAAGAGAAACTCTTATGAGTGTAGTATCGCGTAACAATCGTATCAGAACTGACATCTGAACGACCTCCGCACTACGGTCCTAAAAATAGGCCAAGATGGGTTTGGTAAACTAAGGTCCTTGGCTTCTGCGGAACATGATTGAAAGAATAATGCCTAACCACAAATAACTTGTGTGACATTATTAGTTCAACATGACCTCCACCAAGTGAATGGACTCGCAAGTCAACTGGCTAAGGAATACTCCACACCAGTCGACAAGACTATGCCATTCTCCTATCCTAGAGAGCACTCGAGTTCGGGTATAGAACTCATCTCACAGATCACCAAAGCAAACAGCATATGTATATCAAGCAATTCACACATTACAATCAATACAGTCATCCCAAATTGTACAAAAATATGTCAAGTGAACAATAATAATATAGCACAACAAGGGTGAAAAGTAGGCAATACCACCAGGGATTCTGGTGAGGCTTCCCCAGCAGAGTCGCCACTTTTCTGTAGCGGTGTATTCGTCGCTATATGATCTATCGATTAAACCATAAGCTAAGAGATACGTTGAAATTTTCGAGTCGCCACCGCACTTTTATTTATCCAAAGGACTGGCTAAAAAGCGAACAAAAGCCTAAGAAGTTTTACACGTAGAAAACTAATAAAAAGATCAGAGATTCTGGGTAAGGGGTAAATTACGCAATGGGAAGGTGTTAGGCACCCACTACGTCCTAGGTACTCCTAGGGAGCCCTTTTCACACTTGTTGTAAAATATTGTTATTTGTTATGACATAAAGATTGTGCAAACATGATTGGGATGATGAGGAAAGAATATACAAGTTTTTATTGGATTATTGGGTTCGAACGGATGAACCCGTTGCCTACGTACCTTCCATCAAAGGTAAGGATCAGAACGCCGTAGTTCGGCTAAAAGATTTCCAAAAGTGGGTTAGGTTCAATTTTAAACACAAACCCTAGGTCTTACGTTATCCACGGGAGAAAACTCAACCTTATACAAACAACAACGTCCACCATGTGAGAACAGCTTCAACTTGCCAGGGAGGGGTTAACCCTATAATAGGCAAGGAAGACTTACAATTCAATCACTAAAGACAGAAGGTGAGATTAACATCAACCACTAAGATAAATCAAACCTATAACTCACTTATGAAAAGATTAATGGACAAAGCCAAAACAAGTGAATGAGTGAAGTTACTGATTAGGATTATGAAAATGAGGTCAAAGTATGATTAAGATCAATTCAAATAAGTATTATGAAATGGAGTTTTGAAAAAAAATCAAAGACTTGAGTCCAGGTTTTTAGTTAGAAAACATGAAGATGTTTGCACAACACTTATGTCAAGTTTAAAAGATAAAGTGTGAAAAGGTTCTAAGACGTAATGAATGATGAATGGATGAAGATGGAAAGTAAAACTTCTTAGAAGGTTCACTTCTTGAAATCATACGGCAGATGATTCAAGTGTGTCCTTTGGAATAGCAATTAATAAAAACAAACAAGCAAAGCAAAAGAAAAGCGGATATCGGATGCCAATCACTGGTCTTATACCAATCTCCTAAAACAAAACGGGATATCAGATGCCACTCAATGGTCTTACACTAATCTCCACAGGCAAAGAAATGAAAGGCGGATACCGGATACCAATAGATGGATTTACACCAGTCTCCTAAAACAGAAATGGATATCAGATGCCACTCAATGGTCTTATACTAATCTCCACAGAAGAAAAACAAAGATGAGAAATGGAAGTTAACTGCCAATCTATCTGGACTTAGGTTAACTCCACAGTATGGTCCTAGGAAATCCAATGCCACATTACAGGGACTTACAATGGATCCTCACATACAAGAACAAAAAACAACAATATGATCACAGGAATGCAAATGCCAACTTACAGGGACTTATAATTGCAACCTCTCATACAAACAGATGAACAAACTATGATCACAGGAAAGCAGATGCCAACTTACAGGGACTTATAACTGCAACCTCACATACAAAACCAAACAGATCAAATTATGATCACAGGATAACAGATGCCAACTTACAGGGACTTATAACTGCAACCTCACATACAAACAGATGAAACAGAAGATATGAGTGACCAATGAGGTCTTACACTCTATCCTTCCATGTCACAGGAGCAAATGCCAAAGCAATGGACTTACAATTGTCCTCAATGGGGAAACAACAATGATAGCATCACAAAGGCGAATGAGATGAACATGCACTAATGGCAATTGATGATGATAAATGCATAACATACAAGCAAGCAAGTGCATATGAAGCAATCAAACAATCAATGAATATCAAACAGCACACTCTATAGCCAAACAATGGGGGCTCACACAAGAGGGTTTGACTTTGAAAGTCCACTGTAATAGGTGAAGGTCGCTCTTAACCTGGCCATTGAGGGGCTCAGGTGAAGCAGATGAATAGGACATGAGGGGTGTGCCTCATTGCTTCAATCTCATATCAGAGAGAGCATCAAAGAAAGTGTGGGAGTTCAGAAAGTAGGAACTCTCTCCACGTTATTGACTCGATTAGATCTTGGGTATTTATCTCATTGCTTCAACCATGTAATGGGAGCAAAGAGAGGACACACTGAATAGTGGGGGATAGATTGCTTATCCCTACCTTCCACCAATTGCCTCAAATGAGGACTTTTCCTGCTTAGGACAAATATAAACAAACACAGGCATTGCCTCTTAAGGAGGACTTCAGACAGTTTGCCCGGTCAAATAACAGACCGGGTCTCCAGACTACATGAAGAAGAAAGGTTTATACCTCAAAGCAAATGCTAAAAAGCAAAGCAAGCAAGTTCAAAGAACTTAGGCAACTAAAGTACCTGAAAGAGTCAAACTTATTAGCAAACAGTTCAACAGTCAAAATCAAAAGAAAATGAGCCAATAGTCAACCACAGAGGGACCAATCGTGCAAGGCACAAAGACTCAAGTATGTGAGTCACACCTACAAAACAAAGGTTAGCACAATATACAATTCAACTCAAACAAATTTGAATGGTCTTTGAAGCATTGGGGCTTAACCTGAAACAAACAGCTCAATTGTAAGCTTACAAGACCACTAGGACTAGCCTAGGGTCAAAGATGAAAGAAAAAGTCAAGGCAGCAAGGAAAAGTCAACCCAAACCAAGTTTAATCATTCAAGAAGCATTCTCAATTGGATTCATAATTATATCATGCATCAATGTCATTTCATATGCAAAAGGATGCAAAGCATGGCAAGAGAAGCATACAAAAGTCAACAGCAAAGACTTCATTCAAAAGTCAACTCAAACAATCTCAAAAATTGTGAAATAAATCACACTCAATCCTAACATCTAACATGGTATACATGCAAAATTTCATGGCATTTGGATGAGAGGAAGGCAGTCAAGTAAAATCATGAAGTCAAACCAAATTCAAGTAAGCATGGTGAAAGTCAACAAACATGGGTCAACTTCAAAAAATCATATCAATTTGAAAACAGAAGAGAAATGAATGAGATTAACACCAATGCAAAGCTCAAGGTGTCTAATTATCACATATGAAATTTCATGGTCATACAATAAGATTTGAGAATTTCATAAAGGATTTGGCAAGGCATAGCACAAAAAGTCAACAAATGACCAAGTATGGAAGAAAATTCTCAATCAAATGGAAAACAGCAAGATTAATTCCAAGAAAATTCATACACAAACTAGACATGTGATGGATGATTCATGCAAAATTTGAGGTGATTTGGATAAGAGGAAGCATGTGAACAAAAATTGGGAAAATACATGATCATGGTATAGCACCAAATGTAACACATAACTTCAAAAATTTGTAACTCACAAACCACAAATGGGAAATACACAAACTCTATATGGAAATGAAGGTCAATGTGTCTAGTTTCACCACAAAAAATTTCAGGCTCATTGGATGCAACATGAGAATTTCACAATTGAAATGGCACAATGTATCATTTATGCACACATGTTGGAAAATCAATTATCATTAAAAATCCAGCCACTGAAAAATTGATTAAAATTCACAATAAAATAGAGGACACATTGATGAACATGAGGAAAAAATTTCATAATTTTTGGATAAAAATTGAATTAAAAAAGAATTGTTTAAGTTGGATGAATAATTGATGAAGTATGAACATGAAAGCATGGCAAATGGGGTCAACATGGTCAACGGCATGGCAAAATTGTAATTCTGCAGTCACTTATTGAAGTGCTGCGTTTTGATGGGGGGGAACGAAATGTTCCTATTGGCTCTCAGCCAATGGAACAGTGCACAGCCAAAGGTTCAAATTTTCTGGTTTTCACATAAACCCTTAGGGTTTCTAACAGTATGGCAAGCATTCAACATCAATGTTCAACATCAAACAACAACTTTCAAATGGAATAGATCAAACAGCCATTGCAAAACAGCATGTCCCTCATGTAATCGATCAAAATAACATCAAATGGACAGCAACAAACTAATCATGGCATTGGCATAGTGGATATCATACAAACATCATATGACAAAACCCAACAAACCAAGTGGAATTTCTGTTTTAGCTGGAAAATAACAAAGTTCAACAGCATAGCAGTAACATTCATCATCTTGTAACCAAACGAAATAAACAACAGCATTCAATACAAATAAACATAACATGAATCAAGGTGGATTTCTGGACATGTTCATGAGGTTCAAAACAACAGCACACATTCATGTTCTTCATGCAAGCATCAACATGAAACAAATTTCGAACAACCATCACAACAGCATAGCATTGACAAATCACATGAGCACGACTCATGCACCAACAGACCAACAGCAAGAAAAAAATTACTGGACAGTTGAGGTTTAACAGCAGCAGGGTTTCTTAAGGGTTTATGCAGCTGGGCATCATGAACATCAACATCATTCGACCAAACAAACAGACAACAGCATGGTATTATCAACATCAGTTTCATGTTTATGGTTCATCAACATTAAACACGTTTCAAGCACAAAACACACAATGTCATGGCCTTAATGAACGACAAGCAACATCAACCAATAACCAAGTAAACATTACTCATGTGAAAATCTGGACAAGGAAGTTTTGCAAAACAGCAGTATGATATCATCATCATATTCATGGTTTATTAACAGCATGCCAAACGTACATCAAATAAACCAGTTTCTATCATACAATCACAACAGCAGGGCATTGGTATCATGTTCAGCCACATCAAACAAAAATGATTCAACCAAACCACACAACATAAGCATGAAAATCTAGGCATATTAAGATAGCAAAACAGCAGCAAGCATATTCAAGCAATCAGCATCATGAACGAAACTAGACCAAGTCTCACACAACAACATCATCATCTCATGATCTTAATCATCGAACAACAATCGAAACAAGCAAATCACACAACAGTACATAAACAGCATGGTTCTATGATTTGAGAAACAACAGCATACAACCATCATCATCATTCAAACAGCAACCAAACAACAGCCTTCAAATGCAATTCATGAGGGTTTTCTAAACTGCAGCAGGATTTAATTAGCATGGCAGTAGTAATGCTCTTCAATGCAAACATGTTATACACAACAAAACCAATACAAACATGAAAGATTTCTAGGCATGAGTTTAAGGTTTGAAAACAACAGCATCAAGTTCATATTCATCATGAAATTTCAACAAAACCAGAAAGTTTAAACAAGCATATCATTAGCTTCAGCAAACATCAAGCAATACAAATATGGTAGCCATTTTTTCTAATTCAACATGGGTAAAGCAAATCGAACAGAAACTCATTTGAGCATAAATAATGAAGTTCAAATTTCACACAGCATAGTCGATTATTTTCAATGATTCAAACTGCATGGGCTTCAGCACATTATGAACAACACAAGGCATAGCATGGATTTGGAAAATGAAAGATTCGAAAGTTTACCAATGTGAAGAGCAGAAGAAGATGCAGTGCTGTTTTGGTGGTATAAGCTTGAAACAAATGAAGATGATGGTCCTAAATGATGGATGCTTGAAGTAGCTTGACTCAAACAGCTCAAATCCAGCTCGAGTTTACAACTGCCATAGCTGAGCTTGGTGAAAACAGAGTGAGAAAATGAAGCTCCAGCTGGTGATTAAAGATCCAAAAAGTTTCCAAAGGTTGGTTGGATCATGAGGGAACCAAAGATGTTCAAGGGTTTTTGGAGTTTTTATGCAGAAAATCCCTTTTGGTAAAAATGCAAAATGAGAGCAAAAATGAATGTTTCTGGTCGTGGCTGCTATCCATTAGGGTTGGAATGTCAGAAAATGCAGCTTATATACTTCTGTTTTGCAAGGCTTAATCAAATGGTAAACTTGTTTATGCTTAATGACACATTTTGCAATTTTGCTAATTGGTATGTAAGTGGAGAAGGGAGGTACAAAGCTGGTCGAATGGGCCTGCAATCAGGCTGCTAGCAGACCATGTTCTGCTGCTTGTTGTTGCTTTTGACTGTTGTACTTGCCTTGTCCAAATGAAGTCATTTTGCACATTTTCAAGTTTTTGCATTTTGGTCCAAAGTGATAGCATAATGGTGGTATGATTATGATTTTAGGCTTGGAACAAATCATAAATGATACATGGAACATTTCCCAATTGGCCAAATCAAGAAAAAGTCCATAGATCAAAAAGTCAACTATGAGTCAAACTTTGAATTTAAATGAAAAGGTCCAAAAATGCCATTTTGAATGGTAAGGTTTTAGGTCATGAAATTTATATTTTTGGAAAGAGGATGAAAAATGTGGTTTGTAGGAAAAACCCCACCAAATTTGGCCTTATGGTTTGAGAGATATGGCTTGTTGAAATTCAAAAATTGGTGAAAATGATTTGATCATATCTTGACAACCACACATGGGATTTTGGAGTTCTTGGACTTTTTGAAAATGGGAGAACAAGATCTTCAACTTTCATGTTGGGCAAAAATTCATTTGGAGCTTGTATCATGATGTAAGTTTAAGATCAAGAAGTTTCCATTTTTGGCAGTTGAAATTACAGGTCCACTTGCTATTTCTGGAAAATTTTCTGTTTGACTTGATTTTCTTCCATGATGAGGTTGAACATGATAGATGAGGCTTATACAAGCATGAATGAACTCCTTCAAATCAATTCTATCCATCAGATCATTGATTAAATCAACAGTTGACCAAGTTTGACTTTTCTAGGGTTTTGGATGACTGGAGCACTTCTGATGAATTCCAAACCCTAATTCCTTGAGATCTTGACTTCAAATGATGTCCCAAGTTGTATGAACTCTTGATTATTGATCATGGTGCCCAAATTCTGCAAGTATGGCCACCATCCATTGCTTTGACTGATCAATGACTGACTTTGACCTAATTGCTGATGATTGCTTCAACTGCAGGCAACAAGGTTAGACTAACAATATTTTTGTACTTGGGAATGATAAACATATGAAAGGCAAAGATATACAAATGCAAAGTATGCTTGGTGATCAAGAAACAAACCTACAAGGCAATCTACCCACTAGGAGGGAAGCTAAGGCATGCAATGATCCTTGAGGTTATGATATGAATGATATGGGCCATGAGGGATCTTAGGGCCCAAAATTGGGGTCTTACAGCGCCTAAGTCTAGGGCGCATGCCTTGCTTTATGACATGCATGGTCACATGCGCCAAGGCTAGTGGCGCATGCATGCCTTTTTATGCATGCAAGGAAGAGGCGCCTAAGGCTAGGGCGCATGTCTTGCTTTATGCACCATTGGAATGGACGTCTGCCTTGGATTATTAGGGCAGAGAGATTTCTTGTGTGCAGAGGCATGTTTGTAGTGTTAGGGAAGAGATTCCTTGAAGGCGCATGCATTATATTATCTTGTCTTTGCATGGATTCTTTGCATTATATTGTCTTGTCTTTGCAGATTAATTATATGATATGTACATACACTGTCCCCCCTATTTAACTACATGCGAATAACAGAACAATGCATTCACCATCAGTAGCCATACAGATCAGTAGAAACACTAAACTTACATTTAAAAAAATGTTTTCATCACCACATTACATGATCAGTGCCCATACCGAAGGTGAAATATTTGAGCATCAATTATTCGATTTTTGTTTTTGCAACATAGAAGTAACACAGTTTACAATAAATCGACGATAAATTTTTCACATTTGAAACAAAGAATAGAAAAGAAATTGCAGTATAGTCAGGTGGGCCAAATCATCTATAAAAATTTGGTGTGGTTTGAAGACAACCAGGTAAAGTTTTCTCAGTTGAAGATTTGAGATGATGACGATGTTCATCATATGTTTGTCAGTCATGAACAATTCGGGTACAAGGATATAGAGTTATATATATTACCACAACAACAACAAGTGTCTCAGTTCATTGATTTGTCACAGGTGTTTTGTGAAACTGATGATGACGAACAAGTTGAAGTAAATGTTGTTGATGAGGAAGAAGAAGAAGTCGAGTTATTGGTTGATTCAATGGTGAACGATGAAGAAGAAAAGGAGCCATTACCAGCTAGTCATGTATATTTTCCACCTTAAAACATGACAAGCTTGAATTTGGGTGTCGATGAACCTTCATCAGATATATTTTACAATCCTAATGTGCAAATTCAAGGATCATTGAAAGAAGGAGACACATTTCACACAAAAGAAGATTGTGTAAAAGCTATTAAAAAGTATCACATGGATCTATCAGTTGATTACAGAGTTGATCGAACTAATGCAATGAGGTACAAGATTTACTGTCGAAACGAGTGTTGCCTTTTCCAGTTGTCAGCTTCTTACTAGAAGAGGAGTGATTCTTGAGAGATTGAATCCATGAGTCCAGTTCACACATGCATGTTCACGAACTCAATGCAAGACCATCAGAAACTTAGCTCTCAGTTAATATGCGATGAAATTTTGTCTGTCATTAGCGACAATCCGTTGTTAAAGGTGAGTACAATAATCTCGCATATTGTAAAACAATACAACTATACTCCATCATACAGGAAGGCTTGGATAGCTAGGACAAAGGTGGTTGAAAAAGTGTATGGCAATTAGGAGGAGTCTTACAAACAACTTCCAAAATACTTTGTGGCTCTTAAACAGTATGCTCCATGGACTATTGTAAAGTTGGAAACGTTGTCGGCGTATACCTCAGACGGGACTTGTGCTATTGGAAATGGAATATTCCGCCGTCTCTTCTGGGCGTATCAACCATATATCAAAGGTTTTTCTTTCTATAAACCTATTATACAAATTGATGGTACATGGTTGTATAGGAAATACAAAGGTACGCTACTGATGGCAGTGGCACAAGATGGCAACAATAACATTTTTCCAATCGCCTTTGCCCTAGTTGAAGGGGAGACTGCTGAGGGATGGAGTTTTTTCCTAAAAAATCTCCGATTGCACATTGCTCCTCAACCTAACTTATGTTTGATCTCTTACAGACACCCTTCAATAGTGAGTGCCTACAAAAACATTGATAATGGTTGGCAGGATCCTCCGTCGACGCATGTCTACTGCACTAGACATATCGCTCAAAATTTTATATGGGAGATCAAAGACAAAAAGTTGCGGAAGAAGGTTGTCAATGCAGGATACGTATTAACAGAACCTTCTTTCAAACACTACCGCGAAGACATCAGATTGTCAAGCGCAGATGCAGTATGGTGGATCGGCAGTATTCCATTGGAGAAGTGGACTAGGGCATACGACAACAGTCAATGTTGGGGTCACATGACAACAACTCTTGTGGAATCAATGAACTTTGTCTTCAAATGCCTCTGAAACCTACCTACAACCGCTTTAGTACAAGCAACATATTTCAGGCTAGGGGCGTCGTTTGAGACCAGACGTTCCAAATGGAGTTCAGTGTCGCAATTTGGGCAGTTGTTCAGTGATGCATCAATGAAATTCATTAGACACAAATTTGTCAAAGCTAACACACACGTGGTCACGGTGTTTGACTGTACTAAAGGTTGGTACAATGTTGTTGAGTCCATGGATCACAATGAAGGCATGACGATGGGACAATATAGAGTGGAACTAGATAGAGGTTGGTGCGAATGCAGAAAGTTCCAATCCTTTCGTATGCCTAGCTCCCATGTCATTGCGGCATGTTCAAAATTTCGAAGGGATCCATCCTACTTACTATCTAACGTTTACAAAGTCATAAGCATATCCAATGTTTACAAAATTAGTTTTTCAGTTGTTACAAAAGAGGATTACTGGCCTGAATATCAAGGGGGCATTCTCTAGCACAATGAAGTTATGCGAAGAAAGAAAAAGGACCCCCAAACAGCACCCGTATTCGAACCGAAATGGATACGACGAAAAAAATGGTTCGATTATGTAGTTCATATCACCAGCCAGGTCATAATCGTACTAACTCTCTCGGTGTTGGAACAAGCACAACAAGATAATTTTAAATGTACCTCTTTTGCTTTATATTAAAAACAATATTTATTTCATATGATAACTTTGTGAGAAAATACCATCACAAACAAATACAACACATTCAACACACAAGCAACACATAAACAACAACACAACAGACTACAACAAATAAAATGCCATTACTATAACTAAGCGACTATAACCATTAAAACAATTTTGAACATATTATACATCATTTTGTGAACGTCTCTGTCAGTCTTAATATCCACTTATTCACACACTTCTCCATTTTGGTTGAACGTGGACTCAAGCCATTGGATTCTTCTAATCCTTTCACCATCTGCAACTTCTCCATCTAACCAATGGTTCAACGTACGATTAAGACGTTCAAACAAATCTATATTCCAAAGTCGAATCTTTATCATATGTGCGACTGCTGAAAAGATTAAATAGGCATTTCTCTTGTGAATGTATTCAGACATGATTAAAAAAAATAAAATTGAAGGAGATCGAAGAAATTGAAGGAAAATAGAAGGATGGTAAGAAGTTGCGTGAAATAATATGGGAAATGCACAGGATGGTATTTATAGAAGAATGAAAGCATGCATGCACCAATGCACTAGGCTACACATAACACACAACACATGCATGCATTAATGCTTGTGGCCCATACACACATGTGTAACACCTCAAAATTTACCCTCCTTTCCTGGGACTAGCTTAGCATATTGCATTTCATTTTTTAGGAAATTAGGCATTTGCATATTGCATATCATGTGGCTAAATAAACAAGTCATCCTCCTAAGTCTTTCTCAGAAGATAGAGAGGTTAAGTGGTTCAAGCCTGAGGGTCTCATAAATTGATCACTAGCCATCTAAGGGTTTGTGCTTCAATTAGGGTTTCTTGGTCCTTCAAGGAGTTTGAGCATTATCTTATTGGCAAGGGTACATCATCATCACCATGGTTATGTCATCCTCAAGGGGCTCATTGTTTATGCTCTGATTCTTTGGGATTAGGGTTTTGACCTCTGGTCAACCCTAATCAATGCATTCTACCAGTCAGGGATCTTCAAGGAGATGAGGTCTTTCTTGAGAAGGAGATCATTATATGATTTTATTGAGCTTGTATAAGCTAGGGTTTCATTTTGGAGCCATTTCATCAAGTGGTTAAGGCTCAGGCTGATCAGGGCACTTCTAAGTCATCTGTCAACTAAAAAGTCAACAGAAAGTCAACTGAGGGCTATGAGGTGGAGAAATGAGTTTCAACATCTCATTCATGTTCAAAAGGGGCTTATTCATCATTACAAATGCATATCTTGAAGAATTTGAGGTCAGATCAAAAGTTTCCAAAAATGGAAAATGACCTGTAATTGGAAGTTTCCAAAAATGGAAAGTTTTTGGTTCAAATTCAACTTGATCTTACATCATCAAAAAAGATTCAAATGAAATTTTGTCCAACATGAAAGTTGAATATCTCTCTCTCCCATTTCCAAAAAGTCCAAGATCATGAATTTATGATGAATGGTTGATGAGATATGATCAAATCATTGCCAAGTGTGCATGGAACTTCAAAAGGCCATAACTTTTGACTCATAACTCCAAATTGAGTGCTCCTTTTTGCCAAATACTTCTCATGACATGAACTTTCCAAATCATTCATCACATTGCATTAAATTTCATCACATAATCATTTGCTCATTCATGTGATTTTTGGAGGGAAAATCATGAATTCAAAATTGGTGCATCATGTGGACTTTTTAACCATTCCAACATGTTCATGAAAGGATTTTAAGTGAAATTGCATGACCATTGCTACTGTTCACGTGGGATTTCATGCATGGGGTGGAAAAAAACAATTTTTGCATAACATTTTTTTCTCACTAAATTTCATTAACCAAGCCTAAACATGATTAGCAAATGGATTAACATGTCATATAAATAGCTAATCATAACAGAACTGCTCATTATTCATCATTTCTAGATCTAGAATTTTTTTCCCTCCAAAATTTTCTCTCAACCAAAATTCAAAATTCTTCCACATAACATTGATTTTTCTTTCATATTCTGGTTCTATGATCTTGATTTAGTGCAGATCCAGCTTTGTTTTGAAGGATTCGTGTGGAAATCAAGCATGGCAAGTTCATGAAGATGAAGATGGAGTTTCAAATTTGAGCAAGATCTAAGCATCTCCAGGCCTCAATTTCAACTTCAAACTTCATAACAGTGACATAGGAGTGGATTTACACGCTTGCCAAGCCTCGGATCTGCCACTGCCATTGTTGGATCTTCAAGAGGTCAAAAATTCGAACCTCTTAATTCCTGTTTTTATGTACATAATCTTGTAGATCTTGTTGTGGTGAGAATTCTGATATAAATTTTGTGGAATTTGGATGAAAATTGAGTGAGATATGATGATTTCAAGTTTAGATCTAGAAACTTCTTTGCTTCGATTCAGAAAATCCATGGAGATTTAGGCTTAGATAATATGATATTTGAATTCTACATTGAAATAGATTTCCAACGATATATAATTTGTAAAATTCTGGAAAATCTGGAAAATTGTTCATACTGTTCATCTTCATCTTCGTGAGAAAGATGAAGATCTTCATCGTAGCGACGGCCTAGCGTCCGTCCTTCCGTCGCTAGTGATGCGCTAGGGTTTTGCTTGAAACGACGTCGTTTTGTGTTGTGGCGCGCTCATATTTGAATCTGAACCAAGTTCGATTCCTGGCGCAAGCAATTTTTCAAACTTGCTTCCTTTTTCCAATTCCCTCCAAATTACATGCTATGTGCTTCCTTTGATTTTTATTTCTTCTTCCGACTTAGAAAATGCATAACAAATTGAAAAATGACTCAAATAATTCCAAATTTTTTGTAGCATGATCCTCTGTTTGTCTAGTTTTTTTATGGTGATAATTTCTAAAGTTGTGCATGGCTGGACTTTGGATTGTGCTAGACTTTGTGATCATATGTACATTTGTGACCTTGCTCCATTCATCTTATCATAAAATGCTCAATATTAATCCAATGGACATGAAATTTTGCATGATGATTATTGACATGTTGATGGATGTTTTAGGCTTGGTTTGGTATTTTTCTCATTTGCCATTTCTGTTTTATGCACATGTTTGTATGGTGTGACAATTTGTGTCACATAATTTGATGATCAACTTGTGCAATTTCATTTCCATGCCAATTGATCTTTGATGCTTCTGATTTTTTGTATGATGATCATGTTGGATGTGTTGAATGCTCATGAATGTTTCCAGAATTATTTGAGTCATTTCTATTTTGATTTGGAATTTTCATTCATGACGATCATTTGTGAGCTTTGAAATTGTCTTTGACTTCTCTTGCACATGAAATGCCTTTGCTTGATGATTTTGCTTTGGTCCTTTTTAGGACATGTTAATATGTGTTTGAAGTTGCATTGTGTTGAATTTCAGCTCCTGTTTTGAATTTTGTCTTCACCTTTGACCCTAGGCTTTGACCTAGTGGTTTGGACTTACATTTGAGTTGTGAATTTCAGGTTCAAGTGCATCTCCATGATTGATGTTGCTTCTTCATTTGAGCTTGGTCATTTGTTATTGTTGGCTAACACTTGTTTGTTTTGTAGGCTTTAATGATAGTTCACTTGAGTGTTTGCCTTATGGCTTACTCATAGTGCATGTTGGATTGTCTGTGTGTTGTTGACTGTTGTCTGTTTGTCTGAACACTATACTGATTATTTGGTTGTTTACACAGGTACCTAAGTTGCTTTAAGTTCATTTGAACTTTGCTTTGCTTTGCTTGTGGTTGGCATACCACTTAGGTATAATCCCTATTCTTCATGTAGTCTGGAAGACCTGTCATGTTACTTTGGCAGGCACCTGTCTGAAGCCCTCCTTAAGAGGCAATGTTTGTGGTTGTGTCGCAACCTGAAAAATACAGTGCGCGAAAAAACAACCGGCGAAAGAAAATGACAGAAGAGTCGCCACCGTGCATTATTCATCCCAAAGGAGGGAAAGGAAACGCCCGAAGTAAACCTGAAAAAGGAAAGGACAAGACGGGGTCTTGCAACCAAATCTTGGGTTCGGGAGTCGGTTATGCGAAGGGAAGGTATTAGCACCCTTACGCATCCGTAGTACTTTACGGGATCCACTTTTGTAGTTCTTGTCTAAAGGGTGTGGGTTTATCTAATGTGTTATTTACTAAAAAAAAGGGGGTTAAAAGAAAATGACTCGCGCGGATGTCGCATCCACTGCATACGTATCTCATCTGAATATGAGAATCAGAGTCTTCGTAGCTCGGCTAACCTATGGGTTGGGGGATGTGTGCTCGCTAAGACATCGCGTCTTATGCCTACGTATCTCATCTGGCCTGAGAATCAGAGCAAAACGTAGTTCGGCTAACTATGGGGTTATGGATTGGGTTTTGGACGAACGACGTCACTACGCAATCTACCGGATGCTCGACCTTTGGAGACTTACTCGCCTGTAGTAGAAGGAGTTAACGTGTTGCTTTGGGTTTTAGGGTTTGGGATGCTCAAGGGCAAAAAGGCAGTCCTTGACGAAGGAACCGCGCTACCTGCAGGGATACGAACACATACAAAACAAACATGTATAAAGTAAATGTGCCAACAAGGGGCTCAGAAGTAAATAAACAAAAGAAAACAAATGCCTTCTATCAAGGTCTTCCAGCTAAGAAAGCGATAAAATGCGGAAAAGAGGTAAAAGTACCACACGGATAAAGATCCGAAGTAACAGCAATTAAAGGAGTAAAAAACCCAGGGATCTCCCAAGCTAATGCCATCAAAGAAAGGTGAGTCAGTACAGGTAATCAGAATGAACCTCCAGGGGGTATCCCACAAATAAAGTGGGAAACCACGCAAGTTATCCCTGCAAGAGTCATGTGAGCCCTCACAAAAACTCAACAAAAGGGTTAGTGAAACACGATAAGCATTTTTTTCATGGATAACAGTATGGTTTCAGAAACCTCAAACTCTGTGGCATACATTTCAGAAATCATGTGATTAAACATTCAAGGCATAGGTTTCACCCATTCATGCATAATTAAACCCGTGGGCAAAAACATAATGAAATTCATCCATCATACCTCATACATTCAGATTATCCAAATTAAGAGCATAAAATCATGGGAATGAGGCAAACCTGATGGGAGAGACCGGTTGAAATCAAATGGCACGGTTGGGTTTGTAAGGCAATGTTAGGGTTTGCATGAGATGAAAGTGTGTGAGTCAGATTGAATTTTTCAGAGCTGCCTGGGGGTTGCTCTGAGTTCTCTGTCAGGTTTCTCTCCAGGTTTTGTCAAGGGTTTTGTTTCAAGGAAACCCCAGAGTATTTTGCTTCTCTTCCTTTTTCTGTCTGATCTCCCTCTTTTATAACCTGATTTTCATGGCTTTGTGGACTCAAATGAGAGAGGTCCAAGTCCAAGTTTTTTCTATTATATTTTATTTATTTTATTATTATTTATTTATTTATTTATTTTTATTAAATTTTTATTTTTTTTTCGTTTTTTTTTTTTTTTAAATAAAGTTTCTTGGATCTAATTCTGATTGACATGATGAAATGCAATATGAAATGCTAAATGAATGCATGAATGAGGAGGGCAAATTTTGGGGTGTTACAGTTGCCCCTATTCAATCATCAGCTAACCCGAGTAGGATGAAAGCGAACAGCTTATCAGACAAACGGGGTGAGCTGTGATTGAATACCAAAGACAGACCGAAAATTTACGCTCCGAGAACACCACAAAAAACGCGGAAATACACCGTGCTGTTTATTTTTCTTCCGATCCTCTGGCTGGATCTGAATCAGTCTTCTGGCTTAATCTGGAGTTTCGATCCTCTGGCTGAACCTATACTCAATTTAGTCCTCTGGTTGGATATTAATTTTGATCCTCGGGATGGATACAATTTTGATCTTCTGGCTAGATCTTCTTCGATCTTCTGGCTAGATCTCCTTCGCTTCGATTCTCTGGCTGAATCTATTTCCTTTGATTCTCTGGTTGAATCTACTTCGATCTTCTGGCTAGATCTGAATTGTTTCGATTCTCTGGCTGAATCTATTTCCGGTCTTCGGGCTAGACCTGACTTCGATCTTCTGGCTAGATCTTCTTCGATCTTCTGGCTAGATCTCCTTTGTTTCGATTCTCTGGCTGAATCTATTTTCTTTGATTCTCTGGCTGAATCTACTTCGATCTTCTGACTAGATCTGAATTGTTTCGATTCTCTGGCTGAATCTATTTCCGGTCTTCGGGCTAGACCCGACTTCGATCTTCTGGCTAGATCTGGATTGTTTTGATGATAAATTCCCATCATTAGGATCCCGCATCTGAGGCATGCGTTGGTTGACCCTCTTTTGAAATCTACACCCAACCTTCATATTAGATATGCAGCTTCGAGAATATTCCACTTTTGGGCTTCGTACATATTCTTCGGGCTAGAACATGTTGTAACGACTCCTCAATTAGACTTGGGCTTGCTGGGGAAATAAAGCTTATAGGCGACTTCACTGGGGAATCTTCAAATTGAGCCTTAGGTTGGATTACTGGAACACGATTCTCAGGCTGAATCTTTGAAATGACCCTCAGGCTGGATCACTGGAACACGATTCTCAGGCTGAATCTTCGAAATGACCCTCAGGCTGGATCACTGGAACACGATTCTCAGGCTGAATCTTCAAAACGAACCTCAGGCCGGATCACTGGAAAACGATTCTCAGGCTGAATCTTCGAAATGACCCTCAGGCTAGATCACTAGAAAACGATTCTCAGGCTGAATCTTCGAAATGACCCTCATGCTGGATCACTGGAAAACGATTCTCAGGCTGAATCTTCAAAACGATCCTCAGGCTGGATCACTCACGCTTGATCCTCTGGCTGGATCTCGTGACCTTGGTTGTAAAGTAATTCTTCAGTCTGCTTGGAAGAACCTGTTTATCAGCTTATGTGTATGCTTGATATGATATGCATGCAAATGCAAATGTTATGCATGGTGTAAAAAGAAATCTGCTTGGGGAAGCAAACTCCGGTAGGGAACAAATCACTGTATCAATCCTTGAATGCTCTGTGGGGAATGATCCGTCTGCCGGGACCAATGAGCCACCAAAAATAAATTGGCTGCTTGAAAAGTTGACCTTGCGGGGGGAGTATCAACTATGGAAACTTTCTTCGGCGAGGCTCTGTGAGGAGAGTCTGTGGGGAAAACACTTCCTGGGGAAATGTCGTAGGAAACGACCTTTGCTGGGGGGAGTATCAACTATGGAAACTTGCTAATCGCCCTCAAGCTGGGGATTAACAAATCTGTTAAAAATAATCTGATGGGGAATGAGATGAACACTGGGAACACCACCCTCTCTTCTGTTGGTTATGCAACCACTCCGCTGTTGCTAGGAAGATACAGTCTGACACTGTCAACTCCGCTGGGGATATATAGTCTGGATATTGTCAACTCTGCTGGGGAACATGCTCTGCTGAGGAGAGACTTTGTCAACCGCTTGGGGATGAGGATTCATGACTTGGCATCCGGTTCCTGTGACCTGCAACCAAAAATACACGTATGCCTCGGGGGAATTACTCGGTTTGAATTCACCGTCCGGGATTAAGCACATTCAAAGCAATTTTAAATGTTTTCCTGTGCAAATCATCTGCAAAAGCCACCATTATGTTCATATGCAATATGTTTTATCAAAAATTCGGACATTTTTGCAAACAAACTGATAAATGAAAAATAAAGAGGCTTTTTAATTGAATTATTCGACTCTTACTGGGGAGAAAATTTGTGCCAGGAATAGGCGAGGGTATCAGGAAGCTGATCCCTGGAAAGAGGTGATCGCTATAAAAACAGAACTATCCTAATGGCAATGGGGATACGGGGTCCCACCGAGTTTCGACTCTGCTATGGCTCGTATGTCCTCAAGACGCTCTGCTTATCTTGCTTTCTGAAGTGGATGATTAGTCGATCTTTAACCTTCGAAGATTGCCGGATTGAAGGAAACGGTGATATAACACTGATGAACTCAGATCACAATCATTCGCTTATTCCCTAACTTTTGCCTGGATCGCCCCCTTTTCGGGTTTTCAATCCACCGGGATACCCATTTTTTCCTGAGCCGCCCTTTTGGGTTTTCGACTCACCGGGTGTACTCTTTTTTTATATCCCTAATTTTTGCCCGAACCTCTTTATTCTTTTTTTTTTGGTTCGTCGGGATGCCCTTTTTTTGCTTGGACTATTCTTTTTATCGTCCAGCGGGTCTATTTTATGCGAAGTATTTTTTTTAACTGCGTCTGAGTTAATAGGGGACGGGAATCCTTCGCCATCCATGGTTGTTAGCATCAAAGCTCCGCCATAGAAAATCCTTTTAACCACTTACGGACCCTCATAGTTCGGTGTCCATTTGCCCCTGTGATCTGTGTTGGGAGGAAGAAATCTTTTGAGTACCAATTTACCGACTTGATACCCCCGAGGGCGCACTTTCTGACCAAATGCTTTCTTCATTCGTCTTTGACCGAGATACGTCAATTCTGGGTACGTAGTTCCAGCATAGCACCTTAATCATCGAAGATAAGGTAAACAAAGCATCAGCAAATTGGTTTTCTTCAAAAGAAAGTCAACAATCTTCTCGTGTAGTCTCTGTAAGGAGCCAGATGAGGCTGAGGTGTATACCATTTCCCGTTGGTTTGATTGATGACCAAAGCTGAATCCCCGTATACATCCAGGGTTTTAATCTGTATATTAACGGCTTCCTCAAGTCTTAGGATACAAGCTTCGTATTCGGCTTCATTGTTGTTGCAGGGAAAAGTTATTCTGGCACCAAATGGCATATGAACCCCCTTCTGGTGTGATCAACACTACACCAACTCCGCGACCATTGACGTGGACCGCCCCATCAAACATCATAACCCATTTGGATTCAGGGTCAGGCCCCTCCTCCGGGAGTGGTTCCTCTCAATCTTTCGATTTGAGAAACATGATGTCCTCATCAGGAAAGTCAAACCTCATAGGTTGGTAATCATCAATCGGTTGCTCTGCAAGATAGTCTGACAAGACACTTCCCTTGATGGCTTTTTGTGAAGTGTATTAGATGTCATACTCTGTCAGTATCATTTGTCACCTAGTAACCTTTCCGGTAAGTGCTGGCTTTTCAAAAATATACTTGACTGGATCCCTTTTTGATATCAATAGAGTCATGTGAGTCAACATATACTGTCTTAGTCGACGAGTAGCCCATGCCAAAGCGTGGCAAGTTTTCTCGAGCAATGAGTATCTTTGTTCACAGTCGGTAAACTTTTGCTAAGGTAGTATATTGCATGCTCTTTTCGACCTGACTCGTCATGCTGACCGAGCACACAACCCATTGACCTTTCTAACACAGTCAAGTACATGATCAACGGTCTTTCCTCTCGGCCTGTAGACTTGCCCCGATCTTTATCTCTTTCTTGTCGTCTGCGGTACCGATGTTGACGGTCTCAATCACCTCCTGATAAGGTGTAATAGCTCGGTCCTCCTGTTTCAACAATCTGGCTAACCCTTCAGGCAATTCACAATCTTCCTCAACCCCTTCTTCGGCTTAATAGATAGGATTGTCGAAGTCATACTTGGCCATAGCAGTGTCGTTAGTAGTGAGATCCGGGTGGTCCGCTCTGCATGATGGAGGATCATGCTTTACCTTAGAATGAGAGATTTTTTTTTGGAAAGAAAGAAAAAACGAAAAAAGAAACATTGCCATTTTAATTTGTAAAAGTAAAAAAACTGAAAGAAAGAGAACACAAAATTGTTTGCAAAAGCCGTCCTTTATTGATGATAAAAATAATTGTGAAATGTAACTAAATGGATGGCCCTACAAATGAGCCGTTACACCTTGGGCAAAGTGTAAGACTTTATTATGCATGTAATAAAGGAAAACAATAAAAATCACTCTTTCAGTAGAGTGACTCGGACGGTTTTTTCAGACGACCAATTGTCGAGCTTTTCTCCCGGGACACACGGGCGAATCCAGCTATCTAAGTCACAGTCGCTGTCAGCCTTGTCTTCATCTGCAGCATTGACGATGTGGGGAGAAACCAAACCCCCGCTGGAGAGAGTACCGGTTTCATTCTTCTGAGATCCCAGAGCATACCCCAATCCAAACTTGTCTTCTTTGATGACTGGCTCCACAAATTTGCCCCAGCCTTGGGCATTACCAGCTTTAACCACTTCGACAGCTTGCTTATATGAAGAGATAGAAGTCCCGACCTTCTCAAACTCAGGTGAAAAGACAGCTTCGGGCGCGACCTCATTGATGTTTATGGCTTCGAAGCCCTGACACAGCATCTCGTGCATCTCGCCGTCCATCTCTACATACTTAAATGTAGATAGGTGGCTAACAAAAATATCCTCTTCACCATAGACGGTGACGACCTGACCTTCTAGTTCATATTTGAGCTTCTGGTGGAGGGTAGAAGTAACAGCACCGGCAGCGTGAATCCAGAGCCGACCTAGCAGACAGCTGTAGGCAGGCTGGATATCCATCACATAAAAGGTACTCTTGAATACCTGCGGTCCAATCTTAACTGGCAACTCAACTTCGCCAAAGACAGCTCTCTTAGAGCCATCAAAAGCCCTCATAACTAAGTTACTTGGCCTCAGGATGGTGTCATCGCAATCCAACTTCGTTAAGGCTTTCTTTGGAAGAACATTCAGATAAGAGCCTGTATCAACCAAAACATGGGAAAGCACCACCCCTCTGCACTCCATTGTGATATGCAAGGCTTTGTTGTGATTCCTGCCCTCAGATGTCAGGTCATTATCGGTGAAACCTAGCCCCCGGCTAGCGTTTACATTGGAAACTACCGACTCCAGCTGGTTAACAGTTATCTCTGGGGGAACATAAGCCATATTCAGTACTTTCAACAAGGCTGCTCTGTGCGCCTCAGAGCACAGCAATAGTGAGAGAATGGAGATCTTTGAGGATGTCTGATTTAGCTGGTCGACTACCTTGTAGTCACTTTTCTTGATAATCCTCATAAACTCATCCACTTCCTTCTCGAATGCGGTCTTAGGAGGATCTTCCTCAGTAGTAACCTCTTCGGTGGCCATCTGTTTCCCTTTAGCCTTGGCAGCTGCCTCGGCTTCAATATTCGCGCGTAATATTGATGGTGCAAATAGGCGTCCACTGCGAGTGAAGCCACCAACCCCTCCAACATTGTCTATAGTGGAGCTACCAATGTCAATGTCTGCTTCGTTAACTTTCTGCCCCTGGCAGTAGATATCAGCCCCATAGTGCCACGGGATAGCACTGTCTTTCTCATACGGAACGGGTCCTGGTATTGTGATGGTGATCGGACCAACCAAAGTCGGTTGAGGGCTGTCAGAGTAAATTGCAACTGGTGCTGAACTTTCAATGTTCACCGCTGCTGGTTCTGTACTTTCTGGGAAATATATTATTATCGGAGCGAGTCTCTCGGGAACATATATTTCTTCAGGAGTGAAATAAAAAGTCACCGTCGATACATCATTCTTCACTGGACGGGCCTGATCGAACTGAAGACAACCTTCATCTATCAGTTGTTGAATACCCCTTCTCAAACTGTCACATCCGTTTTCGGCAGCTTGACAATTTCTACATTCTTCCCCATAGCCCGGGAAAATCTGTCCTTTCAGAAGTCGGTCTTTAACCACTGATAGCGAAGTCTTCACCTTAGTCACATCAGAAACCAAATTCAAAGTTTCCCCACTATCAACAGCATTAATCCTCTGTCCGCCGTGAGCCGGCATCGGGTTCTGGATAACATTAGGCACCGGAGCAAAATTGATAGCCTGGGCATCTCTCAAATCTTGTACCTTTAACTGGAGAGCCTTGCAATTATCTGTAGTATGGCCAGGTGCGTTGGAGTGAAAAGCACATCTGGCGTTGACATCATAACCTCTAGGCAAATTATTGGGATCGATTGGTGGGGCCAGAGTTCTCAATGTAACCAGATTCATGTCAATCAGCTTGGGAAGTAATACTGAATAAGGCATTGGGATTGGCTCGATGACCCGGTCCGTCTGCCTTGGACGTTGTTGATAGTGTCTCTGCTGACCCGGATTACCTCCTTGTTGTTGATTGTTGTACCTGGGTTGTTGTTGCGGATGATATTGCGGTTGAGGAACAGGTGTTGGAATAGTGACTGCGGCCACTTGATCTTGATAATAATTAGGGCGTCCTCTACCCCTGCCTCTGCCGGCATACACAACGCTTGCCTCGCCTTCTTTTCTTTGCTGACCGTTACCAGCAAACGGTCTCTTGGAACCTGATGAGTTGGAAGCACTATTGTCTTGAATTCGGCCCATCTTCAACAGACTCTCGATTCTTTCTCCAGCAATTACTATCTTTGCAAAGCTGATTGACGGGCAAGCAGCCAATCTCTCAATATAATTGCCTTGAAGAGTGTTCATGAACATGTCCGTCATCTCCCTTTCAGACATAGGGGGTTGGACGGACGCAGCAATCTGTCTCCAACGCTGAGCATACTCTCTAAAGGTTTCCTTGGCAGTCTGAGACATACCTTGCAACAAGGTCCGATTTGGAGCCATGTCCAAGTTGTATTGATATTGCTTGACAAAAGCCTCTGCCAAGTCTTTCCAGCTCTTGATGGTAGTACGAGACAAATGAGAATACCATTCACGAGAAGCTCCAGTTAGACTGTCTTCGAAATAGTACATTCACAGCTTTTCATCTTCCGTGTGAGCTCCCAACCTTCCTAGATAAGATTGGAGATGAGTGTGTGGGCAAGAAGCCCCGTTGTATTTCTCAAAAGTAGGGGGTTTGAACTTATGAGGAATCCTTACTCCCTGAACCAGACCAAGATTTGTGACATCAAAGCCTAAGGAATTTTGAGACTCCAAAGATTTGAGCTTCTCAGCAAGCTCATCCATACGGCGAGTGGTCTCGAGGGCCTCGTCGTGCAAAGAAAATTGATCATACTGATAATCTTCAGTAATGGGGCGCCCGTTAATCCGAATTCCTTGATTCACATTGTACCTTCCGCCAATACCATTTCCAATATTCCCTGTGTTGCCAACATTACCCGGGTTTCCATCAGCATTCGCGTTACCCGCGTTACCAGTGTTCACAGGGTTATCAGCGTTCCCAGGGTTACCAGGGTTCCCTCAGCATTTGGTATCTCCACCTCCGGATTGGGTCTCGGTTGCTCAACCAATTCCCTCAGCTTTTCCTGGCCTTCTTCCATACCAGTCATCAATGTCATGAACTGATCCATCCTTTCACGCATATCAGCCAGCTCTTTCTGTACTTGGTCCATTGCTAGCTGTGGACGATTTTCCTTTGTCGGGTACCTGTGGACTCGCTTGGGACCAATAACTGCCTGATACAGGGAACAAACATTAGACACTGCGGTGACACCTGCAAAACAGACAAGGGTTAATATGCATGGTATGCGATGCACTGCTTGTTCAGTTTTAAGGCACCCCCGTTTTGAAAGGGAATACCCTGCAAATGAATAAGCATGAGATGTTGGATGCAAATATGCAGATGATGTTATGCAATACAAAGGCATGTTAATCAGAATTGATGGATCCGCTTGAACATCTGTCAGGTTGCACTGCCTGGAGAGAAATTCACTGAGGAATATAATACAAGACCAAAACTCTGCTCCAGAAAACCGGGTTGGTTGGAGGTTAAGGTTTCCTGAATTTAGCCCGCCCCTCACTGGTAGGTTCTAAGAACAGAAGTTCGTCAGCTTCAGCCCTTCAGTCGCGAATAATACGTTTACCACTGAAGTTTTGGAATTATTATGGGACAAAAGACCTCCATTGACTCCCCTCAACAGTACATCCTAATGGCAAGTTCCCAGTCTCGGGATCCTCAGATTGAGCAGCGAGAATGCACCCACCAGAGCTAACATAATCACGTCTCGGAGGAGAGGCCTCGACTGAGTTCTCGGGAAATGGTCACCAGAGTCGACGATTTCTAGAGGAACATCCTGCCGTTACGGAACACCCGTAAGACATAATATATCCAAAAGAAACCTCGTCTGGGTGTGGTTCTTCACGAACGACTTAACGTAGCAACACGCCACGCAAGCCTCATGATTATCCACTCTAAAACCTGTGTGTACACTCAAGCCTGGGTAATGGGCTTATCTCTCATAGAACACCCCATCCCAACAAACAAACAAACAGATCCAACAGATACAACAGATGCATGCAAGCATGTAAGCAAATAAAGGTACAAAAGCATGAACACCCAATAAACAAGAAATCACACAAACTAGGAGGGACTCGCTTAGGGAAGATGGCCCAGCAAGAGGTCAACTTCTTTCAATCCCCAGTGAAGTCGCCAGCTGTCGCAACCTGAAAAATACAGTGCGCGAAAAAACAACCGGCGAAAGAAAATGACAAAAGAGTCGCCACCGTGCGTTATTCATCCCAAAGGAGGGAAAGGAAACGCTCGAAGTAAACCTGAAAAAGGAAAGGACAAGACGGGGTCTTGCAACCAAATCTTGGGTTCGGGAGTCGGTTATGCGAAGGGAAAGTATTAGCACCCCTACGCATCCGTAGTACTCTACGGGATCCACTTTTGTAGTTCTTGTCTAAAGGGTGTGGGTTTATCTAATGTGTTATTTACTAAAAAAAAGGGGTTAAATGAAAATGACTCGTGCGGATGTCGCATCCACTGCATACGTATCTCATCTGAATATGAGAATCAGAGTCTTCGTAGCTCGGCTAACCTCTGGGTTCGGGGGATGTGTGCTCGCTAAGACATCGCGTCTTATGCCTACGTATCTCATCTGGCCTGAGAATCAGAGCAAAACGTAGTTCGGCTAACTATGGGTTTATGGATTGGGTTTTGGACGAACGACGTCACTACGCAATCTACCGGATGCTCGACCTTTGGAGACTTACTCGCCTGTAGTAGAAGGAGTTAACGTGTTGCTTTGGGTTTTAGGGTTTGGGATGCTCAAGGGCAAAAAGGCAGTCCTTGACGAAGGAACCGCGCTACCTGCAGGGATACGAACACATACAAAACAAACATGTATAAAGTAAATGTGCCAACAAGGGGCTCAGAAGTAAATAAACAAAAGAAAACAAATGCCTCCTATCGAGGTCTTCCAGCTAAGAAAGCGATAAAATGCGGAAAAGAGGTAAAAGTACCACACAGATAAAGATCCGAAGTAACAGCAATTAAAGGAGTAAGAAACCCAGGGATCTCCCAAGCTAATGCCATCAAAGAAAGGTGAGTCAGTACAGGTAATCGGAATGAACCTCCAGGGGGTATCCCACAAATAAAGTGGGAAACCACGCAAGTTATCCCTGCAAGAGTCATGTGAGCCCTCACAAAAACTCAACAAAAGGGTTAGTGAAACACGATAAGCATTTTTTTCATGGATAACAGTATGGTTTCAGAAACCGCAAACCCTGTGGCATACATTTCAAAAATCATGTGATTAAACATTCAAGGCATAGGTTTCACCCATTCATGCATAATTAAACCCGTGGGCAAAAACATAATGAAATTCATCCATCATACCTCATACATTTAGATGATCCAAATTAAGAGCATAAAATCATGGGAATGAGGCAAACCTAATGGGAGAGACCGGTTGAAATCAAATGGCACGGTTGGGTTTGCAAGGCAATGTTAGGGTTTGCGTGAGATGAAAGTGTGTGAGTCAGATTGAATTTTTCAGAGCTTCCTGGGGGTTGCTCTGAATTCTCTGTCAGGTTTCTCTCCAGGTTTTGTCAAGGGTTTTGTTTCAAGGAAACCCCAGAGTATTTTGCTTCTCTTCCTTTTTCTGTCTGATCTCCCTCTTTTATAACCTGATTTTCATGGCTTTGTGGGCTCAAATGAGAGAGGTCCAAGTCCAAGTTTTTTCTATTATATATTTTATTTATTTTATTATTATTATTTTTATTTTATTTTTTTTATTTTTTTATTTATTTATTTATTTCGTTTTTTATTTATTGTTTCCGTTTTTTTTTTTCGCTTTTTTTTTCTTTTCGTTTCTTTTTTTTTTTAAATAAAGTTTCTTGGATCTAATTCTGATTGACATGATGAAATGCAATATGAAATGCTAAATGAATGCATGAATGAGGAGGGCAAATTTTGGGGTGTTACAGGTTGTTTACTTTTGTGCCTTGTACATTCAAAGACCTCCTAAGTGAAGAGGCATTGGCAGATAAAAGGGATGTGCAATCCATCCCCTGCTATTCAGTTGTGTCATTCATCCTGCTCACACCATGTGTTGATGCACTTTGAATAAAAACCCAAAATCTTGTCCATAGAGTCAGTCACTTGTGGAGAAGAGTTCCTACATTCTGAACTCCCACACTTTCATTGTCTGAAGCTCTCCCAGGCCAGGGATAAGAGCTATGAGGCATAACCCTCATCTCCATTTCATCTGCTCACCCTAACTCTCAATGTTAGAGGTTAAGAGCCTGACCACCCATTCCAGTATTTGGCTTGTTTGTCAAGGTCGATATGACCCCTTGACTAAAGCCCCACCTTGCTTGAGCCCCCTTGGTTGTGTATAGTGTGTGCTGACTGCTTTTGATGTTTATCTGTTTTGCTTTTCATCTCCTTTCTGTAGGAGTCGTATGATCAACTTTCGAGGAAGTTGAATGTACGTAGGGATAGACTTGAGTTGACTCACTGCTTGTGTGAGTCAAGCTCTTGTTAGAAACCTCAACCTAGGACTATTGTGGATTACATGATAACTATTAGGCTCGAGTCAGTCTCCCTTTTAGTTTGTCATTTCCCAGTCTCTGGTTAGGAGAAGTTTCTCCCCTGTTAAGGGGAACTACGTTGCCCTGATCCTCATACCAGATGAGGTACGTAGGCAGGAGATCGTACGAGATCTCTCCGGGCACCCTTTTCTTTTTTGTGTGTGTTTGCTTGACAGCTAGCAGGCTCGAGTACCAGACTCCCTGTTAGCTTGTTTGTTCAACTTTTTTGTTGCTTTTGACGACTCAGCGTCCGGTTAACCTCTTGTTTGCTTGGAGTCTGACGTAAGTCCAGCGATTGGCAGTCGGTTTCCTGTGTTTGTTTGTGTGGAGTATGACGTAAGTCCAGCGATTGGCGGTCGGTTTCCTGTGGGTGTTTGTTTGTGAGGAGTCTGACGTAAGTCCAGCGATTGGTAGTCGATTTCCTGTTTGTGTTTGCTTGTTTGGAGTCTGACGTAAGTCCAGCGATTGGCAGTCGGTTTCCTGTTTGTGTTTGTTGCGTGGAGTCTGATGTAAGTCCAGAAATTGGCATTCGGTATCCTTGTTTGCGTTGTTGTTTGGAGTTGGACGTAAGACCAGCCATTGGCAGTCTGTTTCCGCTTGTGTGTTTCTTTTGACGTCTCAGCGTCTGTGCGTGTGTTTTGTTTCGGCGTGCGTTAGCCGAACTACGGTAGCTCTGATTCTCATTCCATATGAGATACGTAGGCATAGGATGCGATATCCTAGCGAGCCCGTTCCCCTTTTCCCCGAACTACGTCGACTCTGATGTTTGTTTCTGACGAACTACGTAGGCCCAGGATGCGATATCCTGCCGAGTCCTCTTCCTCCATCCTCTCCCGCTTGTTTATTCCAGTGTGTGTGCATTCTTTGAGTAGTTATTTAGCAACCTTATTCTATTCTTTTGAGCGTGGATCCCGTCGAGTACGACGGACGTGAGGGGTGCTAATACCTTCCCCTTGCGTAACCGACTCCCGATCCTTGCAATCTCCGGTCGTAAGACCATTTCCTTTCCAGGTTTACTTTGAGCGTTTCCTTTCCCTCTTTTGGGATAAATAACGCACGGTGAAGGCTCTGTTTGTTTTTGTTTTTCTTTTTCCCGCCGGTTGTTTTTCGCGGATGCGACAGTTGGCGACTATGTTGGGGATAAGAAGTTGACCTCTTGCTGGTTCGTCTTCCCTAAACGAGTCAGTCCTAGCGCTCTCTAGGATAGTTTTGGTTGCTTGTGCTGCTTTATTTATTGCATTTATGATTATTACACTGAGACTGTATATATTTGCATATATGTTTGCATGCATCATGTTATCACTGTGCTGGATTCTGTACAGGTTTGGTTCCTCTGATTTGGGGTGGGTGTTCTGAGTGGGGCTAAAACCCAGGCCCGAGTATACACCTAGGATTAGTATGGTCTCATGTTCCTCACATGTTGGTTGGGCATGTTGTTGCGACGTGACATATCACAAGCCGGACGAGGTTCTTCTGAGAGAGCTCTTCCATTGTGGAGTATTCCACTTTGGTCGAGTTACCTCTTTTGAGTTATTGACTTCGGTGACCGTTCTTTCCCGGATCTTTGGTTTAGACGATCTTATGAGAGCTGCAGCGGCACACCCGAAAGGGCAAACCCGTTGAGTATCTTGCCCGATTGTCGAGACCATTATCCGCCTTAGGATGACCTGATTAGAATTCACCTGTGAGGGGAGGGTTGATTCTTACAGATGCATGTTCTGATGGTGACTTTGATGGTGACTAATGGTTCAGTTATTGATCAGAGTTCTATTTATAAGTCGGATTTATGGATTTATTTCTGAGACGCCGGAGTTCTGTCCGTGGTATTTATCAGTGGGGATCCGTTTATTTCAGGATTCCCTGGGTTGGTGCAGATGATTTTGTGGTTATCAGTTTAGTGATTTCCCAGTGATGATGGTGATATATTCTCCGTTCCGTTTATTTCGGAACCCTAAGTCGGATTTGTGGTTACTCAGTACCTCAGATGGTTGTGATCAGTTCAGAGGCCGTAACTTAGTGCAGTGGATGTTCAGATGACTTGGAGGATGACACAGTGCATTGCATTCATACATCAGCATCATTCTCATTTTGCATTCATCCGCATCTAATCCATGTCTATCCATACTCAGGGTACATTCTTGATTCAGATTTTGGTCGAGAGACATCCTGATGTCAGAATGTTATTGTCAAATTATTGTCCGTCTCGATGAAGCCAGAATCGAAGGACAGAGTGTTCCTCATACGGATAGACATTGCATTCATGCGTGAGTCATAATAACCTGTCTTCTGTTTTGCAGGTGTCAGTTTCTAACGTGTTTGGTTTACACAGGAATCATTGCTCGCGCATGTAGAATCATCCCTTTGCACGTAGCACGTCCGCACAGATACCCTACCAGGCGCAACAGATCCAAACTGATGGATACATCCAACGCAGACATTCTCGAGCTGAAAGAGAAGATGGGAGAGTTGATCAATGTTATGCAAGGGTTCGCCTTGGGGCAGAAGGCATTGGTTGAGAAAGTGGAGAAGCTTGAGCGGGCTTCAGCTGCCAATAGTGGTAATAATCTAGAGGGTGTCTCCAACAATGGTCTTGGTGGTTCTAGGGACGGTGGTGATCCCAGAAGGAAGGCAACTACTGCTGGTGTAGTGATCAACCATGGGGGAGGTCTTGGTTTCGCTGCAGGCGGTGTACCAGGTCCTATGGGCAATAATCTGAAGGATGATCAGTTTCCTCCTTTCTTTGGGGTTGAGGAGGATAGAGAGGAAGACCAGTTCTCTGTGCTAAATGAGCAATTTGGTCAGTACGGTGTTCCGCCGCCAAATAAGGAAATTCAAGTGCTGGCAGAGAAGATCAGGGCTTTGGAAAGCCATGCTACTCCTGGGGCTATCAATATGACGAACATGGGGCTGGTTTAGGGGATTGTGATCCCACAGAAGTTTAAAGCACCTGCGTTTGACAAATACAATGGGAGTTCTTGCCCGGAAACTCATCTCCAGGCCTTTGTCCGAAAGATTTCTGCCTATACAATGGACCAGAAGCTATGGATGTATTTCTTCCAGGACAGCTTGTCTGGTGGGTCTCTGGAATGGTATACCAAGCTGAGATCATCGGATATCAAAAGCTGGCAGGATCTTGGGGACGCTTTCTTTAAACAGTACCAATTCAATGCTGACATGGCTCCTAGTCGTACCCAGCTGCAGGGTATGTCTCAGAAGCCAAATGAAGGGTTTAAAGAATACGCACAGAGATGGAGGGAGTTGGCTGCCAGAGTTCAGCCTCCACTGGTGGATCGGGAAATGTCTGATATGTTCATGGGTACCCTGCAGGGGATTTTTGCTGAAAGAATGGTGGGTTGTCCCGTCACTGGCTTTGCAGACATAGTAGTGGCTGGTGAGAGAATTGAAAGTTGGCTGAGAATGGGGAAAATAAAGGGAAATGCTCTGTCATCTGGAGTAAAGAAGCCATTTGGGAACGGTCAGCGCAAGAATAAGGGTGAATCGAGTGTTGTGTATGCCCAAAGGGGACACGGTAGGGATCGTTACTACCAGCACACTGCTGCGGTAACCATTCCTGCTGGTAATCAATCGGTACAACAGCAACGTCATCCACCTCAACAGAGAGCACAGAGAGCTGGATACCAAGTGAGAGGAAAGGGGATTGATCGTCAGTTTGATAGGCCACCCGTGACATATGCTTTTCTGTTAAAAAAGTTGATGGATCTTGGGTTGGTTCAGCCGAGGACGATGGCTCCCGTAAGACCAGATCAGAGGCCTCCTAACTATCATGAGAACGCCAAGTGTGAATTCCATTCTGGTACACCAGGGCATAACATCGAGGGTTGTAGAGCCTTTAAGCATGTTGTCCAAGACTTGGTAGACTCCAAGGCCATCAATTTTGCACCATCTCCGAATGTTAATGTTAATCCCATGCCGGCGCACGATCAGGTGATGGTGGGTGCAATTGCTGAAGATTCAGGTCACGTCTGTGCGGTGGGTGAAGAGACTGACAGTGACTGCGAGCTCGATGGTTGGATAAAACCATGCGTACCAGGGATGGAAGTCCAGAACTGGAAGGCCTAAAAGATCATCACTGTCACTCTGCGTGAAGAGTATTATTTCTGTTTTTCAAATACTGTTTGCATGAAAGCCATACGTTTTGCCCGAAACGAAATGGTTCATTGTAAGGGCCACCTCATGTGTTTCATTTTGCAACATTTTGCATCATTAATAAATGGATGTTTTTCACATTAAAAGCGGTGTTCCCTGTTTTTCATTTATTTTTGCAGTTTAATAAAAACAAAAATAAAAATGGCAATGTTTATTTTCATTTTTCCCCTTTTTGATTTGTCTCGTTCTGACTTCAAAAAATAATTCTCCGGATCTCATTGATAACAATTTGGTTACACCTTTGAATGACTTCGACAATCCGATTTATCATGCCGAAGAAGAAGGCGAAGAAGATTGTGATTTGCTGGAAGATTAGCCAGGTTGTTGAAACAAGAGGAGAAGGTGATTCAGCCGCACGTGGAGCGAGTTGAGATCGTTAATCTGGGTACCGACGAGGTCTCAAAGGAAGTAAAGGTTGGGGCCGCTTCGGAGGCGATTGTCAAGAGCGGAGGTAATGCCATTCGGTCTCAAGAACGCTGGTGCCACGTGTCAGAGAGTCATGGTGACTTTGTTTCATGATATGATTCATCATGAAATTGAATGTTATATTGATGACATGATAGCAAAGTCCCAAACAGAAGAGGGGCACCTGGTAGATCTGGCCAAGTTGTTTGACCAGTTGAGACAATTCAAACTGAGGTTGAATCCGAGTGAGTGCACTTTCGGAGTGCGGTCCGGTCAGTTGCTTAGGCTTATTGTAAGCGAAAGAGGAATCGAGGTCGATCCTGCTAAAAAAAAAGAAGAAAAAAAACAATACAAGAAATGCCTGAACCGAGAACAGAAAAAGAGGTTTGTGGTCTCTTAGGTAGATTGAACTGCATTTCACGGTTCACATCTCATCTAACAGACACGTGGGAACCCACTCAAGCTGTTGTGAAAAAAAAATGATGATCAAACGGTCAGGTAAAGTAATGATTGCCAAGGGGCATCGAAAAATAAAAGAATATTCGCAGGAGACTCTGATTCCGATGCCTCCCAGTGGAGGGACAACCGTTGATTCTGTACTCGACAATCCTCGAGGGGTCTATGGGGTGCATACTGGGGCAGTATGACGAGTCTGGTCAAAAAGAGCATGCAATTTACCTTAGCAAAAAGTTTACCGACTTTGAAACAATACATTCACTGCTCGAGAAAACTTGATGTACTTTGGCATAGGCTGCTCGCCGTCTGAGACAGTATATGCTGGTTCATACCACTTTGTGGATTTCAAGATGGATCTGGTCAAGGATATATTTGAGAAGCCAGCATTGACCGGACGGGTTGCGAGGGGGCAAATGATTTTGCCCGGATATGATATTCAGTATACCTCTCAGAAGGCAGTAAAGGGGAGTATATTGTTTGATTACCTCGCCCAGCGACCCATTGAGGATTATCAACCGATGATGATTGAGTTCCCTGATGAGGACATCGAGGTTCTCAAATCGAAAGATTGTGAGGAACCGATCCCGGAGGAGGGGTCTGACCCTGAATCCGAACGGATTCTGATGTCTGATAGGGTTGATAACGTGAATGGAAACAGAGTTGGTGCTGCTTTGGTTACGCCAAAGGGATCCCACGTTCCTTTTGTTGCCCGACTGACAGTTGAATGCACCAACGAATGTGGCTGAACGCGAAGCTTGTATCCTGGGTATCGAACCTCGGTGCGTCTACTGGGCAAAGCCTTTCTCGCTGTATATGGAATGGAAGCCGTGTTACCAGTCAAGGTCCAGACTCCGTCATTGAGAGTTTTGATGGACGTAAAATTGAAAGAGACGGAGTGGGTAAGGACTCGGTCCAGAGTTGAACCTGATTGAGGAAAAGAGGCTGGTAACCATTCGTCATGGGGCAGTTGTGCCAACAGCGAGTGAAGCGTGCTTTTGACCGAAAGGAGCGACCTCGTGCGTACCACGTAGGAGAGGTGGTGTTGAAAATGATCCTTCATCCTCAGAACGATCGTAGGGGCAAGTGGACACCCAATTATGAAGGTCCATTCGTGGTCAAGAAGGTTTTCTCTGGCGGAGCCTTGTTGTTAACGACCATGGATGGCGAGGACTTTCCATCCCCTGTGAATGCGGACGCAGTTAAAAAATACTTCGTATAAAGAGACCCGCTGGACGAAAAGAATAAAATAGTCCAGGCAAAAATGGGCATCCCGACGAACCAGAAAAAATGAAAAAGGTTCGGGCAAAAATTAGGGATAAAAAAGAAAAAAAACTGTACACCCGGCAAGTCGAAAACCTGAAAGGGTGGCTTGGGCAAAAAAGGGTATCCCGGTGGACCGAAAACCCGAAAGGGCGGTCCAGGCAAAAGAGGGATTGAAACGAACAACTGCGTCCAGCATGATCGGTTGTGCTTGGGTTAAGACACCTGGATAATCCCCAGCAGGGATCAGTCGGAAACGTCTTGTTCAGAAGGCGGAAAGCACGGAGAGTCTGAGGACATATGGGGTGTAACCGAGTTGGAACTCGATGAGATCACGGGTTCACGTTGCCATTAGGATAGATTTTTCCTTTTGTGTGCAATTACCTCTTTTCAGGAATTGCTTCCTTTGTATTGCTCATTCATGAGCCACACCTTTTTCAATCAATAAAATGCATATTCAGTCAAATAATTTTGTTTTTGTTTTCATAACCGCTTTGATTGCAAAAACATCCGTTTATTTTGATAAAGAATCTTTGCATTTTGAGACATGGAGATCCCTTCCAATGCATGCTTATAAGATTGAAAACTTGAAATCTTATTCGGAAGGTTGAGTGACTCAAGTGTTGAAATTTTGGCACGCCTGGGGCACGTTTTTATCTAACGATCTCTTTTGCAAGTGCTGTTAGATATTTTCACCCACTTGCAGGTTGTGTTGTGAAGCCTTTTTGACAAAGGATCCCCGTGGAGTCCAATCAGGGACGAATGAATGGAGGAATGGTGAAAAGACGGCGAAGGATGACGACGATCCTGGAAGTTAATCAAGAAGACTCTTCAAAGTCTGAGAACTGGAAAGTTGATGCTAATCTAAGGAGTTCGATCTTCGTAGAATACGGAGAAGTCGAGAATACAAGGTGATGAATCAGAAAAGTCCAGACGAGTCTGGGAGCTCTCAAAAGTGGAAAGCTTACACTGGATTTACATGGTGAATACCAGGGTTCGACGAGTCGACGGGTGTTCTGTGCCAGAATTTCCTTATTTCCCCAAGCAGAGTCGGGATTGTTACCTCCCCAGCAGATTCAAGGTCTGTGACTTCCCTAGCAGGGTCGGGGTGGTTATCTCCCCAGCAGGTTTGAGGTCGGTGTTTCCTCGGCAGCCAGGCCTGAAGGTTTCTATTTCCCCAGCGGAGGTGTCTGTTGGTAGTTGTTTCCCCTATCACGGCGGAGCTTGTTAGTTTCCCCCAGTAGGTCGAAGATTGTTGTTTCCCCAGTAGAGGTATCCGTTGGTAGCTGTTTCCCAGCGAAGTCCCCAAGCGGATTGGGTTCAGCGGAGGTCATCCCTGGTGAGGGTTGCCTATTCCCCAGCCGCAGTGCTATTCCCCATAAGGGTGGAGATTGGAGTGTTGTCGAGTTCCTCAGCAGAGTGCCTCGAGCTCCCTAGAAGAGTCCCTTGAAGGGGGATACTTTTTATGCATTCATCATGTAGATAAGCATAGCATGTTGCATAGCTAATTGCGTAGCATTTCCATGATTATGGAGCATTACGCTAAAAAAAATCATCATGCATCAGCATTGCAAGCATAAACTAGTCTCAAGTCGTGGTTACTGTTTGAGAGGTGGTTTCGCCAGAAGGGGAAGATGTTACTCTGAGGAGTTTGGCATCGTGATTTTAATCAATAGTATTCCCCAATAGTGCGCTATTGGAGGAAGGATTTTTGGGGTTCAAGAAAAGCAAAAAAAAAAAAGTAAAGAGAGAAAAATCCCCAGCTGAGCGCAAATTGTTCGTTTGCTAGGGTTGAATAAAGGATAGCATGTTCATGGCTTGTTATCCCCAGCGTGGGTCGTTGGCACGCATGCCGCATCATTTATCATTGTTCCTTATCTCTGCCGATGCTGACAAGCATGACAAGTTTTTCGGGTATTCACCCCGATATGGCGTTCAGGCCAGTTTCCGATGTTCAGATCGAAGAAGCTTCCGAAGTTCAGATCGTTGTAGCTTGCGGCATTCAGGCCAGGTTTCCGGTGTTCAGGCCGAGGTGGCGTTCAGGCCAGTTTCCGATGTTCAGATCGAAGAAGCTTCCGAAGTTCAGATCGTTGCAGCTTGCGGCATTCAGGCCAGGTTTCCGGTGTTCAGACCGAGGTGGGTGTTCAGACCAGATTTTCTGATTTTCAGATCGAAGAAGTTTCCGACGATCAGGTTGAAGTACTTGTGGCATTCAGGCCAATCTCCCGGTATCCAGACCAAAGTGGTATCCAGACCGAAGTGGTATTCAGACCGAAGCGGCATTCAGGCCAGTTTTCCGGTGTTCAGACCGAAGTGGTATCCAGACCGAAGTGGTATCCAGACTGAACTGGCATTCAGGCCAGTTTTTCGGGCATTCAGGCCAATCTCTCGGTATTCAGACCGACATTAATACTCTCATATTCCGATGCTCAGTATTCAGACTGACGAGCGGCGTTCAGGCCATGGTTATCCCTGTGTTACCATTTATTTTGGTATCCAGGTCAACATTCTGTTTCGGTATTCAGGCCGACTATCTCCGTGCCAGACGGATTTTTCTTTCAAGATCACTTCTTTGCCGATTCTGACAGGCACTGTTAATAATCCCCAGCGGAGCGCAAATTGTTCGTCTGTTCTTGGTATTCAACCACTCTTCACCCTGATCATCTGAAAGCCGAGGCTATTCATATCGACAGGTTCACAGTGGATTGAATAGGGGCAGCTGTAACACCTCAAAATTTGTCCTCCTTTCCTGGGACTAGCTTAGCATATTGCATTTCATTTTTTAGGACATTAGGCATTTGCATATTGCACATCATGTGGCTAAATAAACAAGTCATCCTCCTAAGTCTTTCTCAGAAGATAGAGAGGTTAAGAGGTTCAAGCCTGAGGGTCTCATAAATTGATCACTAGCCATCTGAGGGTTTGTGCTTCAATTAGGGTTTCTTGGTCATTCAAGGAGTTTGAGCATTATCTTATTGGAAAGGGTACATCATCATCACCATGGTTATGTCATCCTCAAGGGGCTCATTGTTTATGCTCTGATTCTTTGGGATTAGGGTTTTGACCTCTAGTTAACCCTAATCAATGCATTCTATCAGTCAGGGATCTTCAAGGAGATGAGGTCTTTCTTGAGAAGGAGATCATTATATGATTTTATTGAGCTTGTATAAGCTAGGGTTTCATTTTGGAGCCATTTCATCAAGTGGTTAAGGCTCAGGCTGATCAGGGCACTTCTAAGTCATCTGTCAACTAAAAAGTCAACAGAAAGTCAACTGAGGGCTATGAGGTGGAGAAATGAGTTTCAACATCTCATTCATGTTCAAAAGGGATTTATTCATCATTACAAATGCATATCTTGAAGAATTTGAGGTCAGATCAAAAGTTTCCAAAAATGGAAAATGACCTGTAATTGGAAGTTTCCAAAAATGGAAAGTTTTTGGTTCAAATTCAACTTGATCTTACATCATCAAAAAATATTCAAATGAAATTTTGTCCAACATGAAAGTTGAATATCTCTCTCTCCCATTTCCAAAAAGTCCAAGATCATGAATTTATGATGAATGGTTGATGAGATATGATCAAATCATTGCCAAGTGTGCATGGAACTTCAAAAGGCCATAACTTTTGACTCATAACTCCAAATTGAGTGCTCCTTTTTGCCAAATACTTCTCATGACATGAACTTTCCAAATCATTCATCACATTGCATGAAATTTCATCACATAATCATTTGCTCATTCATGTGATTTTTGGAGGGAAAATCATGAATTCAAAATTGGTGCATCATGTGGACTTTTTAACCATTCCAACATGTTCATGAAAGGATTTTAAGTGAAATTGCATGACCATTGCTACTGTTCACGTGGGATTTCATGCATGGGGTGGAAAAAAACAATTTTTGCATAACATTTTTTTCTCACTAAATTTCATTAACCAAGCCTAAACATGATTAGCAAATGGATTAACATGTCATATAAATAGCTAATCATAACAGAACTGCTCATTATTCATCATTTCTAGATCTAGAATTTTTTTCCCTCCAAAATTTTCTCTCAACCAAAATTCAAAATTCTTCCACATAACATTGATTTTTCTTCCATATTCTGGTTCTATGATCTTGATTTAGTGCAGATCCAGCTTTGTTTTGAAGGATTCGTGTGGAAATCAAGCATGGCAAGTTCATGAAGATAAAGATGGAGTTTCAAATTTGAGCAAGATCTAAGCATCTCCAGGCCTCAACTTCAACTTCAAACTTCATAACAGTGACATAGGAGTGGATTTACACGCTTGCCAAGCCTCGGATCTGCCACTGCCATTGTTGGATCTTCAAGAGATCAAAAATTCGAACCTCTTAATTCTTGTTTTTATGTACATAATCTTGTAGATCTTGTTGTGGTGAGAATTCTGATATAAATTTTGTGGAATTTGGATGAAAATTGAGTGAGATATGATGATTTCAAGTTTAGATCTAGAAACTTCTTTGCTTCGATTCAGAAAATCCATGGAGATTTAGGCTTAGATAATATGATATTTGAATTCTAAATTGAAAGAGCTTTCCAACGATATATAATTTGTAAAATTCTGGAAAATCTGGAAAATTGTTCATACTGTTCATCTTCATCTTCGTGAGGAAGATGAAGATCTTCATCGTAGCGACGGCCTAGCGTCCGTCCTTCCGTCGCTAGTGATGCGCTAGGGTTTTGCTTCCTTTGATTTTTATTTCTTCTTCCAACTTAGAAAATGCATAACAAATTGAAAAATGACTCAAATAATTCCAAATTTTTTGTATCATGATCCTCTGTTTGTCTAGTTTTTTATGGTGATAATTTCTAAAGTTGTGCATGGCTGGATTTTGGATTGTGCTAGACTTTATGATCATATGTACATTTGTGACCTTGCTCCATTCATCTTATCATAAAATGCTCAATATTAATCCAATGGACATGAAATTTTGCATGATGATTCTTGACATGTTGATGGATGTTTTAGGCTTGGTTTGGTATTTTTCTCATTTGACATTTATGTTTTATGCACATGTTTGTATGGTGTGACAATTTGTGTCACACAATTTAATGATCAACTTGTGCAATTTCATTTCCACGCCAATTGATCTTTGATGCTTCTTATTTTTTGTATGAAGATCATGTTGGATGTATTGAATGCTCATGAATTCTTCCAGAATTATTTGAATCATTTCTATTTTGATTTGGAATTTTCATTCATGATGATCATTTGTGAGCTTTGAAATTGTCTTTGACTTCTCTTGCACATGAAATGCCTTTGCTTGATGATTTTGCTTTGGTCCTTTTTAGGATATGTTAATATGTGTTTGAAGTTGCATTGTGTTGAATTTCAGCTCCTGTTTTGAATTTTTTCTTCACCTTTGACCCTAGGCTTTTACCTAGTGGTTTGGACTTACATTTGAGTTGTGAATTTCAGGTTCAAGTGCATCTCCATGATTGATGTTGCTTCTTCATTTGAGCTTGGTCATTTGTTATTGTTGGCTAACACTTGTTTGTTTTGTAGGCTTTAATGATAGTTCACTTGAGTGTTTGCCTTATGGCTTACTCATAGTGCATGTTGGATTGTCTGTGTGTTGTTGACTGTTGTCTGTTTGTCTGAACACTGTACTGATTATTTGGTTGTTTACACAGGTACCTAAGTTGCTTTAAGTTCATTTGAACTTTGCTTTGATTTGCTTGTGGTTGGCATACCACTTAGGTATAATCCCTATTCTTCATGTAGTTTGGAAGACCTGTCATGTTACTTTGGCAGGCACCTGTCTGAAGCCCTCCTTAAGAGGCAATGTTTGTGGTTGTTTACTTTTGTGCCTTGTACATTCAAAGACCTCCTAAGTGAAGAGGCATTGGCAGATAAAAGGGATGTGCAATCCATCCCCTGCTATTCAGTTGTGTCATTCATCCTGCTCACACCATGTGTTGATGCACTTTGAATAAAAACCCAAAATCTTGTCCATAGAGTCAGTCATTTGTGGAGAAGAGTTCCTACATTCTGAACTCCCACACTTTCATTGTCTGAAGCTCTCCCAGGCCAGGGATAAGAGCTATGAGGCATAACCCTCATCTCCATTTCATCTGCTCACCCTAACTCTCAATGTTAGAGGTTAAGAGCCTGACCACCCATTCCAGTATTTGGCTTGTTTGTCAAGGTCGATATGACCCCTTGACTAAAGCCCCACCTTGCTTGAGCCCCCTTGGTTGTGTATAGTGTGTGCTGACTGCTTTTGATGTTTATCTGTTTTGCTTTTCATCTCCTTTCTGTAGGAGTCGTATGATCAACTTTCGAGGAAGTTGAATGTACGTAGGGATAGACTTGAGTTGACTCACTGCCTGTGTGAGTCAAGCTCTTGTTAGAAACCTCAACCTAGGACTATTGTGGATTACATGATAACTATTAGGCTCGAGTCAGTCTCCCTTTTAGTTTGTCATTTCCCAGTCTCTAGTTAGGAGAAGTTTCTCCCCTGTTAAGGGGAACTACGTTGCCCTGATCCTCATACCAGATGAGGTACGTAGGCAGGAGATCGTACGAGATCTCTCCGGGCACCCTTTTCTTTTTTGTGTGTGTTTGCTTGACAGCTAGCAGGCTCGAGTACCAGACTCCCTGTTAGCTTGTTTGTTCAACTTTTTTGTTGCTTTTGACGACTCAACGTCCGGTTAACCTATTGTTTGCTTGGAGTCTGACGTAAGTCCAGTGATTGGCAGTCGGTTTCCTGTGTTTGTTTGTGTGGAGTCTGACGTAAGTCCAGCGATTGGCGGTCGGTTTCCTGTGGGTGTTTGTTTGTGAGGAGTCTGACGTAAGTCCAGCGATTGGCAGTCAGTTTCCTGTTTGTGTTTGCTTGTTTGGAGTCTGACGTAAGTCCAGCGATTGGCAGTCGGTTTCCTATTTATGTTTGTTGCATGGAGTCTGATGTAAGTCCAGAGATTGGCATTCGGTTTCCTTGTTTGCGTTGTTGTTTGGAGTTGGACGTAAGACCAGCCATTGGCAGTCTGTTTCCGCTTGTGTGTTTCTTTTGACGTCTCAGCGTCTGTGCGTGTGTTTTGTTTCGGCGTGCGTTATCCGAACTACGGTAGCTCTGATTCTCATTCCAGATGAGATACGTAGGCATACGATGCGATATCCTAGCGAGCCCGTTCCCCTTTTCCCCGAACTACGTCGACTCTGATGTTTGTTTCTGACGAACTACGTAGGCCCAGGATGCGATATCCTGCCGAGTCCTCTTCCTCCATCCTCTCCCGCTTGTTTATTCCAGTGTGTGTGCATTCTTTGAGCAGTTATTCAGCAACCTTATTCTATTCTTTTGAGCGTGGATCCCGTCAAGTACGACGGACGTGAGGGGTGCTAATACCTTCCCCTTGCGTAACCGACTCTCGATCCTTGCAAACTCCGGTTGTAAGACCATTTCCTTTCCAGGTTTACTTCGAGCGTTTCCTTTCTCTCTTTTGGGATAAATAACGCACGGTGGCGGCTCTGTTTGTTTTTCTTTTTCCCGCCGGTTGTTTTTCGCGGATGCGACCACATGCACACATGCATGCGCCAATGCATGTAGCGCCTGTTGGAAATCACCCAAAACCTATGGAGAATTTCAATCAATCTTGATGAACAAGATTGTTATTATCCACACAATGACAATGAAAAGAAAGGAACAATGGAGAAAGAGAGAGTGTATAGAACGATGAAGAAGAAGAGTAATATAATTCTGCAGAGTTTCTCTCTGTCCACAAACTGTGGAAAACTTATGATTCACTTTGCCACTGCAAAATACTGTGAATTACAAGTATTGTGAATATTTTATTCACCTCTGTTTCAAAATAAGGGTTACTCCCTCTATTTATATTTTTAGGTTAACTTGGACCTCAAGCCAAAGCCCAAAACTATAAAAGCCCAAAATAGCTAACACTACTTAATACACTAGGTGGTTGAACACTTCCTTGCTCTGTCGAGCAACCTGCTTCGACACAAGGAATTACAATTCAACACACCACCTAATTCATTGTGTCTAAGCTATCTACATTCATCATAGCTCTTAGCTTTCTGAACACTTCGACCTGCACTCCCTTCGTCATGATGTCTGCAATTTGATTCTCAATTCTGCAGTGTTCCACTTTCATCTTCCCATCTGCTACCTGCTCTCGAAGATAATGGAACCTTATTTCGATGTGTTTGCTTTGACCATGTTTCATAAACCCAACTGGTTGTGCAACATAAACTTCTTCTTCTAAGGGGCCATTAAGGAATGAAAACTTCACATCCATCTGGCACATCTGCCAATTGTTCATGTATGCTAGACCAACAACCAACTTGATTGTTTCGATCCTAGCAACAGGTGCAAAAACTTCATCGAAGTCAATTCCTTCTTTCTGAAGAAATCATTTCGCCACAAGTATCGCCTTGTATCGAGTCACTTCTCCTTTGGGATTCAACTTTACCTTGTATACCCACTTCACATTGATTGCCTTCTTATTTTGGGGAAATTCGACAAGTGACCAAGTATTGTTGACTTCGATTGACTTCAGCTCTTCGTCCATTGCTTTCATCCACTTAGAATCTTTCAATGCCTCAGTTGCATTGACAGGTTCGACATCTGTGTAGAAAGTATAATGTACCAGCTCACCTTCTTCATCGACCACATCATCTGGTGTAATCACACATTCTTGCAACCTTGCAGGCATGTGTCTTGTTCTTTGAGGTCTGCTTGTACTTGCTTCACCTCTGACTTCTTCTTGTCTAACTTCTCTTTCGACTTCACTAGCTGGTTCATCACAAAATATTCTCACTGAATCTTTCTTGACATTATCAGTCCAATCACACTCCTTAAGCTCATCTATGATCATGTCCCTGCTGATCACTACTTGCTTATTCACTGGGTCGAACAACTTGTATCCTCCAGTCGAATGATATCCTATCAGGATCATATGACTGGACTTGTCGTCAAGTTTTCTTCTCAACTGATCTGGCACATGTCTATGTGTTATAGATCCAAACACCCTCAGATGACTCAAGCTAGGCTTGACACCAGACCAACATTCTTCTGACGTGATTCCTTCTAGCTTCTTCGTCGAACATCTGTTCAGGATATATGTCGCAGTCGACACAGCTTCTCCCCACAATTCTTTGGGTAGATGCTTGCCTTTCAACATACTTCTAACCATATTCATAATGGTTATATTCTTCCTTTCTGCGACTCCATTCTGCTATGTAGTGTAGGGTGGCACCACCTCATGCATAATCCCTTCTTTCACTCATAATGCATCGAAATCTTTCGACACATATTCTCCACCACCATCAGTTCTCAAAAGCTTGATCTTTCGACCGCTCTGTCTTTCGACCATAGATTTAAACTTGGAAAATACCTCGATCACTTCACTTTTCTTCTGGATCAGGTAAGACCACAGTTTTCGACTGAAATCATCTATGAATGTAACAAAGTATTTGTTACCTCCAATCGAATCCACCTGGAGAGGACCACATACATCAGAGTATATGACTTCAAGAATTGCCTTAGACCTGCTTCCTGCATCCTTACTGAAGTTGTTCTTATGTTGCTTTGCCTGCACACATTCCTCATACAGTTCGTTTGAAATGTCGATTTCTGGTAATCCTGAAACCATATTTTTTCTCTTCAAATCTCTGATGTCTTTGAAATTGAGATGGCCAATTATATAATGCCATATCCATTCATCTATGATGGCTACTATTGCAAGGCACTTATGCTCCATCACACTTAGTTCAATCTTTAAGGTTCTATTCTTAGACATTGGAGCCTTCAAGATCAACCTTCCATTTGAGTCGAGAACTCTCATCATTTTGTCTTCAATCGACACCTTGTAGTTCTTTTCGACAAACTGCCCTATACTGAGAAAATTACTCTTCATGCCTGGTATGTATAACACATTTGAAATCAATGACCTCTTTCCATCTTTCCTCATAATCAGAACATCACCAACACCTTCAGCTGCTAGAGTGTTGTCATTTGCAAATTTCACCATGTTCTTCATTGAGGGCTTTATGTTGACAAACCAATATTTTCTTCCAGACATGTGTGATGAGCATCCTGAGTCCAAGTACCAATGGTCCTTGAATCTCTCCTCTTCTCTTGTTGTGACCATCAGCAACGTCTCTTCTTCTTCATGTTTTGCCAGCTTTGCATAAGTTTCTTGATTCTTATGCTTTTCTGGACAATCACTAGAATAGTGACCATAATTTTGACAATTGTAACACTGAATGTGACTCTTGTCTGGCTTTTGACCACCACCTCTTCTTCTACCTGCAACACCACCTCTTTGGTTGCCTTGGTTCCAGGGTTTTCTCTAATTCGACGAGTTTCCTTCTTGCTGATTTCGACCGGTCGAATTGTTGTAACCTCCTCTGCCTTTGTTTCCATTCCAGCTTCCTTTGCCTTTTATTTCTTTTGTTGATTGAGCCTACAAAGCCATATCACTATTCGACTTTCCTGCAACTCTCTCAGCCATTCTTTGTTCATGAGATTCAAGCGTCCCTTGAAGCTCTTCTTTTGTCAATTTTGACAAATCTTTCGACTCTTCTATGGCTACTACCACGTGGTCGAACTTTGGAGCCAACGACCTCAAGATCTTTCCAACAACAGATCTTGATGTCAACACTTCTCCATATACCTTGATTTGATTCACCAATTTCGTAACCTTGGTGAAGAAATCAGTTATGCTTTCATTGTCTTCCATATGAAGCAATTCATACGTTCTTTTGTGAGTTTGTAGCCTCACCTCTTTCACCTTCTTTGCGCCTCCAAACGATTTCTCCAAAGTTTCCCATGCTTCTTTCGCTGACTCTGCATCACTAACCTTTTCAAAGTTATCTGCATCAACATATTGATGGATTATAAAGAGAGCTTTATAATCTTTCTTCTTCAATTCTTTATGTGCAGCCTTTTCTTGATCCGTCGCGGCTTCTGCAAGCGTTGCTACTCCTTCCTTCACAAGATCCCAAAGATCTTGATTACAGAACACAACCTTCATCTGCTTGCACCAATTCTCATAATTGTTGTTCTTGAGAATCGGAAGATTTGCTGGAAAATGCCCGTTTGGATGATTAGTTGCCATGGTGATTTTCTTCCCACGAATCGGTTAAACCGGAGCTCTTGATACCAGATGTTGGAAATCCCCCAAAACCTATGGAGAATTTCAATCAATCTTGATGAACAAGATTGTTATTACCCACACAATGACAATGAAAAGAAAGGAACAATGGAGAAAGAGAGAGTGTATAGAACGATGAAGGAGAAGAGTAATATAATTCTGCAGAGTTTCTCTCTGCCCACAAACTGTGGAAAACTTCTTATTCACTTCGCCACAGCAAAATACTGTGAATTACAAGAGTTGTGAATATTTTATTCACCTCTGTTTCAAAATAAGGGTTACTCCCTCTATTTATAGATTTAGGTTAACTTGGACCTCAAGCCAAAGCCCAAAACTATAAAAGCCCAAAATTATAAAAGCCCAAAATAACTAACACTACTTAACACACTAGGTGGTTGGACATTTTCTTGCTCTATCGAGCAACCTGCTTCGACACAAGGAATTACAATTCAACAGCGCCTACATGCATTGGTTTTGCATGCATGCGCCAAGGCTATGGGCGCCTCCTTTGATGTTTAGTTGGATGCGTCAGTTCAACGGGCACATCAGTTAAGAAATGTGGTTATTTTGATTTATTTTTAAAAAAAAATAGATTATTTAGGGATATAAATTGAAAATACTAGTTATTTAAAAAAAATTATATATGTTTATATATGGCTTTAAAAAATTGTAAAAAACTAAACCAAACCGCATTGATTTTAATTTATTTTTTAAAATCAACCAAATCAAATTGCATAGTTTTTCTTGTGCAGTTCGGATGACTTTTACTATCAAAATCACTCAAACTACATCGCAAAGACCCCTATTTTGAAATTTCTAATCGCAAGAATTTAAAGATCTTTAAATATATTGCATGAGTCATTTTTATCTCACTATCATTTATTTATTTTTGAATTTTGATTTTCAATTTAAAAAAAACCGACGTTACAAATTTATCAATTTAACTTTTCTTGAGTCGGTATTATATTTTAAAATAATAAGTGATTACGTAAGATATTAAGATTTTTTTTGTATAGATACGCCCATTTATTAAGAACCGAAAGGAAAGGGCGTGTGTGAATATCTTACACGTCTCATTTTAATATATATAATTATAATTTTAACAATTTTTAAATACACTTTTTATTTTAGTGTTATCAAAAAATAATAATGGTCTCTTTTCAATACATATAATTTTTTTAATGAAATTTATATAAATATTATTTTTTTAAAAATAATTTATTTATATTAATATATTTTAAAAATGTATATTATAAATGTTAAATCAGTATAATTCATATTCATTTAATTTAAACTAATATATATATATTAACTAACATGTAAGATATTTAAAGATAATTTTTTGAAAATATTTTGGAGAATTTTCTCAATTAATATTACAATTTGTGCACCTTTTTAAACTGAATTGTATGAAATTATACTTTCTTGAATATGTTGACAAAAAGAATTTGATTTTCTTTTTAATTTAAAGTTAATTCAATTTGTGTATTTTCTAATTTAAATATTATTCTCTCACATCTCTTAATTAAATTGGAGACTATTTTACTACATGCTTCTTCTTGAGATTGCATATCAGTTCAAATTTTTGTTTGTTTATTATGACACTTACATTTATTTGTTCTTTTAATATATATATATATATATATATATATATAATATATATATATATATATATATATATATATATATATATATATATATATATATATATATATATATATATATATATATATATATATATATATATATTGATTGAGTATGTTTAACTATAATTTTTGTTATTTTTTTTATAAATGAAATTTTGCATCTTTTTTTTATTTAATAAATTAATTTTATATTAAAAAATTATAAAATATATTTATTAATTAATATTTCTGTTCCAAAATAATTGTTGCATCTTACAAAATTATTTATTTTAAAATAAATATTACATTTTAGTTTCTAATACAATTCTAAGTTTTATCTTTTTAATTATATTATTTAATTAATATTTTTAATTTATTATTCTTTCATTCTGTATTTATGATAATTCGAATATATAAAAATAATTTATTAAAAATACTATTCTTTTTTATTTATTATTTTTTTTTAATATGTGTAAAATAATTAAATATAATAATTCTTTTAAGACGGAGGAGGGAGTATAATTTGAAATTTTATTTAAATAATCCATCTTTTCAAATAAATACTCAAACTAACCCAAATTTTCATATATTTTCTAAAGTAACCCACTTCGAATAAAAAAATATTTTAATATAAGTGAGTTATTTTGAGTATTTATATGATGGATTATAGTGGTATTGTGCTACAATATGCGAGATTATTGTACTCACTTTTAACGACAAATTGTTGCTAATGACAGACAAAATTTCATCGCATATTAACTGAGAGCTAAGTTTTCGGTGGTCTTGCATTGGGTTTGTGAGCATGCATGTGTGAACTGGACCCATGGATCCAATCTCCCAAGAATCACTCCTCTTCCGGTACGAAGTTGACAACCTGAAAAGGCAGTGCTCATTTCGACAAAAAATTTTGTACAATGCATTAGTTCTATCAACCATGTGAAACTTTTTAATAGCTTTTACACAATCTTCTTTTGTGCGAAATGTGTCTCCTTCTTTGAAAGATCTTTGCATTCGCACATAAGGATTGTAAAATATATCTGATGTAATGTGGTGAGGAAGACATTTTTTTAAATGTAACGTTAGTGTTTCTACTAATGGTGAATGCATTGGTATGTTATTCACATACAATTAAATAGGGTAAACGTTGTATGCACTGATCACGCAATTCATCTGCAAAGACAAGACAGTGCAATGCAAAGAATCCATGCAGAGACAAGATAATACAATGCATACGCCTGGTAGGAATCTCTGCACACAAAGCATGCACCTGCCCACAAGGAATCTCACAAGGAATATGTGCCCTAATAATCCAAGGTAGGCGCTCATTCCAATGGCGCATAAAGCAAGTTAGGCGCTCATGCCTTTGGCGCCTCTTCCTTGCATGCAAAAAAAGACATGCATGCGCCACTAGCCTTGGCGCATGTGACCATGCATGTCATAAAACAAGCATGTGCCATAGCCTTAGGCGCCTACTTCAATCCAATGCTTCACATGTTGCGTACCTATTCAACCTATTCAACACTTACTCATCTATAAATAGGGCATCAACTCACAACATCTCATCATCTACAACACTAACAATCAATCTCTAAAACACTCCATCTTTACCACACTCAACCTCTGCAACACTTAACCTCTACATCACTATGTCTCTATTGACTATGGATGATGAACACCGAGGAACAATCGACAATATTTCGACATTTGTATGTTACTACTTCTTTTTACTTATTTCGTATTTATTTCTTATTTATGTTTTTATTGTATATTACTCCTTCTTATTTTATTTCTTAATTATATTTTATTAGGACCCAAAACAATTCCGATGTCGTGTACATGAATATGTACCCCATGCTCCTCTGATAGAACCATATATTAGAGGATGTGGTTTTGGAAATCTCCTCAACATAGTCTTGTACTCGGTTGACTACAAACTTATTCTTGCTTTGTTGGAGAGATGGAGACCCGAGACCCACACATTTCACCTTCCTTTGGTGAGTGTACTGTCACACTTGAGGATGTCTACATGTTGTTGTGTCTATGTATCGATGGTAAGGTCGTGAATGGTAGAGTTAACCAGGATAACTCTATCTGCAATGAATTATTGGGTGCCCCTTTGTGTGACAACCAAGCTGGGGGAGAGACATTCGGTCAAGCTAGAGGGCAGGGTATAAATTTAAGATATCTCAAACAATATTATGCGAGTATAATATTGACCGAAGAATCAACCGAGTATGAAAAAATAATTAAAGCTTGGTGTTATATTATGATTTTATTTGGTAAGTTTTTATTTCCAGAAAGTACTGGTAATACGGTAAATATTATGTATTTACTGTTGTTACGCAACAATAATAAGGTAAGCACATATAGTTGGGGTTTAGGTGTTTTGCCCCATCTATATAGTGTGATGTGTAAAAATGCTAAAAAAAATACTTGTACTTTTTATTCATGCTCGTATTTGCTACAAGCATGGGGTTGGTCAAGAATGTCGTCACTCGCCTTGGTAAACGAGAAGACATTCATATTTCCGTTTGCAACAAAGTAAGTTTAAAACTTTATCATATAATTAATTAGACTTTATATTACAATTAACTGTAAATAATATTTTTCAATTGTTTATGATCTAGGTGGTTAGTTAGAGGGATAAACTACAATAGGTGTCTGAAACACACTATAGTAGTCTATCACAATCAATTGGATCACATTGGACCAGACGATGTAATACTCCTACACAACTCTATATCAAATTATTTATCATCTAATCATGTCGTATTGTTGTACAGTTTATTTGGAGGCCATATCTGGGTATTGATCATCATGTTAACCATGATGATGTTGCAGTTTGGACAGCAAAGATATCAATTATCTGGTTCACTATTGTGGAGATGCACCAGAGTGACCAGGTAAAACTGCAGTTTGGCATGCAGCAACAAATTCCAGAACCTCCGACGTGTTTGGGAGATTGGCATAAAAAAAAGAGTTGATGCCCAATGGAATTATTCCGACTGGAGAGACTTCGCAAAAGAGATGTGTCGTCATTGGAGGAATTGACGACAACACATCTTAAACGAACCAGTCATACATGGTGCTAGACCAACTCAACAATATATGGTATGGTTTAGGTCGGTTACAACGCAATAATTTGTGTCTGAGCCAATGCATTTGATTGATCCATGTCAACTAGCTTCGTCATCATACGCCAACAACAAGTCCCCGTCGAACACCAATGTCAAACCACCCAAACCCAACAACCAACCTCACACCATCACCCTACCACATACACCCAACAACCAAACACCCAACTTCGCAACCCATTCATGCCAAACACCCAACCTCGCAATCCATTCATGTCACCCACCCAACCTCAAAACCAAGAATCAAACCCTACCCACCAACAATCATACGCAACCACCACAATAGTCTATAGTCCAGATGATTCATATGATTCACTTTATCGTAGCCCCCCACCAATGACCACTCAAACATCCCATCACCACAACACCTAACCATTGTTTAACTATAGTACACCTAGGAACCATTGTTTCGTTTCCAAAACAATTCAATGTCTCAATTCGGGCAACTATACCGTCCACAATTCAACCAACCACATTGACCCAACTACGACAACATTGACACTGAACTACATTACGGAAGCGCTGTTGGACAGAGCCCCCCTCCCCCGGGGCTATTGGGAACAAATGATGACACGTCTATCAAATACCGCTGAAACTTCCACCGTACCTTCACATCAGCCATCATTGGATCAGGTCAGCACACAAAGACCCCAAACACCTCAGGAAAATCGTGGGAGACCTTGAAGACAAACTAACGCGCCTGGATGTGGAACAGAGGAACATTTTGATCGGGTCAGTCATTGAATTTTTGGTCAATTCCATGTAACTTTTATTATAACATAAATAAATAAAAATTGCAATATCCTATTTAATTATTTGTTAAATAAACCATAAAAAATTTATAAAAAAAAAATCTTAAGGTGTATGCGCCAGATGAATTGGCGCATACACCAATGGACATGCACATGCGCCATGGTTGCTGGCGCCTCCATGCAATGCTTTGAAAGCATGCGACAACACCAATGGCGCCTCCTCTTTCTGTTAAATGGACGCGTCAGTTGATCTGGTGCATTTGTTTGGAAAGGTGGTTATTCCGGTAATTTTTTTGAAAAATTGATTATTTCAGAAATTAATTTGAAAAATATGATGGTTTTAAAAGAAAATTGTCTCTTTTCAATACATGTAATTTTTTTAATGAAATTTATATAAATATTATTTTTCTAAAATAATTAATTAATAAATATTAATAATTTATTTATATTAATATATTACAAAAATATATATTATAAATGTTAAATCAGTTTAGTTCATATTCATCTAATTTAAACTAATATATACTAATTAACTTGTGACATATTTAAAGATAAGTTAAAAATATTTTTGAAATTTTCTCAATTAATATTGCTTTTATTACAAAAACTAAAATATATATTCTTAATTTAATATATTATTTTTATTAAAATAATTTATAAAATATATTTATTAATTAATACTCCGGTTTCAAAATAATGATCGAATTATATAAAATTATTTGTTTCAAATCACGTTTAGTTTTAATATAATTGTAATATTTATTTTCCAATTACATTATTTAATTAATATCATCAATTTATTATTTTTTCACTCAATATTTATGATTATTTAAATACATCAATAATAAATAACAGTAGTTTAATAAAAAATATTATTTTTTCTTTTATTTATTATAATTTTTATAATTTATGTGAAATGACCAAATATAATAATTATTTTATAAAATTTAAAATAAAATAAAATAAATAATTGTATAATAAGATCTCAAATTGTTGTGAATTAAATAAATAAATATATGATAGTTATCCCTAAGCTTGAGATTCCTTAAATAAAACATTGATATTGCTATATTTTCCTATCTGACAATCACTCCATTTTCCCTACAATCTTCTACTTTCATCAAATTTTCAATCAAAAATGGGTATCCCTCACTTTCTTGCTATTCCATACCCAATTCCAGGTCATGTGAACCCCCTTATGCAATTATCTCATCTCCTCTCCAAACATGGCTGCAAGATCACTTTCCTCAACACAGACTACATCCACAAAAGAACCAACAACAATATTTCCATTTCTGACAAAAACAACCTTAAAAATGAACCAACAACAATAAACTTTGTGACACTTCCAGATGGTTTGGAACCTGAAGATGATAGAAGTGACCACAAGAAGGTTATTTTCTCAATAAAAAGAAACATGCCTTTGATGCTTCCAAAGGTGATAGAAGAAGTGAATGATTTGGATGTTGAGAATAAGATTTCTTGTATTATTGCTACTTTTAATATGGGATGGGCTTTGGAAGTTGGGGTCAATTTGGGAATTAAAGGTGTTCTTCTTTGGACTGCTTCTGCTACTTCTTTGGCTTGTTGTTATAGAATTCCTCAACTCATTCATAATGGAACTATTGATTCTCAAGGTATCAATTTTTTACTCGAGGCACTAATTCACTTTGGTTTGTGCTATCTTTGTACTTCTGTTTCTGTTTTTGCACATCTTGTATTTGCATTGCAGTTGTAGTTGTGATCATTGCGGTTAATGGTTTTAAATTGCAGTTGTAGTTGTGATCATTACGGTTAATGCAATGTGTATTATGGCCGTTGTGGTGTGAATTTTGGTTGAGAAGAGTTTGAAATACACCTTTAAAAATATTTAATGTTAAGATTTTTCGTAAGTAAATTGAGTTTTAGGATTCTAAATTTTAAGCTTTGACCGAAAATATTTGAAGAAACCAGGAAAGTTGTCTGATACATGATACAGTTTCTAATGTTGAAGGAGTCGTGATTTCAAAACACATGGCAATTGCGGTCAGATGTGGATTTGGAGATTATCGCATCAATGTGAGGTCTTTTATAATTTCCTTTTGTCACTGCAGGATTTCCAACAAAAGCACAAGAAATTCAGCTCTCCCCAAATATGCCTATGATGAACACTACAAACTTTCCATGGAGAGCCCATGACAAAATCTTATTCGATCATATTGTACAAGAGATGTCAACCGTAGAGCTAGGACATTGGTGGCTTTGCAACACAACTCATAATCTAGAGCATGCAACATTTTCCATCTCACCAAAGATTCTATCAATTGGTCCATTAATGTCAAATGAAATCAACAATAGTTCATTCTGGCAAGAAGACACAACATGTTTAGATTGGCTAGATCAACATCCACCTCAATCCGTCATATATGTTTCCTTCGGTAGTTTGGCGGTTATGGACCAAAACCAATTTAATGAACTCGCTTTAGGACTTGATCTCGTGAACAAGCCTTTTCTTTGGATTGTTCGTCCGAGTAATGACAACAAGGTAAACTATGTATATCCGGATGAATTTGTTGGAACTAAAGGGAAGATTGTTGGTTGGGGACCGCAGAAGAAAATATTGAACCATCCGTCTGTAGCGTGTTTCGTTAGTCATTGTGGTTGGAATTCTACTATAGAAGGTGTTTATTGCGGTGTACCTTTCTTGTGTTGGCCATTTTCCGGCGATCAATTTGTTAACAAGTCATATATTTGTGATGTGTGGAAGGTTGGAGTTGAACTAAACAAAGATGAAAATGGTTTAACGTCAAGAGAAGAGATAAAGGAGAAGGTGGAAGAATTGCTTGGAGATCAAGGAATACAAGAAAGATCCTTGAAGCTTAAGAAATTGACATTGGATAACATAGTAGAAGAAGGTCACTCTTCAAAGAATCTCAAAAACTTCATCAATTGGGCTAAGTAATAATAATTTAGTAATTGTGTTGGTTATTGTTGTAACATTGGATTTTGTCTATGTTTTATTTCATTTCTTTTTTAGCATACACTAGAAGAACATTTTCATGACACTTCATTTGGATTCTAGTTCTAGTTGTAGTGATAACATAGTGTTTGCAAAATGAAGAAATAATGCACATGAAGAAGCCTTAGAAAGCAACATGTTGTTTTCCCTTGTCTCCAATGGCATTGGGAAAAGTCTATGTTGTAAAGATAAGGGAGAGTCCAGCCATTGTTGCCAAGTCCATTTGAGAAATAAGATAAGACTCATAATCTTAGGTCAAACTATTTATCTTCTAGACAACATATTTTTTTAGAATATTTAAAATACGTGGAAATAGAAATCAGTTTTTCTAAATCAAAAATTCAAAAGTCTTCTGTTTCACAAGTCTTAACAAATTTATTTACATAAAAACTTCATGTGCCACAGCATAAGCTTTGACAAAAAGAATTCAATTTGTAATGCTAGTTGTGTTTGTGTTTATTCCACACTACTATCATGTGCCTATGCTAGGAATGGAAATATTAAGGTGCCATAATCAACTTAAATAACTTTGTAGTGAAGATTACAATGCACATGAACAGATGAGTTCATTTATTTCTGAACCTTGCTAAGGCAATGTCAAGTAAATGACAATAAAATTAACAATGCTAGTGAAAATTTAAATTTTCTTATCATTTGTTTCATTGACTATGTCTACTGAATTGGAATTAAATTATTGTCTCAACCACACTTGATAGTCTGATCCTTTGTCAACAAACTTCTGCCAGCTCCCTTCCAAACGGTTTTCCTTCGATGGATTCCAATCAAACTGACCAAGCTTCATAACTAGTGCATCGCCAACTTGAGCTACGTAGCCTTCATTGTTTGCATGGTATATCTTGATAGAGCTTCGACAATGGATCCCTGCCCGTCTTCGTGCCTCAATCAACTCGGTTATTACATCGTGGATGCCAAAATCGTAGAAATGGTCATAAAATATAACAGGCTGCACAAAATTGAAACGCAAAAAAGAAAGTGAAATATGAAACTTATGCATCAAGAGTGTATTAGAAGTTAATGTATTCAAAGCTTACAGTTCCGGGATGAGTCAAGATATATGCATATCCCTGCATGAGCTTATCTCGTGGGAACGGCCAGTGACCCTGAAAATAAAATGAAGTGTTGAATCCATTTTCTTCATTCTCTAAGCAAGACAAGGTTGTATTGAAATTTAAATCTAGTAACAGTATATGCAATAATGGCATGGATCAAAACTATTGAGGGACAAGGACCAAGACTTCAGAATCCGTGCAAAGAATAGGAATGAAAATTCAAGCCACAAGTTATTGCAATATTGATGAAGAAACAATGAAGTCTATGATTATTGAATTAAGAATCTAGGATTATGATTAATAACTTAGGCTAAGTAGGTTTTCCTAGTCAATTATATAGGTGAAATTTCGATCTTGTGATAAATTGAATACAACTTTTAACTATGTCAAAACAGTTTGACTTTAATTTATCTTTTATTACCGAAACAGCTAATACATAAGACTTATGTTATAAACATTTAATTAAGTTGTTTAATCAAACAGATTCTAAAGACTGACATGTTTTTAAATTTTGATTTGTTAGACACGTCTTTGACAGTATCTAAAGCATGCGCTTATACAAAGTGATATTCATCTGGTATAAATTCCACGTAATCATCGGTGTTGATATTTAATGCATCATATTTTGACAGAAAGAAACAGATTGCATACTTGTGTAGACCCTGTATCATGGTTCTCTAGGAACGTGACAGCACGAGAAGGCCACCATCCCATAACTCCTGTTGGTTTCCCTTGATGATCTATCATTCTCCAATATTCATTGTGCAGAGCGGAATGAAGAATCCCCTAGGAAAGTGTTAGCAACAGAATAACAATCTTTAGAATGCAGCAAGCAAGATCATATTAACACATTTTTTATGTTTTAACTCCCCTATCTTCAACTCATGGCATAAAATTAATCAAAACTTATGAAAAGAGAGTTGCAAAATAAGAAAAACAAGCAGTCAAATTGATGCTGGATTAGACATCACCAGGAAACTTCATTAATGTCTCGTAAAAGTACCTTCGTAGTTATATCAAATGCAGATGAAGTACCACCAGTTGCATTGATCCAATTAACTATCCGTTGCCGATGAGCATCTATTTATAAATGTTAGAACTAGCATGTCAGACAAAAGTATAGAAAATGGATATGCTGGAAACATTTGATTTTTTATCAGTAGAAACAAAATATAATAAAAAGCAATTAAGCAGACAATATCAGACTGTGATGTGGACACATACATATCACTATAATATTTCAGAAAGGTAAACAAAATGTTCAGACTATAGCATTATTATGTTAAAAATGTATTGCAGTAAATAAATAGTTGTTGCTATATTGGAATAGTCATATGCAATGTAGTTTCTAAAGGATACCAAGGTTTGCCAATCTAGTAGTTCTAACTATGATTATTCTAAAGCTGAAACTGTGTCATATCCTATGATATCAGATGTGTCTACTGACAACAGCTCAAATAACGTTTTGGTACCAAGTGGTGGGCTGCCAGTTACAAATGTTTGCTGGATTCCTTCTTTCCCCTCCCCACTTTTTATGGTTTTTGCTATGGCCAATTCGGACAGAGCAAATAACTACTAACCTATGAAGTACAAACACTAACACAGACACGACACTTGCATGTCGGCACCAAAAATAATTTGAGAAAATAGAAGTAATTGAATGTAACTACTTGGGTTGCTAGTGATACCTAAGACTCCCACTGATATGTGCACTACTACGATTTCTATTCATTTTGAAAACTGCTTCACAAAATTATTGCAAATGTCATCAAAGTTATGACAAATGAGATTTAAACCGACACATGTAGTTACATTCAATTACTTCCACAAGTTATAGGGTTTGAGTATTTTAGGTCCATAGTACAAAACATGGAGAAATAGAAGATGCAAGTCATCGAATTCAAGCAGGGTGGTTGAAATAGAGAAGGGCCTTGAGTCTTTTATGCAACGCAAAAGTACCGCTCAAGCTAAAGGGAAAATGTTATTGTACAACATTAAGACTGGCACCAGAATAAAATAAGCATAGCAAAGATGTTGATGTTGCATTAGATGTATGGTAAGACTAGACGGGATATGATTAGAAATGACAACATTAGAGAGAGGGTTAGGGTAATATCTGTAGTAGAAAAGATTGCGGAAACTCGGCTTAGGTGTTTGGGGGTGTAGAGAAGACCTGTAAACTTGGTCATAGGAATGATAAATTAGATAGAAGGTAGTCAAATCATTAGAGGCGGCAGAAACTAGATAGAACGTAGTCAAATCTATGAAAACTATAAGAGAAACTATTAGAACAAAAGCTCTAGAGATTAATAAGTTGATAAAATATGATATATGATAGAACATTATGAATTCATTTGATCCATGTAGTTAATCCACTTAGTAGGATAAGACTTGGTTGTTGTTATTGTTGTAAATTTGAACTGTCCTCTCTGTACTTAAAATTTGAATGATCCTTCTCAATAACTATCTTGTCCCATTAATTTAAATTCAACGTACATCACATTATTAGCCAGAAACATTTAAAAAAGTGAACTTATCAATTTTACTTGTGTGCATATAGTATTGGGAAATCAGCATCTACACTATAAATTTGAACACAACTCAAACTTTACTTTCCTCAATACACTAAGGGTAAATAATAACAAGTGTATATTTGGATGGGCGGTGAGTTTGGCAAAATCACTTAAACACCATGATTTTCTTGAAGCTCTAAAGTGTGGTTTTTTTGTCAAAATCGTGGTGACTGGCCGTGATTCTGTCAATCACATCGTCAATCCAAACATGCAGAGTAAATAATAACCTTGGTTGTAGCACAAACTTCCTTGTTCATAAGCTAAACTGTCCCAATATTCTCCAATGGAAAATGCAGGATTTGATGCTTCAATATATTCTTTAACATACGAGCCAGAGAAGCCCCTGTGGGCAGCAGATAAGAAGTTACCAAATTTTACATTAGAATTAGCTATGGAACAAAAACAACAAGAATATCTTCCAACGTTCCACATGATTAAATTCGAAACTAAATATCCATGGCATGCAAACATAGATCACTAAAACACTTTAGATGCTAGGCTCTTTTTAACATATTATCCATATGTTTGGAAAAGAATCACACCCACTCAATAACATTGATATGAGATATGAAGACAAGGCTTCTCTATTAACAATTTCATTATTTAGCTTCGACATTATCAGAGTGCAACTTAAATTTATGAAAATTTTCTTTTAAGCTAGTTCCCTTAAAGACTAATACTCCAGAGAAAAGTCTTCTTTTCTTCTTCTAAGAGTATGCTGACAATTTTGCAAGCTATTTTAGCATTTTCCAAGCTTAAGTGTTAAGTAAAGGACCAAACAATGGTTTTACGACTTTAACATGCCAACTCACCTGAATGACCATTCGTTTTACGGTAAAAAATAAATAAATAAATTATCATAAGCCTCCCCCCAAATATACTTTAGCATGAAAAATATTACTTTACAAAGTCAAGCCGCCATCCATCAAACCCTATATCATTGCGAAGCCAGTTCAACCATTCCTTGATATCTTTCCGCACAAAATCTTGAGAGTGGTCAACATTTGGTGCAGCATGGAAAATATCCCCTACATATACCAATAAAAAAAAGTCTAGATAAGGAAAAACCCAAAATCATCAATGTCATAGGTAATAAAACACTGTATTTTTCCATACTGTGGAAAAGGGTGGCACATTTATGCCTTCCAACTCGGGCGAACATTACACGGGTTAAGGAACTAAGACTTGGAAAGTGTTCATTGAAAAGTGCAGTATTTAATGCATGGGTAACTTTAAAAAAAATACCCCTTCTAATGAATACTTTCTACTTTGGATTCCATAACTAATGCCCTCAGCATTTACTTCCATTAAATTGGGATTTTATTCATTTGAAAAGACAGGAACAGCCTCAAAAAGCCTCCAATGTAATTACTTATCAAAAGAACAAGATTGGAATAGTATGTCTTGCTATGTATATATAAATATACCACTTGAAGGATTTCCACGCCCCTGAAAATTTGGATCATCACACACAATTGCTTCAGGTCCCCATGCTAGCTTGCCACCGAAAATGTTCCAAACACCATTTGGACTCTGAAACAAGTAAAAATTGTTTTTCTCGTTTTCTATGATAGACATTTAATAGCACACGTTTAACTTATCTACTAGTATAAGTTTTGTGAGACTGCTTGTGAGAAATTATAAGTACAGCTTATGACATTTTTTTACAAGCTTTTTTCAACTTACTTTCACAAGTTTCCTAAAATACCTTATACAGCTTATAGCATATACAAAAACAATTTTACTTTATTTTATCATTTGCTATAGAAATAGCTTATGTAAGCTTATACATAAGCGCTTATATTGATAAGCACTTGTGCAATAAACTGCAAATAAGTTGTTTATCCAATCAGATCCAAAAACGATACTATGAATCCATGATCAAAGCAATTATAGGATAACCAGCACCTCTAAATACATGCTGCCATAATTAACAAAATTCTATTTTCAGCATAATTTCCAACACCCCTTATGTCAGGCCCAATAGGTCTGGAGCATGGTTGATGCAGGAAACCCAATGGCGGACCAAAGACAGGATATGATATCATCTTAGGTTTTGAACTGGACCTAACTCATACTTACAAAATTGGCTTGTAAGGTGAGGATTGTTCAACCCTTATAAGCACTACAAATGTCATATCTCTAAGCAATATGAGACTAACCCGCCCTACACCCAGCAAAATGAAGGTGCTAGAAAAGCGGAGGTTGCAACGTAGGTAGCCTTAATTTTCTGCAATTAATAGGGCTAGAGTAAACTACATAGAGACAAAATTTCCAACACTCTGCCAACGACCATAATATCCTCAAAGCTTAAACCCTTAATCAATGGCCGAAGAACAGATGTTATCAGCTTTCACAAAAAATAAATTTCTGACAAAACGGTTTACCTGTTTATGTGCACATCGATGATTAAGTACAACATCTCCCAAGACCTATTTACATAGGAAACATCTTACAAAAATTAGAACCATACCAAACATAAAAGTTAAAACATAGTAAAATAATATGTATGCATAAGAAGTCAAACAGTAAGAAGAGACGTATAACAATTTGTCCCATAGAAATAGTTTAACTATTTAAATTCATTTATGCAACAGGAAAATTGATTAAAAAAAGTGTAATCGCTTACATACAAATGAAATCAAGTAAAATTATCATAACGAATTCTTTGCAGCACTATACACTAACTGAAATGGTTGCTGTGTTTTTACACAAAAGAAAAAGGTGCTTAACTACTCTCTTTAAGTCTCATAAAATAAAGCTTTGAATACTTCTAATTCTTCCTACCACCTAATATTTTAAAATAATGACTTCAACTAATTCCATGATTATTCAGATCAGTTTCCTTATTAGTGATTCAAACCACATAATTTAACAAAGAAGTTCTTATTCACAAACGAAATGTAAATTTATGCTTTGTATTATTTAAGAAAAAATATAGTTACTTTTGGATGTCGCATAGCCATTAAGTTTGAGATTATTGTAAAATTTGAGGAAAATAATCGCTCGAAAAACGTCTTCAGATATTCATTTTTTATGTCATTACCAGCACAACATACCAGCAGATCTTGAGAATGCAATTCCTCTATACAATGTTTAAGTTCTTCCATAGAACCATAGGATGAATTCAAGTTGTAAAGATCAGAAGGCATGTAACCTGCATATAGTGTATATTGTCATAAATGCATACCACAGTTCAATCATATATTAGTTCATAAAATAAACTTTTTTAGCATTAAATTGAAGAAGATTCTGAGGAAGAAAATTAAAAACACCACTATATCAGCTGTCTTGTGAAGAGAAAGCTTGTGAAAACATTTATCCTTAAATTATTGTGAGAAGTTTAATCTTGCACTTAGTTTCAAATAGAACTTATTCAACGCATGAAACCATGGTAGTCAAAATCGCGATCCCACTCGTAGGATTGTACGATTTTGCAATCTTGATGGGCTTGGGTGATTCTGGGAAGGCAAAAAATCGTATTTAGGTGGGAACGGTGGGATCGGCGTTCCTCCCGTTGCAGTTCTAAAACTTTTGAAATAGGACTTTTTTGGCTGTAACCTGTGCAGCATTTATTTCTCACACTTCATATCTACTTTCAATACAATCAGATTCTTTGTATTCGATATTCATTTCTGGTACATTAAAGTTTTTGAAGTTCAAATATACCTAACACCCCTTGTCACTCTTTTTATTTTTATTCATAACACTAGAATTTTTTAATATGAATTTTTATTTTTATTTTTATTTTTAATTTTATGCTTTGATTTGATTTTTTTTACTAAATTATGTTTTTATATGAATATATATGCAATATATGAGTTTGCGAAATTGATAGGATCTTACGATCCGTGTTACGATACTCCGAATTACGTTTTTGTGACCTCTCTTCGATCCCACGTACGATCTTGATTTCGACTACCTTGCATGATACTGTCATTTTTCAGCAATTAACAGATCCATGCTTATTTTAGATTATGCATATTATTTATACCCTTTTTTCAAAAAGTTGCCATAAAATAATACTCCCTCCATCTCGTAATAAATATCTTATTTGAACTCTGCGTGATTCTTAAGAAAATAATTAAATGTGTTGATTTTAATGATAAAATTAGTACTCCCTCCGTCCCACAATGAGTAACTCAGTTGACAATTTCACACAGATTAAGAAAAAGGAATAAATGAGAGAGAATGATATTTTTACTAAAGTACCATTATCATGTACTGGGAATGATGAAAGTAATATTAATTAGATGGTAAAATTGAAAAATATGCATTGAAAATTAAAATGAATCATTCATTTTGGGACACTCTTTTATTACAAATAGGTCACTCATTGTGGAACGGATGGAGTATCATTTACTAAAATACCCTTATTTATTATAGTTAGTGGAGTTGTTGAAATGAATGAAAGTTAATAAATACGGGTGAAGTAGTGGAAAAAAATAATAAATGTTGTATTGTATTTTAAAATGACATTTATTTTGAGACAAAAAATATACAAATGAGACACTTTTTATGAGACAGAGGGAGTAAAATACAAATTGAAAATTCTTTGGATATTCACTTAGATGAAATGAAAATATCAACCAGTTCAGTGGCATAAGCAAATACTATAAGGTAGCCATACCATGCATTACTTAGAACATGGCTAGAATATAATTACTGCAAAGGAATTAGTTCAGAAAATAAAATAAAATAAAACATAAATTAAGTGGGGAAAGTCTAAGAGAATCTGAGACTAAACTTTTAACAAACCATGTGAAACTCAAAAATTATCTTTTAATACTGAGAGCTGAAATATATGTAACCCAAAGCATCAAATTGAAGATACAACAACATTGGATCAGTCACCCTCATTGAAATTCTGTTGTGACAAACTGTAACAACATGCAACTAACAGCAGATAACAGGATTGCTAGCTAGCACACAGCCAACACTCCAATAACAATGCAACAGTAACCAAAGTTTCTTAACAGTGACAGAATAAGCACTGATACTATATGCATCCTAGAAAGAAGAAAGCATGTCTGTCAAACCTTGAGGGGCAACGGATTCTGTTGGTGGCGGCAGCCACACTGCAGTCACCCCGCATTTAGATAAATCAGCAGCTTTAGATGCCATCTCCTGGTACCAGTGCCTTCTCCAACTCTCCCAGTTAAATCCTTGAAACTTGAGAAAAATAAAATTCAATAAAGTTAATTTTTATTTATTTTTCTCTCCCTTTTGATTGTACCATGCTTATATATGCATTAGACAATGCATATGACAAATACTTGTAATATCCAAAGTTAACGAGCACCAATAGACATAATCATGCAGATAAATAATGTGTTAGTGTTTGAGGCATTTTTAGTGAGGAGAGAAAGATAAATAATGTGTTAGTGTTTGAGGCATTTTTAGTGAGGAGAGAAAGAGAGAATAAGGAAATAAGAATTGTATTATTAAATTGAATTATAATACTCAATTACAAAATATATACATCTAAGTGACTTGAATACTAAGTAAAATAACAAACTAAATAACAAACCTTAAATCCTAATTAACTTGTTTGGGCCACACAACTCAACTTGGATTATATCTAATATCTCAACATACCTCCATATAATTCAAGTTGTCGAAACACACTAATCATTGTCGATCTGAACTATTTCTAATTTCTTCAACTGGAATATCTTCGACTTCGACATCATTAATTGCTTCGTCGAAATCATAGCTTATCAATGGCTTGTCAATTGCATTACTAGAATTCCAATCCCAGGCAGAATTTTCATCAATCACAATATCTCGACTAATCATAATCTTCTGATTAATTGGATTGAACAGCATGTATGCTCTAGTCTTATAATATCCTACCAGAATCATAGGTTCACTCTTGTCATCAAGCTCCATTCTTCTTGCATCAGGAACATGCTTGTAACACATAGAGCCAAACACCTTCAGATGACTCACTGATGGTCGTCTGCCACTCCACGATTCTTCAGGAACCTTGTTCTTCAACTTCTTGGTAGGACACCTGTTCAGTATATAAACAGCAGTCAAAACAACTTCACCCTATATGGATTTTGGCAAAGTCTTCTGCTTCAGCATGCATCTCGCCATGTCCAACATGATCTTGTTTCTTCTTTCTGCTATGCCATTATGTTGAGTATAAGGAGCAGTTACCTCATGATCAACACCATATTCTGCACATAATGCTTCAAATATCTTAGATGTGTATTCGCCACCTCCATCTGTTCGCAGAACCTTGATCTTCTTTTCACTCTGATTTTCGACAAACATCTTGAATCTCTTAAAGATTTCGAATACTTTGTTCTTTCTCTTGATCACATAGATCCACAGCTTTCGAAACAAAATACTTGTTTCCACCAATGTTATGCTCTTCAAAAGGACCACATACGTCTGAATGTACAACTTCGAGTATGCAGGAGGATCTCATTGGCATAGTCGAAATGAAAGACTTCATGGACTGCTTTTCGACTAGACAACCTTCACAGAGTTTGTCGGGCATCTCAAGACTTGGTATACCAGTTACCATATCTTGAGTGATCAGTTGATTGAGCGACCTAAAATTCAGATGGCCAGACCTCAGATGCCACAACCAACTATTTTTGTGGTCTACAACTGTTTTCACACATTGTACCTCAGTCGAACTGATCATGGTCTTAAATGTTCTATTCTTCGACAGAGGAGATTTCAAGACCAAGTTATTCTGAATGTCGAAAAGTTCTAGGGCTCCATCTTTCATAACCACTGGGAATCCCTTTTCGACCAGTTATCCAACACTTAGCATATTGCACTTCATTCCAGGGACATAGAGTACATCTTTGATCAAGGCTTTCGCTCCATTACTCCTATGAATAACTATGTTGTTAGTACCTTCAGCTTGCAACGAGCTATTATCAGCAAGTTTGACCTTGCTCTTCTTCGACTCGTCGAAATCTACTAACCATACTTTTCGACCAGTCATGTGATTCGAGCAGCCTAAGTCGAGGAACCAGATCTTGGATTCGACATGGTCATCAACTGCAGCCATGACCACCATATCATCAGAATCATCTCAATCTTGGCGTGCAAGGTTCGCTCCTTCGTGTCTTTCCTGTACCAACAATGCTTGGCCGAGTGATCCCACCTTTCACAGTTATAGCACTGCACGCCTTTTTTCTCTTTGTCTTTCTGATAGGAATTTCCTTCTCCTCTTTTCGAGAATTCAGAAGCTCTATCATCGACCTTATGCTTGTGAGGATTCGACCAAGACTTCTTACCCTGAGTCTTGTCGATTTTGCCTTTGAACTTGTTGGAACCACCATTCTTCTTCCTTGACTGAGTCTGTAGTGCCTGTATCGATTCTTGAACTCCTTTCCTTTCGACAATCCTAATCTCATGTTCCTCCAACAAACCAACCAAATCTTTCAGTTTTAGGGTTTCAAGATTGTTGGATTCTTGAATAGCTACAATAACGTGATCAAAGTGAGAGGTCAACGTACGCATTACCTTCTCAACTATCATCTTATCAGTTAGGGTTTCACCACAACCCTTCATGAGAAGAACAAGTTTCTACACCTTCGACACATAGCCTGCAATCTTTTCGTCTTCTCCCATCGACAACAATTCATTTTGTCGTCGCAAAGTTTGCAACTTTACAACCTTGACTTTCTCGCCTCCTTCATAGTACTTGACAAGAATATCCCATGCCTCCTTCGCCGATTCAGTATGAGCGATTCTATCAAAATTAGCCGCATCAACCGCCGATTGGATGTAAAACGCCGTCTTGCAATCATTCTTCTCGGCATCCTTGTGAGCGGTTCTCTGTGCCTCGGTTGCATCTTCACCAACCGCAGGAACACCATTGGTAACCACTTCTAGGGTTTCATGAAAGTCAAATAGAGATTGCATTTGTTTTCTCCATCGAAGCCAATTCTTGTCATCAAGAGTTGGAAGGGAGTTTGGTAAATTTCCGTTACCATTCATTGTTGCAACGATTGATCAACAACAACCCACGATTCCGGAAACACGATCTCTGACGTGTGATTCTTGAAAACACGATCAAGAATCTAACTGGAACTCTAGATATCAATTAGTGTTTGAAACACATTTAGTGAGGAGAGAAAGAGAAAATAAGAAAATAAGAATTGTATTATTGTATTGAATTATAATACTAAATTAAAATGTCTATTTATATACACATAAGTGACTTGAATACTAAGTCTCAGAATTTGGGTTTGGCCTACCTCATCCCTACAAAACCGGTTGGTAGAGTGAGGAGGTTGGTAGAGTGAGGATTGCCCCCACTTATAAACACAACACAGGTCATATCTCTAAGCAATGTGGGACTAAATCCACCCCTTCAAAGCCAATACAATGAAGGTGTTGGGGCTGCAATTAAGCCAAGCCAAAGTGTCGCAATTAAGGCGACTTGGGGCACACCGCAATTAAGGCGAAAAGTCCAACTCACACCCTCACGCTTGGGCCTCAAAGAGCCCGAAGCGTGGACGATGCGGGAAACCCAACAATAGATCTAGGATATGCTCTGATACTATCTCAGAATTTGGGTTGGGCCTAACTCATTCCTACAAAACCGGTTGGTAGAGTGAGGATTATCCCCACTTATAAACACAATACAGGCCATATCTCTAAACAATGTGGGACTAAATCCACCCCTTCAAAACCAACACAATGAAGGTGTTGGGGCTGCAATTAAGGTAAGCAAAAGTGTCGCAATTAAGGCAACTAGGGACAGACCGCAATTAAGGCGGAAAGTCCAACACTAAGTAAAATAACAAACTAAGTAACAAACTCTAAACCCTAACTAGCTTTGGATTTGGGCCACACGATCCAACTTGGATTATATCTAATATCTCAACACAATGCATGTCTTACCATGAAACACTACTTTATGAAATGAATGGTAAATTAGTTTAAAGCATTGATAAAAATAGGATATAGGGCACAAGCTCTAAATGCTTCATGTTTCTGCTGCACATTACAGCATTTGAATGTGTGTGTATCAATTCAAAATATGATTATTGCATAATCTTACACATTTTTTTATAATCACAGAAATATTTTGTTTCTAGTCCGGGAAGAACATGATAAAGAACATATATAACCCACAAAGATCATAAGATTGGAACCTCCAAAGATGGAATGGCACACAATTCACCAAGAATTTGGTCAAATGAGAAAACCATCAACATGATTTTCTTGATTGAAACTGCAAGCCCAAATTTCAAACTACAAGATCCTATTAGAAGCATAACTTGAAAAACCAATATGAAGCAGTGCTTCAAACATTATGCAACAGTCATACTTTGGACCACTAGAACAACAATTATATCAAAAGTAGCACAAAGAACATTTAACAAACTCGGACACATGAGTTCAGAAGCAGCCCAGGCATCATATTAATGTCAACCAATTCCGCCAATGAGTGATGACATCTCGTGCGCTTAGAAAGTAAACTACAAGCAAAAGGCATATTCATGAATAGCATTTAGTGTTCAAAATAAGAAGTTAGAATTTTCACCTACAGGTCAAGGAATATACCCAACCATTTAACAGAAGGGATCGCCAAGCTATAAATGTTTCAAAATATTAAGCAAAAAATACAATGTAAACATAAGCTGGTCCAAGAATAGTTAAATTGAATAACCACGAGAGTTGCATAATAAAAGGGGGAGAAAACTACATTCTATTGAATCACCAGATTTAAGCAACTCAACATGCATTTGGAGCTTATACAATGTAAAAACACATGATCGGTCAAATTATTGGGTTGGTAAATACTAACCACAATCTCTCGGCCTGTTCCTGTTCCTGGCTCTGCATTTGTGTCATGTTTACATGGGAGAGGTGAACCACATTAACAAAATAAATCTTCCAAAAGAAATTTTAAAATTTCATTTCAAAAATGCAGACACGTGACCTAGTATTTTTTGTTCAGGGGCTCTCTCTGACTTCTTTCGAAGAGCACGTTCCAATGCCTTCCTCTTTCTCTCAATTGTTTCTCTTTCAAAAACATGTTCAATTAAATGATCCCCTTCCTTTGGCTTTTCTCGAGCAATAGACCATACTTCATCGGCTTTAGGCAACTCCAAGGATTTGAACTTTGATGCCAATGCTTCAGCTACATCAGTTTTTTTTGGTGGAAATTTGGGAATGACAGCCTTAATCCTTCTTGCCATCCACTGAGGTATATCTCTACGAGGACCGTCACTCAGTAGTTTCCATTTTTGTGAATCAACATCGGTCAAAAGGTCTATCCTCCCACCATTAACAACATATATTGAACCTTCATCCTCTTCATCTAGTTTTCTTTCTTTCATAAGCAGTGATTCAACCATTTCAGCTCTCTGTCTCCACATCTTCAAAGCATCTTCTGATGTCATTAATGACCTCTGCAGTGCTTCACATCTTCTGAGGTAGGCATTATCTTTACTAAGGACAACTTCTTTGGAAGCATCAATAGTAGCCTTTATATTTTTCAAGTCAGTTTTAAAAGCCTTGGAAATTGCCTTCGTCTTGTCCGCCACATCTTTTCTCACTTTCTCCATTAATGACTTCATCTCCTCTTCTTTCTGTAGAATGGTTTTCTTGCTTAACTCTTGAAGATCAAGCAAAGCTTTCTCTGCATCAATGGCTCTTTGTTCAAATGCCTTCATCTGTTGTCTGGTGTGCTCCAATTCTATGTTCAGTCTAGCAACCTCATTTCTTGCAACCGTCAACTGAGATTCTATATCATTTAGCATTCCTTGTAACTTGATATTTTCTACCTGGACAGAGGCAATTTCTGTAAATGGAGAAGTACCGTCTATAAATGTTTCCATGGTCTCTTTTGCATGTTCGCCTGCTTCCTCTGCCACCGCAAGAGCCCTTTCTATAGCATATTTTGAGTTCTCTATGATGGATGATATTGTACCCTCAGTTGCATCCTTAATTTGCTTTTCAATCAGATGAGCTGCTTCAGCAGCAGTGGTTTCAGCAGATGAAATTCTGAGTTGAGCATCTTCTAGTATATGAGAAGTTGCCTGCTGGAAAGCAACCTCCGCTAACTTTTCAACCTGCACTGCAAGATCAACAGCATCTTGTTTGGCAAGGACCAGCTTAGATTGCAGAGAGAACTTCTCTTCAACGGATTCCTCCAGATTTTTCTCGAAAAAAGATTTGGCAGACTCAAGCTCAGATATAGCTACTTCTTTGTCATGTACAATGGCAGCAATGTATTCCTGGTTTTTGGCCTCAGAACGTGCAAGTTCTTCAAGCAATTGATCTCTCTCTTTCTCTATAGCCTCTTGTCTGTCTTGTGCCTCTGAAAGAGCTTTCTTGGCTGTCGTTAATTCATCTTCTATTCCCAGAACTTCATTTTTCCCTGAATAACCCTCTTGATCATCAACTACATCGGTAAACATTTGATCATCATTCTGTCACAGAAATAGAAGAAAATATAGGTCACTAGCCCATTATTACAAATAATAACTTTTGTCATTTGTGTCTACTCAATATTTCATTATTCAAAGATATGAAACTCGGTTTGTCACCTTTCTGTAGCTCAGATATTCAAAATGGCGTTGAGCCAAAAAAAAGTATTATTGAGAATGATGCAAACATCTAAATACACTTTTAATAGAGAACTAGAATTGATTGTAAGAACTGGACAGGTGTGTCTAGATATTTAGAGGTAAAAACGGAAAGTTGATAAGATAATCTTAGTTAAAATATATACAGTTTAGGAAAAATTAGTACCTATTTGATTTGAGAAAATGTATTCAATTTTCATTTTCTACTTTCACTTTTAATTGCAAAAATATCAGTTTCTTTCCAGTTTTCAAAAGCATGTAAAGGAAACAGTGAAAAAATTGTTTTCGACATTTCTATTCAAATATCTAAAAAGGAAAAGGTAAAAAAATAAAGTGTTTTAACCATCTTTGTACAAATCATTAGAAACAAGAAATAAAGTGAATTTATGTGTAGCTCAAAGTGAAGACAGGAAATATTTTCTCAACAAAATGTCCTAAACTACTCAAAAATTTAATAGTATTCAAAGAGCAGTTAATGAGTAACTACTCAATGGCTCATGTGGTCAATGTGAATCGTTCCTAGACTAGAAAGATTTTCCCTAAAAACTGCTTTTATGTGATTGTTAGACTTAAACTTTACATACTTGGCCCCACATTTGGAGTGTGATCACCAGGAAATTAGGATAGACCAGCTATGGAGGACTGTTGTATATACTGATAGTTATGAATGTGTATTGATTTAAGTAATCACCCAAAATGGTTTTTAATCCTTGGTGATAAATGTTATAAACTTTCTTGAATCGTGCCAAATGAAATTCCTAAGGGATTGTTAAAAGTAAACAGCTAAACACAGTCCTTATGAAGAGTGTCTGTGGATTTTTATTTGGCTAGTTCCAAAGAGAAAAAGGATATAACTTTGATTAAACTTCCTATCATTATATTGTTCCATAACCTTGTTAAATCTTCTCCGTGTTAATAAACATCCGATAAAAAAAATTCTTAGATATAAAACAAAAGCTTCCACTTCAATATTTGTTCAAGGACCACTCCATTCATTCTAAGAAATGTACACAGGGAAGTCCTTACATTGTGTGAAAAAACTGTGTGTACTGATTTGAAGATCCTCTTGTCAGCAAAGGAAAATTTTCTGCAATAAGATAAACACAGAAGATTAAGGGGGTGTTCTTAAGAACTTATTTGGAATTACTTCATGATATAAGCACCTGCAAAAGTGTTCAAAAATAACTTATGACATACTTACGAGCTATTTTCAACTTATTTAATAGGATCGGCAAGATAGCTTATATAAACAGTTCATAAGAAACTTATCCCACATCCCCTATTTGACTCCCATCCACCCCCAAGTTCTGCATTTATATAAAAACCAAATATTGAGAATGCAAATAGCTTTTCAACGTACATATCCAAACGCAAATAGTTTATTAAACTTGAGCATTTATCACTTCAATTTCTTCTTACTAAACAAGCTAATTGAGTTGTTAACTCAATCTTGAGAGAAAAATTATAAACATATGTTAATAAAGTTATCCCAAGGTTTGAACCCTATAACTCCTGCTTGAAACTCCGTCGATTTTTCTTAGATCACAAACTGGGCTACCTACTTCGAACAAACGTATGAAGTGGAAAAATGGTTGATGTTATTCTTCAAAATACAACATAAAGTTCAATTATGCCAAGCACACCTGTTTCTTCTCGACAAAGTTGAAGTTATTCCACGGACAAAAGGGTGCCTCGGAACAAATGGATACCGCTTTAAAACTCCCAAAGCTGCTGCATCAGGCAACACAACAGCTCCCATTTTATGCCTGTAAAATGTAATTACACAATCATTCATGTACCATCTTACGGTATTCTATCAGCATGGTAAATATAGATGCACGTTGGATTGACGGTAAATTTGGCAGAATCGCATTGAACCATATTGATTTTAACAAAAGCTATTTTCGGAGCTTCTAAAAATCATGCTGACACTGCAATTTAATCAAATTCACTGTGAATCCAACTTTCATTAAATAATAACATTAAAAGCCGAACGCGGCATGCTTAGGGTCTATTTGGATTAGCTTATTTGAATTTATCTAATAGTATAAGTTTTGTGACACTATTTGGAGGACTTTATCAAAATAGCTTATAGCTTATGACATTTTTCATAAATTTTTTGAACTTATTTTTGTAAATTCTTAAGATAACTAATGAAAACCACTATTAGCAAAATCAATTTAAATTCATTTTGTCATTTGTTGTAAAAATAGCTTTTGTGAAACTATCATAAGCAATTATTTTAATAAGCACTTGTGTTACTCCTTTTTTCTTTTTCCCGGATCTCCTTAACTTTCTATATATGACATCAACAATTATCAACAAAGATAATCCTAAAAATGAAAATTGAAAGGAAAAAAAATTGATAATTAGTATACGAAAACAAGGATTACACTAACTGATTCATACTATAAATTTATAAATTAGTTGAACGGCACTGTTAATAGAGTGATCTGTAATGAAATGCAACTTCCAAATTAAAAAATAAGTAAAAATGATAAACGAGTTTGGAGAATTTTTCTTACCTTGTTTGAAGTATGCGAGTCTAAGCTTTTCCTACTGATCTCGATTTTGCTTAAATTTGGAAAGAGTGAAGTGGTTACATTTGAGATCAATGTTGAATTGGAATTTTGAAATGCCGGGAAGAGGTTAGAATCAAGGACGGTGCTGCAATGGCGCGGATACGGAGAGGTTTCAACGGCCGGAAAGATGAATCACGGAAAGTGTAAGAGGATGAAAGTAAAAAGGGGAAAAAGAGAGTGTAGAATCACGTTTGAAGAGTCAAAGTTGGAGCTGAAAGCGATTAGAAAGCGATTAAAAAGCGAGAACTAAAGAAAAATCGCTTTTAGGAGAAGTCTTTTTCTGCGGGGGATTTTTTTTTAAAGTAAAAATGCTTTACAACTTCATTATCATTGGTGAGTCACTTATTGTGACCTTCTCACTCGGTTGGCTTTTGTTAGAGGGGAAGAGAGATTATTTTAAATTGTTTATTTTTGGTTTAATGTCTTTTTAGGGAGAAGAGATGGGGAGTTTAATAGCAATGTTATTATTACCCCATTTTATATGTCAATATATTGTTAATCGTATTTATATATGAATAGTATTTTTTAATAAAAAATATATTTTATAAACAGCGATAGGATTTTATGAATAGCATTTATAATTTAATTAATAAAATATAAATAATTAGTTAATAAAGTGATAAAACTGATTAATAAACACATAATTATTTAAAATAATTTTTAATGTAAAATAAAATTGATTAATAAAATATAAAAAGTTGATTAATAAAATGATAAAAGTGGTTAATAGATATTTAAATATTAAAAATATATTTTTATAATAAAACAAAGTTGATTAATAAAATATATAATATTAGTTAATAAAAATATAAAATTGATTAATCATATTAATTTTAAAAATAATAATAATAGTTTTATATATTTTTATAAAAAAATATTTATTATTATAATATTTTAAATATATGTAACTCTAGCCGGTAGATCCATTAAAATATAAAATTATGTAAATTAAAAACAAAGGCACATGTAGATGTAGCATGAGAGAAAATTTAATGATAAAAAATTAAAAAAAGTATTGTTTGTGGTGTAGATGTACCTTTATAGAAATATCATTATGGGGAGTTTAATACCTAGTCACATGTCTTTATTTGGGTACTTAAGATGGATATCACATTTATTTATTCCTATTTATTAATTTTAATACTTAATAACCACTCTTAAATATGGTAAAATAGATTGGATCGGTCGAATCTTCTATTCTTAATGAGTCGAACTTAGGTTTCCGATCCACCCTTTTATTTTGATAGTTTTATTGTTTTTATGGGCTTTAACGGGCGCCGACATAAATAAGACAAATATAATTTTTTGTATTTTAAGTACTCCCTCCGTTCCTTTTTAAGTGTCATTTTTTGACTTTTTACACATACCAAGGAAGCTAATCATTATTATTACTTTTCAAACAATAATTCTTCTTTTACCTATAATACCCTTAATTATTTATTACATTCACTTTATTTTTTCTCTCTCTGCAATTATTATCTAGGGGTAATTTTGACAAAATTGCAATTAATACTACCTTGAACTTTGCAAGTGACAATTAAAAAGAAACAAATTTTTTATAAGAAAGTGACACTTATAAAGGAACGGAGGGAGTATTTGTTTTGGAGTTTGAAGGGATTGGATATTTGAAAAAAAGGGAATCAATTAGTAAAAAGAATTGGTGGATTTATATGGAGAAGAATTAGGGGGTTTCATTTTATTCATTAAAAAAACCCTTTTTATTTGTTTATTTGCAAGGACTATCTAGAAGGCAGCGTAATGTTCACCAAGAGTAAGTGGATAATGTTTGTCGCCCAAAGCATGGCTCTAGTCACCTTTTACTTTCAATGTTCGCTCATTTATCGTAACGGACGTCCCTCATTTGACGAAATCATCCATTTAATGGGTTACTCACCCACTTGCGATAATGTGGAACGTGACATGTCCATACAGTAACGGCTTGAAAGGCAGACAAATATGAGGGACACGTTCCTAAGAAGAATAAGGAAATACCCACTCATTTCCCATGTTCTTTAGAGATATGATTGTTATTACTTTGAGTTTGGGATCCCCGCCCAAAATGACTTATATAAATATCTCAATCCTAAGGTTGAGAGGACATTCAATTTTACTCGTAAATGTAACACCCTTCTACCCAAACGACATATTTAAAGAATTTATCAGAGTACAACATGTAGAAGAGTTTACATTTCATCCAACTTAACACTCATCACTTTACAACATAAAAATATTTCATTTATCTTAATAAAACTTCGCAGCGGACAAAAACACAATTAACGATTTATATAAATGTTTCAACAAAACATATCAATAATTTAGTCTTCATACACAACTTAAATAATAATATAATCTCTATTGAATCCCATAACCCCGGTGTCACATGACCAGAGCATTGACTCGACTCTGTAGAATAACTCTACACTTATTCTTCACCTCAACAAAAGCTACTCCTCATTATCTACACATTGCTCATCATAGATGAACATAAACACATGCAGAAGGGGTGAGAATTACATTATTAAATAATAATATAACGACCGAAATATAAACATAAATATATTTCACATATACCAACACAATTCATCATAATCATCATAATCCATAACCTCATGAACATCAACAACACAACACATCAAATGCAATGCACACACCCATGCATGACTCAACACGACTCGGTATACCCATTTTGTGACCAACTACAGGATCACTACTCCCAGATTCATCACCATAGAATCCGAGTTCCCCGTAAGGAACCAAGCCTATCAACAAGCCCGGAGTCAACAACATCATTGGAACTCAGTCCGTTCATCACTAGGCATCGGCCTTTCATGAATGCATGCACACCAAGCATGCATCATAATCAACATAGCAACAACAGCATCATATAGTCATGTTATCATCATCATTAACACATTCTATCATAAAGACATATCACATCATGACACATAATCAAACACCGCATTATCACACCCTAATAATATCTATATCCCTCAAAGCAACGGGAAATGATCCCTCGTATACTATGCATCAGCTAAGTTACCTCGCTCAGCCTAACAACCGAAACTGCACAACAACAGCCCAGGAAGGACCACAAGTCTGCCCATACGCGTATTGCCTATGCTCATACGCGTATTGCCCACGTCTGACCAACCCCATACGCGTATTGCCCATGTCCATACGCGTATGCTACGCGTATCACATTCCCATACGCGTACCACCAGAGACCAACCCACGTTCAAAACATCATCTTCCTCATCCATACGCGTATTGCCTAGTGCCATACGCGTACCAGGCCATCTCATACGCGTATTGCCTAGTGCCATACGCGTATGACCAGAAATCAGACCTCCAGATCTGCCATGGCTTTCTCTACTACGAGATCTATCCAAATTCATCCCTCCACAGTCCAAATTTCGCACACAATCACTCATATCATCTAGTACAATTAGTCTCCTATTCGATTTCACAATCCTAACATCATTGCATATAATTTCTACGAATTCCTTCGATTAAAATCCCAATTTCGTTCATCTAATATTTCACCATTTTCAGCATATTATTATTTAATAAGGTTCAGACCCCTTACCTCTTTGGATTGAAGGAAGCTCTGAGCAATCTTTGGTCTTTTCCTCTTCCTTCTCTTTCTCTTCAGCGCTTCTCCCTTTTCTGACTCTGAGGCAAAATACGTGAAAATGAAAACCTTCAGTTATCTCCTTTGGCCTCTTTTACCCAATTCCACTTTTACCCTTCCACTCTTCATATTCCAATTATATTATTTATTTAATTATTATTAAAATAAATAATATCTATAATAATAATAATAATAATAATAATCCAATAATTCAACTTTATTTAATTAAATTAATAAAATACTATTAACTCAATTAAATAATTCTCTTATTTTAATCGGGGTGTTACAACTCTCCCCCACTTTAGAAGTTTTCGTCCTCGAAAACATACCTCAAGCAAATAGAGTCGGATACGACTCCTTCATCTGATCTTCACGCTCCCAAGTCAAGCTCTCACCAGCTGGACCTCCCCAAACAACTTTCACTAGAGCAATTTTCTTACCTCTCAGGGTCTTCTCTTCTCGGTCATCTATCCGAATTGGCAACACCTCAACGGTCAAATTATCCCTCACCTGGATATCATCCAACTGAACAACATGCGACGGATCCGCAATATACTTTCTTAACTGAGATACATGAAACACGTCATGCAGATTAGAAAGCGACGGCGGTAAAGCTATCCGATACGCCACTTCCCCAACCCTCTTCAAAATCTGATACGGACCCACAAACCTCGGAGTAAGCTTTTTAGACTTTAAAGCTCTACCCACACCTGTCGTCGGAGTAACTCTCAAGAACACATGATCTCCCTCTTGGAACTCAAGTGCTTTTCTCCTCTTATCATGATAACTCTTCTGACGACTCTGAGAAATCTTCATCTTCTCCTGAATCATCTTAACCTTTTCAGTCGTCTGCTGCACAATCTCAGGTCCGAGTACAACACTCTCACCTGACTCATACCAACACAATGGAGTTCTACACCTCCTACCATACAATGCTTCATATGGAGCCATACCGATACTAGCATGAAAACTATTATTGTAAGTAAACTCCACCAACGGCAAATAACTATCCCAAGAACCACTCTGCTCCAACACACAAGCTCTCAACAAATCCTCCAAGGATTGGATAGTTCTTTCAGTCTGACCGTCAGTCTGAGGATGATAAGCTGAACTCAACCTCAACTTAGTCCCCAACGCTTTCTGCAAACTTTCCCAAAATCTAGAAGTAAATCTGGGATCTCTATCAGACACAATACTGGATGGAATACCATGCAGCCTCACTATCTCCTCAATATACAACTCTGCCAACTTCTCTAAAGAGTGATTAATCTTCATCGGCAAGAAATGCGCCGACTTAGTCAATCGATCCACAATCACCCAAATAGAATCATTACCTTTCACCGTCCTCGGCAGTCCCGTCACAAAATCCATGGAAATGCTATCCCACTTCCATTCAGGAATCTTCAAAGGTTGCATCATACCTGTCGGTTTCTGATGTTCAATCTTTGACTTCTGACAAGTCAAACAGGCATACACAAACTTAGCAACATCTCTTTTCATACCCGCCCACCAAAACAATTTCTTCAAATCTTGATACATTTTAGTTGCACCTGGATGGATACTCAATCCACTCCTATGGCCCTCTTCAAGAATACTCTTTTTCAATTCAGACACCTCAGGAACACAAACTCTACCTTTAAATCGCAGGATGCCATTCCCATCAATCTCAAAATTACCACCATTACCCTGGTTAACCATAGTAATATGATCGACTAGAGCGACATCAACTTGCTGACCATTCCGAATATCTTCCAGAATTCCACTAGTCAACTTCAGCATACCCAACTTTACACTATCAGCGGAAACTTCACAACCCAAACTCATATCACGGAACTGTTCAATTAACTCAAGCTCCCGAACCATCATCATAGACATATGTAGAGACTTTCTACTCAGCGCATCTGCAACTACATTAGCCTTACCGGGATGATAACTCAATTCGAAGTCAAAATCCTTCAGTAATTCTAACCACCTTCTCTGCCTCATATTTAACTCTTTCTGATCAAACAGATACTTCAGACTCTTGTGATCACTGAACACTTCGAATCTGGAACCATACAGATAATGCCTCCACATTTTCAACACGAATACAACAGCTGCAAGTTCTAGATCATGCGTAGGATAATTTCTCTCATGAACTTTCAACTGTCTAGAAGCATAAGCTACAACTTTGCCGTTCTGCATCAAAACACCACCAAGACCCATCAAAGAAGCATCACAATAAACAACGAAGGGCTCACCAGGATTAGGCAAGATCAACACTGGAGCACTGGTCAACCGCCTCTTCAACTCAGCAAAACTCGCTTCACAAGCTGTATCCCACACATACACTTGACCCTTCTTAGTCAACTGCGTCAACGGCAATGCCAACTTAGAGAAGCCTTCAATAAATCTGCGATAATAACCAGCTAACCCCAGAAAACTGCGTATCTCAGTAGCAGACTTCGGAGTCTCCCACTGTAATACAGCAACAACTTTAGCAGGATCGACAGAAATCCCACCACTCGAAATCACATGGCCAAGGAAACTCACTTCTTTCAACCAGAACTCACATTTAGATAACTTTGCATATAATTTCTTTTCTCTTAACACCTGCAAAACAATTCTCAGATGTCCTGCATGCTCTTCTTCCGTCTTAGAATATATCAATATATCATCTATGAACACCACAACAAAATTATCAAGGTACGGGTGAAATATACGATTCATATATTCCATAAACACACCTGGAGCATTAGACACACCGAACGGCATCACAGTGTATTCATAATGACCATACCTCGTACGGAAAGCAGTCTTCGCAATATCATCTGACTTCACTCGGATCTGATGATAACCCGACCGCAAATCAATCTTACTGAAAACATGAGCTCCAACCAACTGGTCCATCAAATCATCAATCCTCGGCAATGGATACCGATTCTTGATAGTTACCTTATTCAACTGCCGATAATCGACACACAACCTCATCGTACCTTCTTTCTTCTTCACTAACAATACTGGTGCACCCCAAGGAGAAACACTTGGACGCACAAACTTCTTCTCAAGCAATTCTTCAAGTTGCTTCTTCAATTCAACTAATTCAGTTGCCGACATTCTATAAGGAGACATCGACACTGGACTCGTACCTGGTATTAAGTCAATGGCAAATTTGACTTCACGTTCTGGAGGTAAATCACTTACATCCTCCGGAAACACATCCTGAAATTCACAGACAACAGGCAAATCTACACTCACTACTTTCTTATCCGCTTGTAGAGACGCAAATAAAGCGAATACCTGAGCTTCATCTTTCACAAAATCCCCTATCTGCCTAGCAGATAGAAATCTTGCCTCATCATTCTCACCAACTTCAGAGAACCGCACCGTCTTCCTATAGCAGTCGATGAACACGCCATAGAATCCTAGCCAATTCATTCCCAGAATAATATCAATTTGGTGCAAGGGTAAGCACACCAAATCAACCACGAACTCTCTCTCGAAGATCGTCAGATGACAACCTCGACAAACAACAGAAGTCTTCACAGAACCATTAGCAGGAGTATCTATCACCATACTTCCGCCTAGGGACGACATAATCACACCAATCCTGGTCGCACACTCATACGAAATGAACGAATGAGTAGCACCAGTGTCAACAATAGCAAGCAATTCAACATTATTAATCAAGCAAGTACCTTTAATCAGATTATCTTCTTTAGGAGCTTCAGCCCCACTCAGAGCAAACACCCTACCAGTAGTATGAGCTGCAGTAGCCGCCTTCTTCGGTTTCGAGCACTGCGAACTGATATGGCCTTTCTCGCCACAATTAAAACATGTCGGACCAGCATCCTTACATTCCGTAACTCTATGACCAGCCTGACCGCATCGGAAACATCTCAGCACTTTCTTGGTACAGCTATCAGCACGGTGGCCTGGCTCGCCACACTTGAAACATTTACCAGCTATGGGAGATCCTCCCCCACTTGGCTTCTTCTCATCTACCACTTTCTGCTTACCTTTACCATTCGGAGATGCATAAGGACTACCACGATCCTTATTCTTCTTCTCACTAAGACTCTTGTAATGAGCAGTCCTAGCCTTGCTATCTTCATCAAATATCCTGCACTTATTAACCAGTGTAGGAAACCTACGAATCTCCTGGTAACCAATGCCTTGTTTGATCTCGGGACGCAACCCGTTCTCAAACTTGACACACTTGGATTCCTCAGCATCAGCATTATTATAATGAGGACAATACTGCACCAGCTCCTCAAACTTCGAAGCGTAATCAGCAACAGACATGTTACCCTGCTTCAGTCCTAGAAATTCCATCTCCTTCTTACATCGCACATCAGCAGGAAAATATTTCTCCAGAAAGGCCGCCTTGAACCTTTCCCAAGTCATCTCAGCACCTGGTACTTCAATTCTCTGGCGAGTGTTATCCCACCAGTTTTCAGCCTCTTCAGATAACATATGCGTACCAAACTGCACCTTCTGTGCTTCAGTACACGTCATCACCCGGAAAATCTTCTCAATTTCCTTCAGCCAAATCTGAGCACCATCTGGGTCATAGCGCCCTTTGAATGTAGGAGGGTTATTCTTCAGAAACCTTCCCAAATTCTTAAACTCGTCGACCGGCGGATTCTGCTGCGCCTGCATAGCCTGCGCCATAGCAGCCAAAGCCTCAGCGATCGCACGGTCATTTTCTCCAACCATACTCTGCACAATACAACTACAACCGTTAAATATCGACAGTGTCATTTACACTAATCGACCAACAGGGAAAACCTCACATTATGACTCGACTGGACTGACCATGCTCTGATACCACTAATGTAACACCCTTCTACCCAAACGACATATTTAAAGAATTTATCAGAGTACAACATGTAGAAGAGTTTACATTTCATCCAACTTAACACTCATCACTTTACAACATAAAAATATTTCATTTATCTTAATAAAACTTCGCAGCGGACAAAAACACAATTAACGATTTATATAAATGTTTCAACAAAACATATCAATAATTTAGTCTTCATACACAACTTAAATAATAATATAATCTCTATTGAATCCCATAACCCCGGTGTCACATGACCAGAGCATTGACTCGACTTTGTAGAATAACTCTACACTTATTCTTCACCTCAACAAAAGCTACTCCTCATTATCTGCACATTGCTCATCATAGATGAACATAAACACATGCAGAAGGGGTGAGAATTACATTATTAAATAATAATATAACGACCGAAATATAAACATAAATATATTTCACATATACCAACACAATTCATCATAATCATCATAATCCATAACCTCATGAACATCAACAACACAACACATCAAATGCAATGCACACACCCATGCATGACTCAACACGACTCGGTATACCCATTTTGTGACCAACTACAAGATCACTACTCCCAGATTCATCACCATAGAATCCGAGTTCCCCGTAAGGAACCAAGCCTATCAACAAGCCCGGAGTCAACAACATCATTGGAACTCAGTCCGTTCATCACTAGGCATCGGCCTTTCATGAATGCATGCACACCAAGCATGCATCATAATCAACATAGCAACAACAACATCATATAGTCATGTTATCATCATCATTAACACATTCTATCATAAAGACATATCACATCATGACACATAATCAAACACCGCATTATCACACCCTAATAATATCTATATCCCTCAAAGCAACGGGAAATGATCCCTCGTATACTATGCATCAGCTAAGTTACCTCGCTCAGCCTAACAACCGAAACTGCACAACAACAGCCCAGGAAGGACCACAAGTCTGCCCATACGCGTATTGCCTATGCTCATACGCGTATTGCCCACGTCTGACCAACCCCATACGCGTATTGCCCATGTCCATACGCGTATGCTACGCGTATCACATTCCCATACGCGTACCACCAGAGACCAACCCACGTTCAAAACATCATCTTCCTCATCCATACGCGTATTGCCTAGTGCCATACGCGTACCAGGCCATCTCATACGCGTATTGCCTAGTGCCATACGCGTATGACCAGAAATCAGACCTCCAGATCTGCCATGGCTTTCTCTACTACGAGATCTATCCAAATTCATCCCTCCACAGTCCAAATTTCGCACACAATCACTCATATCATCTAGTACAATTAGTCTCCTATTCGATTTCACAATCCTAACATCATTGCATATAATTTCTACGAATTCCTTCGATTAAAATCCCAATTTCGTTCATCTAATATTTCACCATTTTCAGCATATTATTATTTAATAAGGTTCAGACCCCTTACCTCTTTGGATTGAAGGAAGCTCTGAGCAATCTTTGGTCTTTTCCTCTTCCTTCTCTTTCTCTTCAGCGCTTCTCCCTTTTCTGACTCTGAGGCAAAATACGTGAAAATGAAAACCTTCAGTTATCTCCTTTGGCCTCTTTTACCCAATTCCACTTTTACCCTTCCACTCTTCATATTCCAATTATATTATTTATTTAATTATTATTAAAATAAATAATATCTATAATAATAATAATAATAATAATAATCCAATAATTCAACTTTATTTAATTAAATTAATAAAATACTATTAACTCAATTAAATAATTCTCTTATTTTAATCGGGGTGTTACAGTAAACACCTGTATACATAGTTTCTCACCTCTTTGTGTGAGCTTTCTCTCACACCACAATTATCCCTAAAAAAATTGACTACCTTACAATACAAGAGGTTGTCACGTATTGCACTTTTAGAAAAGTACAATTGATGTTCATCATGGGGCCCAATTAAACTGATATATACCACATTCATCATCAATTACTGGTCACTTTTGTCACCTTCCCCTGGAGGATGCAAAAATGAGGTTCTAATATTATTATCAACACCATTATTGAAGGATTTGTCGGCGGAGGATAATTCAATTCTTCTCGTGGGAAATATGTCATGCAGGTTTTAACGACAAGCATCATACCCGCCAACACCAATGAAACTCTAGAGAAAGAGTTAGGGTCCAAAATCACCTTCTCCAACAAATACGCCATCAACATTCTCCCTCACAATGATGATCGCATGGTCATCGCGATGCAATATGATGATTGGAATATGAAATGAGTATTGATCATCCCTGGGAGTTTAGAATACGTGTTATTCTAAAGCGCCTTTTAGGGCTCAAACTTGACCCATATGACATTCGAGCACTCCAAGGTTCTCTGGTTGGTTTATCGGGCGAACAAGTACAGATGAAAGGTCATATAACGCTCAAAACTACATTTGACTTAGATGCATGCACAAGAATAATCAAAGTAAACTATCATGTAGTAAATACATTGTCCCCGTACAATGCCATTCGGGGGTGGCCCCCCATTAACTTGTTAGTGGAGGTCTTGTCTACCCTTCATATGAGTCTGAAGTGTACACTACCCGATGAGCGAGTTGGAGTGGTCCATATGGACCAGGAGGTCTCCCAAAAGTGTTATCAAAATAGTTTGGAAATGATAAAGGAACATATTGTTGCAAACGGTGCCTCATAGCTACACGTACAAGAGGTAGATGCTACAAGTTATGAACTTATGTTAGAGGGAGAGAACGAAAGGCTGACCCCCACAAACGACCTAAAGGTGGTATGGGTAGCGGTAAATTCATGACCATTGAGCTATTGGTTAACTCAATGTCGATAAAACCAGAGTCGCCACCGCGCTTTCATTGTTTCCAAAGGAAAAAGGGGAAAGTACGAACAAAACCCAAAGATAAGAAGTTTTCAAATCAAAACTAATAAAATGTGAGAGATTACAAGTAAGGGGGTTGGTTACACAGAGGGGAGGTATTAGCACCCAAAGTGTTCTAGGTACTCCTAGGGAACCCTTTTGTGTGCAAGTGTTTTAGTTGAAAATTATATTTGTTAAAGAAATTGAATGTGGGGATGAGGAAAAAAAATCATTTATTATGTTTTTGTATTTGACAAGACCTTCGATCTTATGTCTACGTACCAATATAAAATGAGGGATCAAAATATCGTAGTTCGTGGTAGAAATTTCAAATAAATTGGTGGATTGGTTTTAACAAAAGCTTAAAGATCTTTTGTTATCAATGGGAGAATACTCAACCAAACATCCACCTAAGAGGGAGGGCTCCAAGTTGGGTCTAATCAACAAGTATGTCACTGACCCCTAATAAATGGAAAGACTTATAATCAATATATCATGGAATGGGAGAATTATATCTCAACCAAAGATAACTCAAATCTAAATGCTCTCTTTTGGAAAATTTAAAGCAAAAGGCACAAAATGGCCAAAAGGATTAGATGAGGTTGTTAGTTCTTTTTGTCTTTTGAAATTAAAGTCAATATGATTAAGTTTATTTATAAGTTTGATTATGAAATATTGCCCACTTGGTATGGAGTCCCACTGACATCAGGATGATCTTAATCATGAAATGATAGGAAAGTACAACAAGCATACTTCTCTAATGGTCTCATGTGAGAAGATTTACTAAAACTGTATGAATACTAAATTTCTGAAAGTAGGAATATGACCCCCATACCCAGTAAGAGAGTAATTTCAGACAGAAAAATCAAACTATTATCACTTCCTAATAAGCCACGGTCACAAGACTGATGATTATATTAAGTTAAAAGATGCCATTGAAGATCTGGTAAATAGGGGTTAGCTAGCTGAATACTTGAAAGTTGGCGAGTGAGATAGAGAGAAGTCACTTAAGGGTACATCTCCTTTGAAGATCATAATGGCGGGGACAAGTGTAGAAAGTAAGGGAGGAAGGAAGCAAAGCAAAACACCCATACATTGTTGCCATAATCGGAGGAGCGCCACGAGCAAACCTCACGTCTAAAGGTATCATGAAGAGAAAAGTCATAGAGATGATGGTTGTTTACCACAAGAAGAGCAACACGCCGGCAAAAGTCCACGATTGTTCTATGTTGACATTCTGGGACCCTGAAAAAACTAGAGGCATTCCCAATGAAAATTCCCCCATATGATTATTGCTACAATTAAGAAGTTTTACGTATCTCAAATCGTCATAGATGGCAGATGTCTTGTGACATCATGTACTCAGAGTTATTTGAGAAGATGGACATAAAATGAAGCAACTTATTGCCATATGAAAGCTCAAACCTCTAAGCATTCAACGAGACCATAACCCTCCCCTATGGATACGTGGAACTAATAATTTCAGTTGGCAGTGGAGACCATAATAATAGTTTTTATATTTTTATAAAAAAAAATATTTATTATTCTAATATTTTAAATATATGTAACTCTAGCCGGTAGATCCATTAAAATATAAAATTATGTAAATTAAAAACAAAGGCACATGTAGATGTAGCATGAGAGAAAATTTAATGATAAAAAATTAAAAAAAGTATTGTTTGTGGTGTAGATGTACCTGTATAGAAATATCATTATGGGGAGTTTAATACCTCGTCACATGTCTTCATTTGGGTACTTAAAGTGGATATCACATTTATTTATTCCTATTTATTAATTTTAATACTTAATAAATACTCTTAAATATGGTAAAATAGATTAGATCGGTCGAATCTTCTATTCTTAATGAGTCGAACTTAGGTTTCCGATCCACCCTTTTATTTTGATAGTTTTATTGTTTTTATGGGTTTTAACGGGCGTCGACATAAATAAGACAGATATAATTTTTTGTATTTTAAGTATTTGTTTTGGAGTTTGAAGGGGTTGGATATTTGAAAACAATGGAATCACTTAGTAAAAAGAATTGGTGGATTTATATGGAGAAGATTTTAGGGGGTTTCATTTTATTCATTAAAAAAACCCTTTTGTATTTGAATATTTGCAAGGACTATCTAGAAGGCAGCGTAATGTTCACCAAGAGTAAGTGGATAATGTTTGTCGCCCAAAGCATGGCTCTAGTCACCTTTTACTTTCAATGTTCGCTCATTTATCGTAACAGACGTCCCTCATTTGAAGAAATCATCCATTTACTGGGTTACTCACCCACTTGCGATAATGTGGAACGTGACATGTCCATACAGTAACGGCTTGAGAGGCAGACAAATATGAGGGACACGTTCCTAAGAAGAATAAGGAAATACCCACTTATTTCCCATGTTCTTTAGAGATATGATTGTTATTACTTTGAGTTTGGGATCCCCGCCCAAAATGACTTATATAAATATCTCAATCCTAAGGTTGAGAGGACATTCAATTTTACTCGTAAACACCTGTATACATAGTTTCTCACCTCTTTGTGTGAGCTTTCTCTCACACCACAATTATCCCTAAAAAATTGACTACCTTACAATACAAGAGGTTGTCACGTATTGCACTTTTAGAAAAGTACAATTGATGTTCATCATGGGGCCCAATTAAACTGATATATACCACATTCATCATCAATTACTGGTCACTTTTGTCACCTTCCCCTGGAGGATGCAAAAATGAGGTTCTAATATTATTATCAACACCATTATTGAAGGATTTATCGGCGGAGGATAATTCAATTCTTCTCGTGGGAAATATGTCATGCAGGTTTTAACGACAAGCATCATACCCGCCAACACCAATGAAACTCTAGAGAAAGAGCTAGGGTCCAAAATCACCTTCTCCAACAAATACGCCATCAACATTCTCCCTCACAATGATGATCGCATGGTCATCGCGATGCAATATGATGATTGGAATATGAAATGAGTATTGATCAGCCCTGGGAGTTTTGAATACGTGTTATTCTAAAGCGCCTTTTAGGGCTCCAACTTGACCCATATGACATTCGAGTACTCCAAGGTTCTCTGGTTGGTTTGTCGGGCGAACAAGTACAGATGAAAGGTCATATAACGCTCAAAACTACATTTGACTTAGATGCATGCACAAGAATAATCAAAGTAAACTATCTTGTAGTAAATACATTGTCCCCGTACAATGCCATTCGGGGGTGGCCCCCCATTAACTTGTTAGTGGAGGTCTTGTCTACCCTTCATATAAGTCTGAAGTATCCACTACCCGACGAGCGAGTTGGAGTGGTCCATACGGACCAGGAGGTCTCCCAAAAGTGTTATCAAAATAGTTTGGAAATGATAAAGGAACATATTGTTGCAAACGGTGCCTCATAGCCACATGTACAAGAGGTAGAAGCTACAAGTTATGAACTTATGTTAGAGGGAGAGAACGAAAGGCTGACCCCCACAAACGACCTAAAGGTGGTATGGGTAACGGTAAATTCATGACCATTGAGCTATTGGTTAACTCAACGTCGATAAAAACAGAGTCGCCACCGCGCTTTCATTGTTTCCAAAGGAAAAAAGGGAAAGTACGAACAAAACCCAAAGATAAGAAGTTTTCAAATCAAAACTAATAAAATGTGAGAGATTACAAGTAAGGGGGTTGGTTACACAGAGGGGAGGTATTAGCACCCAAAGTGTTCTAGGTACTCCTAGGGAACCCTTTTTGTGTGCAAGTGTTTTAGTTGAAAATTATATTTGTTAAAGAAATTGAATGTGGGGATGAGGAAAAAAAATCATTTATTATATTTTTGTATTTGACAAGACCTTCGATCTTATGCCTACGTACCAATATAAAATGAGGGATCAAAATATCGTAGTTTGTGGTAGAAATTTCAAATAAATTGGTGGATTGGTTTTAACAAAAGCTTAAAGATCTTTTGTTATCAATGGGAGAATACTCAACCAAACATCCACCGATAATGAGTGTTTTACAACATTTAAGAGGGAGGGCTCCAAGTTGGGTTTAATCAACAAGTATGTCACTTACCCCTAATAAATGGAAAGACTTATAATTAATATATCACGGAATGGGAGAATTATATCTCAACCAAAGATAACTCAAATCTAAATGCTCTCTTTTGGAAAAATTAAAGCAAAAGACACAAAATGGCCAAAAGGATTAGATGAGGTTGTTAGTTCTTTTTGTCTTTTGAAATTAAAGTCAATATGATTAAGTTTATTTATAAGTTTGATTAAGAAAATATTGCCCACTCGGTATGGAGTCCCACTGACGTCAGGATGATCCTAATCAGAAAATGATAGGAAAGTACAACAAGCATACTTCTCTAATGGTCTCATGTGAGAAGATTTACTAAAACTATATGAATACTGAATTTCTGAAAGTAGGAATCTGACCCCCATACCCAGTAAGAGAGTAATTTCAGACAGAAAAATCAAACTATTATCACTTCCGTATAAGCCACGGTCAAAGACTAATGATTATATTAAGTTAAAAAATGCCATTAAAGATCTGATAAATAGGGGTTAGCTAGCTGAATACTTGAAAGTTGGCGAGTGAGATAGAGAGAAGTCACTTAAGGGTACATCTTCTTTGAAGATCATAATGGTGGGGACAAGTGAAGAAAGTAAGGAAGGAAGGAAGCAAAGGAAAACACCCATACATTGTTGCCATAATCGGAGGAGCGCCACGAGCAAACCTCACGTCTAAAGGTATCATGAAGAGAAAAGTCGTAGAGATGATGGTTGTTTACCACAAGAAGAGCAACACGTCGGTAAAAGTCCACGATTGTTCTATGTTGACATTCTGGGACCCTGAAAAAACTATAGGCATTCCCAATGAAAATCCCCCCTTATGATTATTGCTACAATTAAGAAGTTTTACGTATCTCAGATCGTCATAGATGGCAGATGTCTTGTGACATCATGTACTCAGAGTTATTTGAGAAGATGGACATAAGATGAAGCAACTTATTGCCATATGAAAGCTCGAACCTCTAAGCATTCAACGAGACCATAACCCTTCCCTATGGATACGTGGAACTAATAGTTTCAGTTGGCAGTGGAGAGGATATCAGAGCTGTAAATTCTTAATTTCTTATTGTTCCTTCTAGGAGTGGTTACAACTATATCGTGGGACGACCCTTTATGGCTATGCTAGAGGTCGTCGCCTCGTCGGTCCACCTCAAGCTTAAATACCATAACTTGAAATGAAAATAGTAACAATCAATGCCGACCTAGAGGTTGAAAGGAGAATGGCAATCCAAAAAATTTCTCCATTAGTGATGCTTACGAATGTGCATGATCAGTGATAGAATCGTTACCTCTTGTGACGGTTGAAACCTTTGATGCAGATCTAAGGAGCGATCACGAACGTTGAATAATGACAACGACTCTACTCAGTCCACACGAACGAATTCTTTCAATCTCATTGTTAGCTGCTACGAATGAAGGCTTTGAGTGAGAGATTGAGAAAACGAAAATGCAACCGCAATTAATGCTTCTGCACAAGGGTTCTATTTATAGAACCACTTGTGTGGGCTACAAGCTAAAAAGCCCACTTAAGTGTATGTGGCCCATATCTTATAATATGCCAAAATCAATTAAGCGCGTGGTACCTTACCATATTTCATATTCTACTTAAGTACACCGTACCTTACGATGTTCTACAATTCACTTAAGTGCACTGTACCTTACAGTGTTGCTTAGTTACTCTATCTCCCATCAATCCGTCCTTTGTGTCTGACCCTGTAGGTTTTCGCGGCATTGGCAATTATATTAAATCACGTATTTAACATAATAAACAGTGAACGGTATCTAGCAATACATCACTGCTACCCAAGACACGAAAATGTCATGTGATCTGACAAATCCTTTTGTGATAATATTTATGTGTACAATTACCCTTTTGCCCTTATGTCTATATTGAACACAAGGCATAGACTGTGTCATCCTTGTCCAGTTTAATATTGAGCCTATAGACATTTATCCTGTTACGCAAGATGGGCAAATTCCATCTAGGTCACTCATGTCCCTTAGCATGCTTCGTGGAGTACCCATCAACTGTCTTTATGGCCATCCAGTTACGGATAATGTTTGATCAACAATAAGGCACTCGACTCTACATCTAGGGTCCATAGTGGTTTCAGGTCGAAGGGTGGTATACACCATTATCACCATGAGAATAACTTATGACACTTTGCATAACATTCTATATAGTATTCTCATAGCGGGTAAATCAAGTATAAATATTACTCTTAATATTCATACCTATGTTTAAGACTTGATAACTCCTTATCCATGACCCATGAGATGTGATCATCAGTCTATATACATAATACTCTTAATGCTTCAATGTTATCCCACTTCACAATAAAGCTTGACTACAGATACTTTAAGAATATTGTCCTTATGTTTAATGTGATCTCATGATTAAGTCATACTTGATACATTAAATGGACTAACTATTCTAGGGACTTTATTAAACAAACATAATAAAGAAAAAGCCTTTTATTATTAATAAATAATTCGATACAAGTACCAAAAGTATTGGCCTCTATGGCTTACACCAACAGAGGTAGCAAAAGAGGTAGAAGATTTTAGTTTCCTCGTGTGGGTACTTATTTCGTTGAAGCTTTAATACATGGGTGATGTCCTTCATTTGTTGCTTTTCAGCATAGTGCTTGTCAAACCAAAAAGCCTCCCAATAACCGGTATCACCAAGACCTAGAGCAACCAAAGTGCGTCGGGTATACCTAGACGTGTTGCCCGCTTCTTCCTTCAGAGCGGGCCCAGGAAGTCCTTCTAAGTAGGCGCAATCCTAGTCTAAAGGAGGGGGTGACGATCTTCAATGAGAGCGAGGGGTAAATCCCATCAATAAAGGGTGAGCAAACTGACCGATGGCATTTGAAGTAGCCGATAAGTTTTATGTAGCAACATCATTCCTGACCGACCACACTCCCTGATGTAGGAAAAATATCAACCTGTAAGGCAGCCTCAATCTCAGCACAAACACAACAAAGGTTAGTATCAGTACATGAATCACAACAATAAGTATCATCAAAGTCAAACAATGATGGGAAATCAACTGAAAAAAAGTCAAAATAAGTATCATCAACTAACTCAAAAAGAAATTCAATGTGAAAAATAGAATGTTACTCCATGGGATGTTTCATAACATAAAAAATGTTAAATTTAACAATGGTATCACCAAAGTCCATGGACATTGTGCCATCATCAACATCAAATTTTGTTTTTATTGTTTTCATGAATGTCCTGCCTAAAATGATGGGTGGTACATACTCTTTAAGTGGTACGTTACCTTTCTGAATTTATCCAATATCTCCTTATCCGTATCCTCTTCATCCATCTTTTTAGCTTTCACTACTTTCAGTGGGAAATGAATAAGTGGTACATCCTCTTTCTCTTGTTCTTTTTCAATTTTAACCATAACATCAGAATCAGGCTTAGGTATGGGCTCAAGTATGGGATCAACAACTTTGTTATTTTTTGTTGGTGTTAGGGTTGATTCAAAACTCTTTATGTATCTCAAAGAAATTGCACTCACATTACGACCTTTTAGATTCACTGTTGTCAGGGTAGTTAGTTGGTTTGATCCTTGAGCTTGTTGCATGTCATTCATTAAAGTGTCAAGTTGTTCAATTTGTGTCTAAAAATTATGAATACTAGAATCTAATTGTTGCTGAAATTGGAGATTTTACACAACTATTTGCTTGACAAGGTCCTCTAATGAAGGTATGAAATGTGCATATATGGTTATTTGTGGAGTGTTATACAATGGTAGCAACGGTATCATCAAATTCTAATTGATTAGGTTATTGTATGGATGGATTCCCACACCGAATGTTTGAACAATTACTCCAGTTGGAATGGTACCTATTAGTGGATGGGTCAGGAGTGTTGTACCTGTACTGGTTGTTTCTTTGAGGATTGTAAATGTTTGCTACGTATGCTTGAGGAAAATCAGAATTTACACCCTCTTGCAAGGTAGGACAAATATTTGTTGGGTGTTCAAGAGAGGTGAAAATGCCATATAACCTTTCAGTTTGAGTTTTTCCTACTGCTAGATGTCTCACCAATGAAGTAAGCTCATCAATTCTGGTTTCTAAAACCTTGTTGGAAGAAGAAGCTTGAATTTCATGCACTAATTTTGTTAGAACCACAAAGTTATTTCTGGTTGTGAATTGTTGTGAGTTGAGTGTCATGTTTTCAATTAAGGTCTTAGCTCCAGTCGGGGTCTTATTAATAAGGGCTCATTCACTACCAGCATTCAAGATATTTTTGTCCATAGGTAAGTACCCTTTATAAAAGTAATGAATTAACAATTATTCAAAAATCTGGTGTTGAGGATAACTCGATAATAACTATTTGAATCTCCCTCATTATTCGACTAATGATTCCATTTCAACCTGTCTAATACCACATATATCTTTTCTGATTGAAGCAACTGTTAAGGCAGGGAAAAATATTTCTAGGAACATTTTTTTCCAGATCATTCCAGCTTGTTACATAAGGGAAAAGGCACGCCTATAAAAGGGAATAACATAGGCTCCATATTTTTTGCATAATCTTTCGTCCTTAGAAGGACTCGCTACTCCCTAGTCAGATGGCTACCAACTTATATGAAAGCACTGTCAAGACCACCTTGTTTGATGAAAAACAAAAGTAGTGGAAGAATAAACAGGATCCATCAAAGAAGATGGAATATCCTTTTGAGGCTTACAGATACTTTTATGATATTTCATGTTCATAGTACACTGACTTTGCAGTTGCAAGGAATGAAAGGCACAAAAGCTAAATAGTTGAACAACTAAACTAGCAAAAAAGACTCAGAAAAGGGAAGTAGATACTTATTCTCTTCAAAATATATTATGTTCTAGAAGACAAAGTTTTCACCAAATACACCTAATCATTCACACATAACATCAAAGAGTTCCAGTTTCCAAAAAAACTGTAATAATGATATCTATGAAAAGACATTTTGAAGTATGAAACATTAAAAGCATGATTCCTTAAAGGAACTAAAACGATTCTTAACTATCCGCTTTAAAAATAATCAGGGGATAACCGATCTTTGGGTTGTGATATCAAGCCATCGCCTTCCTATACGACAACAAAAGCTTAGGTAATAATAGTGACTACAACCAATTTTGATGTATCCTGAGTTCTAATTGATGGCGATAGATTTTGCAATATCACGTACGTTGGCCTCTTTGAAAAAATGGGATTGAATAAAGAGATGTTATTGCCATATGAGGGGTAAGACTTGCAAGCCTTTAATGGAATTGTGACCATCCTTAGAGGTACGTCGAGTTGATGGTTACCCTGGAGGAAGGAAGGGATACCATAACCATCGATGCATAGTTCTTGGTCCTCCCATGCCCAAGCGTTTACAATTGCATTCTAGGTCGACCTTTTGCATCGATGTTGGACCCGGTAGCTTCCCCGATTCATTTAAAGTTGAAATACCAACATCTACAGAGACCTAGTTACCACCAACGTTAAGCCGACATGAGCTAAGAGGATTTATCAGGCTTTAGAACAACATTAGAAGGAAGGTGAAGTTACAACTATATAAATCAATATAACCTCGTTGATTAAGCAGCTAAAGGTTATGACCATTCATCCTCTGACCATGAAAGTACTGCGATCCAAGTTGATGAACAAAAGTGGCTAACTCAAAGGAAAACATGCGACACCAAACCTAGAGAAAACACAATCAGTGGTGAAATCCATCTGGTTATGTAGTATTATGAATCCTCTCTTTTTGTAAAAGAAAACATGACATGTGTGATATAATGCAACTATTGAAATAAAGAATTTACCACTTAATTGTTTTTTCCTTTCCCGGGGTTACATAAAGTATTCCAAACAAAACATTCACTTGATTCAGCAACCAATTATTTTGATAAGTATCCATTTTGTGTTTCAGAATTCTTTATGGATGCTTCATGGTTTCTATTGGATGTCTCTTGATTGGATTTTATAGCCTTAAAATTATTTTGAATTATCTTTTTGAATTGATTCATAGTTTCTTCTAAAGAATATGACTTCCTTGGTGGTGGATTATGAGAAACTCCTTAAGTAACATTCTGACCTTGATTGTTGCTCCATTTGAAATTTGGATGATCCTTCCACACATTGATCATAAGTATTGGAGTAAGAATTTCCTTTCTAGAAATTTCTAGCATAATTAACCTCTTCAGTCTGTCGTTCAATTTCTCTCCTTCACCTCTACTTTTCAATTTCACCGCTTTTATTAATTTCCCAAAAGATCTAAATTAGTAAAATAATAATTAACTTAATAAATTGATTTATTTTACAAAAGGCATCATCATTAACTATTGATTATTAGTAATTTTCATAAATATAAAGTAAAATAAAATAAATTAAAAATAATGTACATATTATAAATTGTGAGTAGAATTAAAAAAGGTTTTTTTTACCGAGATAACCCAGTTTTTCAAAAAAAATCCCAAAATACCCCTGGTTTTAGAAAAATTCCCAAAATATTCCACTTTTAGAAGGAGTCTCCAATTGAATTGGTGACTCCTCTTAAAACTTGAATGGAGGCGCCAATTGGATTGGCTAGGGCAGGTGCCCTAGCCAATCCAATTGGCGCCTATGTGTAGGTTTTAAGAGAAGTCTCCAATTCGATTAGCGACTCCTTCATAAAAGCCTCAAATGACAAAACCTTCAACATTAAAGTTGTAGATCTTTTCAAGACAATGAATTTGGACATAAATTTTGTATCATTTGGATTTTTTATAAGAAAGTTATGGGCACTTGAAGTTGGACTTCTGATTTTTTCAACTATTATCTGACCTATAATGTTTTGTATTATCACATGTGATTCTTTTAGAATTATGAAATTTTGTCCAACATAACAATTGAAGTAGACATCTAAAACTTTCCAATGCACTTGGTACCACCTCAAAATCATAAAAAATGAAGGAGTTAGGTCCTTGGGAAGTTGACCCAAAATTAGGGTTTTAGTCAAAACATGTGTATGTGAATTTTGCCAAAATGGACCAACTTCAAGCCCTTCTGTTTGAATGATAAAAGCCTCAAATGATAAAACCTTCAACATAAAAGTTGTATATCTTTTCAAGATAATGAATTTGGACTTACATTTTGCATCATTTGGATTTTTTATGAGAAAGTTATGGGCACTTGAAGTTGGACTTTTTCACATTTCAATTGTTATGTGACCTATAATGTTTTGTATTATCACATGTGTTTCTTTTAGAATTATGAAATTTTGTCCAACATAACAAATGAAGTAGACATCTCAAACTTTCCAATTCACTTGGTCCCACCTCAAAATAATAAAAAATGAGTAAGTTAGGTCCTTGGGAAGTTGACCTAAAATTAGGGTTTTAGTCAAAACATGTGTATGTGAATTTTGCCAAAATGGAGTTTACACAAAGAAACCTAAAGTTTGGAGTTTACACAAAGATAAATTTGATATAATACGACTTGATATTAATAAAGTTTGGAGTTTACACAAAGAAACCTAATGGTGATGACCGAGATCACCTAACCGATCTCCGGTCCCACATCCCCTAACTACCCTAACCCTTGGCCCTAACCCTTGGCCCTAACCCACGTTGACGATTCTGCACCGGTGTTTGTTCATCTGAGGGGCCAGGAGAGTCACTACCAACTACAGGAGAAGGTCCATTGAGGTATTCAGACAACTCATCATAGTCTTTAGTATGCAATGATGGTGTACCGCCGTAGCTGAGCTCATGACCCATGCCAGAGAAGTTGGGATGTGGTTGACTCATGGATGGCCGACTGGGACGGTTGAAGGGAGACATGGGTGTGAATGATGCGTCTAGGAAATGTTGGAAAGGTTTTTGGGGTGTTTGGTAGAGATAGGGTTGTGGGATGTTTTGGTTTTGTGATGTTTGGGCTTCTTGGCTACGGTAGGAGGAGGGGCGCTTGGTGTTTTGGCTAAGGCGACTTTGGTAGGGTGATGATGTGGGTGCGAAGCGATGTTGGGTCTCAGGTTGATGGTCAATTTGTTGTTGGTGGTATGGGGTATGTTATTGGTATTGGGGTTGGGTGAATGACATGTTTTGGTTGTATGTTTATGTGTTTGTGGAACGGAAAGTTTGACGGATAGGGGGGTGTGAGTAACCGGGCTGGGAATGTTGTTGGGGGTTAGATGTTGATCCTTCTTGTGTGTAACTTGCCTGGCGTGGGTCGTAGAGGTACATATTTTCGGCGATGAATTGAAAACCAACCGATCTGTACCAAGCCATATAAGTACGACTTGGTTTTACCTCATTTGGCATGACTGCGTCAGTTAAGACATGGTCATGACGGTGCTTCCACTTGCGACACTCCGATGTTGCGAAGGTTTACCAAGGGTTGAAGTTCCATTGGTCGTTCACTTTACGCATATGCCATTCTCCTAGGCTAGCTGGGGGATCTGGGATATTCTGGACCATACTGAACTGCAGCTTCACACGATCAGTGTTGTGCATCTCCACAATTGTGAACTGTATTATCGGTGTGCATGTTGTCCATACGACTACGTCTTCAGTGTTGACCTCGTGGTCATGATCCAGATTAAGGTATGGACGCCAGATGAACTGAAATGTTAAAGAAAATAGGATTATAATGAATGTAGAAAAAGTTAACATAATATAACGAAATAATTAAGTTATTTTGCTTATGTCTGTCGGTCGAAGGTGATCCAACAGGTTGTGATACTGAGTAATACAATGTCTCGGACATCTGTTGTAACTCATACCACGTGCCGACCATCTACACCAAAAAGTTAAAAAAAAATAGTTTGAGGTAATAAACTTTAAGGAAGTAAGTAAAGATATAGCAATTTAAAGAACTTACTTTTTTGCATATGGAAAAGTGAAAGGGTTGTTATTGACCGGTGTTAGAGACGGTAGTCTTGACCAACCCCATGCTTGTAGCAAAATAGCACATCCAGAAAATGTAGATGTGTCTTTGTGGGAGTTTTTGCACAATGAACTATGGAGGTAGGCTAGACAAGCAGATCCCCAACTGTAACTTCCTATTCTATCTACATGTCTAAGTAGAGGTAAGTACATAATATGCATGCTAGAACCATTACCTCCGGGAAATAAAAAGGATCCTATTAACAACATAATGTAACACCTAGTTTTTATTATTCGAGCATCTTCGGTAGAATGCTCATCTAAGTATAAACTATTATAATATGACTTTAGGCGTGAGAGTAGTATACCTTGACCTCTAACATTATCATCTAACAAATCAGTGTGTAAAAGCTCCATGCAAATTGAATTTGCATAGTTGGTCTTACCATTTACAACTTTGCCTTCAATTGGTAGTCTTAAAAGCATGTAGACATCTTCTAACGTCACGGTACACTCACCGGTTGGGAACCAAAATGTGTGTGTCTCTGGCCTCCATCTTTCGCATAAGGCTAGAATGAACTTGTTATCTATAGACCAAGACATAATCTTGCTAATATGACCAAAACCGGCGAGTTCAACATAAGGTTGAATCATCGGGTCCATATGGACATATTCGTGGACCCGAGTTCGAAACCCTGATACATCTTATAATAGAAAGAATAAAACACTTGACTAAGTTGGTATGTCAGAATAAAATGGGGTTGGTGAAGATGAAAGATAAAAAGTTAACAAAAGAAAAAACTTACATATGTTGCGATGTTTGCATGAAAATTTGTGTTTGCATGAAAATTTGTGTTTGCATGGTGTCTCCATATGAATTGGCGACCATGTACAATCCTTAAGAGGGGTCACCATTTAAATTCGCGCATCCATAGGGACATGCATGCAAGGCTAGGTCTGAATGCTTGGTTTCGAGGTCTGAATGCATGGTGTCTCCACTTGAATTGGCGACCATGTACAAGGATTAAGTGGAGGCTCCAATCCATTTGGAGACACCATCTGCATGTCTGACACGTGGCTGTCTTGTCTCCTGCATGCTGAACAAGTCACTTGTTGATGGCTTGCATGGTTGACACATCATCTCTGACTATCTTACATGTCCGACACGTGGCTGTCTTGTCTCCTGCATGCTGAAGAGTCACTTCTTGATAGCTTGCATGGTTAACACATCATCTCAGACTATCTTGCATGACTGACACATCATCTCTGACTATCTTACATGTCCGACACATGGCTGTCTTGTCTCCTGCATGTTGAAGAGTCACTTCTTGATAGCTTGCATGGTTGACACATCATCTCAAACTATCTTGCATGACTGATGTAACACCCTTCTAAAATACCCCAAATATTTAATCAAAATAACAAATATGTATCTATCAGAGTAAATATGCAATTAAGGGTGTCACACAATATTTCACACTATTCATCAAAGTAGCTTGTCATGCTCATTTATTTATCAAATAAAACAGTTGCATAATACGCAGCGGATAGAGATCAAATCGATCATTCAAAACATGCAACATACTACATGTAAATTGGTTCAACAATCATCAACAACACAATTAAAATGTTCCCTCCCGATGTTACATCTATCAGAGCATGACCCACTAAGGAGACTACACTAGACTCCAAGCATTAGCTTCTACTCAACTCATTGCTCGTTACCTGAAAAATAGTTGTAAGGGTGAGTTCCTCAATCGATATAGTAAGCATTATAAAATATCATGTCATGTTAAGTAATTTAACACATTAATCACCCTAATCATATCACACATTCAGTAACGGCACATCAACCCAATTATCATACTCAATACTGCACAATTCATACTCGTACTCAATGTCAACACAACCACACGTATAATATTGGAATACATCCATTCATATTATACGCCATACATACATTATGAAATGAGACTCTACACATGCGGTACCGACTATTCTTGAACATATAGTTCAAGCTCACCGATCAAATCCAGATATGGCTACTAAGCTCACTAGTCCCACTCATTTGAGACCTAGTGACTCACTCACTAATTCCTCACCATGGGAATTAGCTACAACCCCAAAGGCTATGCTATGCACACTAATCACCTAGCATGCAAACATCAACAACAAATCCACAATGATTCACTCATTAATTCCTCACCATGGGAATTAGCTACAACCCCAAGGGCTATGCTATGCACGCTAATCATATAGCAATGCAACATCAACAACAATCCACAATGGACATATGCTCACACTCTAAGCCATACAACAATCCATTCACAAATACATGCATAACATATACATTCACAACATTATGCATATCATCATACATCATCAACACATGTATCAAACACCATATCATGTCAATTAATTAATCACAGTATTAGCACACTCTACTAATACCCTTACTACTCAAAACAACAGGAATAAATCCCTATTACATCATCCGCCAACATATGCCAACCATCAATTAAGTGCACAACATTTAAAACACCAATTTTCCACTCTGCAACAGTGTTAACCGGTTAACGCCCTGGGTTAACCGGTTAACACAGCACAAACACGCTTCCTGCCCAAAACTTAACAGTGTTAACCGGTTAACGCCCTGGGTTAACCGGTTAACGCAGACAGAACAACAATATCTCAGCAATCACAACAGTGTTAACCGGTTAACGCCCTGGGTTAACCGGTTAACGCAGACAAAACAACAATTTTACACAATACAACACAGTGTTAACCGGTTAACACCCTGGGTTAACCGGTTAACGCAAGACAGAAAGCTGTTCCTGCGCTAACACAAGGCAGAATGCAGAATTCTCCGCATTTTTCGCTGTTGGAGGACTTCCGGACCTCCGATTCCAATTCCGTAACAAGCTATACGTCCAGCAAATTACGACTCACACGACTATCGATTCAATTACATTTTTTAACACAGTTTATCCAACATAATTTTCAGCATTCACAATCCCAATTAGGGTCAATTCAACGGTTCATCACTACCCATTACATGCTAATCCATAATACCCATTAAACGACGATAAACCCCCCTTACCTGATTAATCCGGCAAATCTTTGAGCTCCAAGCTTTTCTCTTCTCCAACCTTTGCCCTTGCTCTTCCTCTTTGCCCTTTCTCCACTTTCCACTTTTCAGCCGCTTCTCTGTTTCACGTAAAACTCTTTTTACCAAATGGAATTCTTTTCCTTATTTCCAACTTATATATATATTTTCCAATTTATATTATTATTCCAATAATAATAATAATAATAATAATTCAATAATTCCAAAAATAATAATAATAATAATCCAATTATCTAATTAAATTAATAAATATATAATTAACTTAATTTAAATAATTATCATATTATTATCGGGGTGTTACAACTCTCCCCCACTAAAAGAGTTTTCGTCCTCGAAAACATACCTCAAGCGAATAACTCCGGATAAGACTCCTTCATCTGACTCTCCAGTTCCCAAGTCACATTGCCACCTGCTGGCCCTCCCCAAGCTACCTTCACCAAGGCAATCTCTTTACCCCGCAACTGCTTCAACTCTCGATCCTCGATCCTCATAGGTGATGTTTCAACAGTCAGGTTATCTCTCACCTGTACATCATCTACTTGGACTACATGCGACGGATCATGAATGTACCTCCTCAACTGAGACACATGAAAAACCTCATGCAAATTCGCAAGCGACGGCGGTAAAGCGATACGATAGGCTACCTCCCCTATCCTCTCCAAAATCTGATAAGGACCAATAAATCGAGGTGTCAACTTCTTCGACTTCAAAGCTCGACCAACCCCAGTTATCGGAGTAACACGAAGAAACACATGATCTCCCTCTTGGAACTCAAGTGACTTCCTCCTCTTGTCGTGATAACTCTTCTGACGACTCTGAGCAATTCTCATCTTCTCCTGAATCATCTTAATCTTTTCCGTAGTTTGTTGAACAATCTCCGGTCCAACCACAGCACTCTCACCGGACTCATACCAACATAAAGGTGTCCGACATCTCCTACCATACAAAGCTTCAAACGGTGCCATACCAATGCTCGAATGAAAACTATTGTTGTAGGTAAACTCAATCAAAGGTAAATAACAATCCCAAGCACCTCCCTTTTCCAAAACACAAGCCCTCAAAAGATCCTCTAGTGACTGAATCGTCCTCTCAGTCTGACCATCAGTCTGCGGATGATATGCAGAACTCAATCTCAGCTTAGTTCCCAAAGCCTTCTGCAAACCTTCCCAGAACTTCGATGTAAATCTAGGATCTCTGTCCGAAATAATACTCGACGGAATACCATGCAAACTTACAATTTTCTCAATATACAGCTCAGCTAATCTCTCTAACGGATAATCCAGTCTGATCGGAATGAAATGAGCCGATTTCGTCAATCTATCAACAATCACCCAAATAGCTTCAAAATTCTTACTTGTCCTCGGTAAACCAGAAACAAAATCCATACTGATACTATCCCACTTCCACTCTGGAATAACCAACGGTTGCATTAGCCCAGACGGCTTCTGATGCTCAATCTTTGACTTCTGACAAGTCAAACAAGAATAAACAAAACTCGCAATTTCTCTTTTCATTCCCGGCCACCAAAATAACTTTTTCAAATCATGATACATCTTCGTAGCTCCAGGATGAATACTCAGGCCACTACGATGTCCTTCCTCAAGAATACTCTTCTTAAGTTCGGTAACATCCGGAATACACACCCGATTACCAAATTTCAAAACACCAGTCTCATCAACTCTGAATTCACCACCTTGACCTTGATTCACTAGAGTCAACTTATCAACCAAAAGCACATCGGATTTCTGACCCTCTCTAATCTCATCCAGAATACCACTCGTTAATTTCAACATTCCCAATTTAACACTATTGTGAGTACTCTCACACACCAAACTCAAGTCTCTAAACTGTTCAATTAAATCCAATTCCCTAACCATTAACATAGACATATGCAATGATTTCCGACTCAATGCATCAGCCACTACGTTTGCTTTACCCGGATGGTAATTCAAACCAAAGTCATAATCCTTCAGAAATTCTAACCATCTCCTCTGTCTCATATTCAGCTCTTTCTGATCAAACAAATACTTTAAACTTTTATGGTCACTGAAAACCTCAAATCTTGATCCATACAAGTAATGCCTCCATAACTTCAGAACAAATACCACAGCTGCCAACTCTAAATCGTGTGTCGGATAGTTCCTCTCATGAACCCTCAGTTGTCTCGAAGCATAAGCTATAACCTGCTTATTCTGCATCAACACACCACCCAAACCCAACAATGAAGCATCACAGTAAACCTCAAATGGTTCCGACGGACTCGGTAATATCAGAATAAGAGCAGTAGTCAACCTTCTCTTTAACTCTTGGAAACCTTCTTCACATTTTGAGTCCCAAACAAACGCTTGCCCCTTTCTGGTCAACATCGTCAACGGTAACGCCAACTTAGAAAATCCCTCAATGAACTTCCTATAATAACCAGCCAATCCAAGGAAACTTCGAATCTCAGCAACAGACTTCGGAGCTTCCCACTTAGATACCGCTTTTATCTTAGAAGGATCAACAGCAACACCGCCTCTTGAAATCACATGACCAAGAAAACTAACCTCTTCTAACCAAAATTCACACTTAGACAGTTTAGCAAATAACTTATTTTTTCGAAGAATTCCTAAAACCACTTTCAAATGTTCAGTATGCTCTTCTTCAGATTTCGAATACACCAAAATATCATCAATAAACACCACAACAAACTTGTCTAGGTACGGATGGAAAATCCTATTCATATACTCCATAAACACTCCAGGCACATTAGTCACACCAAAAGGCATCACAGAATACTCATAATGTCCATACCTTGTTCTGAAAGCAGTCTTCTGAATATCCTCAGTTTTCACACGTATCTGATGATACCCAGAACTCAAATCTATTTTGCTGAACACACTCGCACCAACCAACTGATCCATCAAATCATCAATCCTCGGCAAAGGATACCGATTCTTGATCGTCACTTTATTCAGTTGCCTGTAGTCCACACACAACCTCATAATACCTTCTTTCTTCTTAACCAATAACACTGGTGCACCCCACGGTGACACACTCGGACGAATAAATTTCTTATCCAACAGATCTTCCAACTGACTCTTCAATTCAGTTAATTCAACAGCAGACATACGGTACGGAGCCATCGATATCGGTCTAGTACCAGGTACCAAATCAATCGAGAACTCAACTTCACGCTCTGGCGGTAATTCATTCACTTCTTCTGAAAACACATCAGGAAAATCACACACCACTGCTAGATCGCAAATCACCAGTTTATCTTTAGCCTCCAAAGTCGCTAACAACATAAACAACTCTGCCCCATCTGCTACTGCTTCATTCACCTGCCTTGCAGATAGAAACAAACTCTTTCCTTCCTCAATCTCACGAAAGATCACAGTCTTATCAAAACAATTGATATAAACTCGGTTAAACACCAACCAGTTCATACCCAAGATAACATCAATCTGCACTAGTGGAAGACACACAAGGTCCATCCCAAAGTCTCTACCAAAAATACTCAAAGGACAATTTAAACAAACTGAAGTAGTAGTCACTGAACCCTTCGCAGGAGTATCAATCACCATACTACCATGCATCTCAGATATCTCTAACTTAAGTTTCACAGCACAATCCAAAGATATAAAGGAATGAGTAGCACCGGTGTCAATAATAGCTACAAGAGGAAAGCCATTAATATAACACGTACCTCTGATCAAACGATCATCTGCAGAAGTCTCAGAACCCGATAAGGCAAAGACCTTGCCTCCCGACTGGTTCTCCTTCTTTGGCTTAGGACACTGTGGACTGATATGACCTACCTCTCCACAGTTGAAACAAGTCAGAGTCTTCAACCGGCACTCTGCAGCCAAATGACCACCTTTGCCACACTTGAAACACTTCATCTCAGCACTGGTACACTCATGGACACGATGTCCAGCCCGACCACATCTATAACACTTAACAGGGGCACTAGAGTCTCCCCCACTAGGCCTCTTCATCCCACTCTGCTTCTGAAAACCTTTGCCAGCTGCATACGGTTTTCCACGATCATTCTGATTCTTGCCTTTCCTATCAACCCTTTGCTGATAGCTCTCTGCTCTGTGAACTTAGCAGCATACTCAGTAACAGACCTGTTACCCTGTTTCAATTCCAAGAACTCTATTTCTTTCTTTCCTCTGACATCCTCTGGAAAGTACTTCCTCAGAAATCTCTCTCTGAATACAGCTCAAGTGATCTCAGCATTCCCAGCAGTTTCCAACTCAGTGCGGGTAGCAACCCACCAGTCATCTGCTTCTTCTGACAGCATATGCGTACCGAACCTGACCTTCTGGTTATCGGCACATTCAGTCACTCGGAAGATTCTCTCTATCTCCTTCAACCACTTCTGAGCGCCATCTGGATCGTATGCTCCCTTGAACATTGGAGGATTGTTCTTTTGGAACTCACTCAATTGACGAGCAGCTCCCATTCCCACAACATTCGGATTCCCTCCAAGTACTCCAGCTAGCATACCCAGAGCCTCAGCAATCACAGCATCGTCTCTACCTCTTCCAGCCATCTCTATTCTGAAAACCCAACAAGCTAAAACAATAAGTACTGATAGGGTTACACAACACCTATCCCGTACAGGGGAAACAGAATAATTACGACTCGACTCGACCGACTATGCTCTGATACCACTAATGTAACACCCTTCTAAAATACCCCAAATATTTAATCAAAATAACAAATATGTATCTATCAGAGTAAATATGCAATTAAGGGTGTCACACAATATTTCACACTATTCATCAAAGTAGCTTGTCATGCTCATTTATTTATCAAATAAAACAGTTGCATAATACGCAGCGGATAGAGATCAAATCGATCATTCAAAACATGCAACATACTACATGTAAACTGGTTCAACAATCATCAACAACACAATTAAAATGTTCCCTCCCGATGTTACATCTATCAGAGCATGACCCACTAAGGAGACTACACTAGACTCCAAGCATTAGCTTCTACTCAACTCATTGCTCGTTACCTGAAAAATAGTTGTAAGGGTGAGTTCCTCAATCGATATAGTAAGCATTATAAAATATCATGTCATGTTAAGTAATTTAACACATTAATCACCCTAATCATATCACACATTCAGTAACGGCACATCAACCCAATTATCATACTCAATACTGCACAATTCATACTCGTACTCAATGTCAACACAACCACACGTATAATATTGGAATACATCCATTCATATTATACGCCATACATACATTATGAAATGAGACTCTACACATGCGGTACCGACTATTCTTGAACATATAGTTCAAGCTCACCGATCAAATCCAGATACGGCTACTAAGCTCACTAGTCCCACTCATTTGAGACCTAGTGACTCACTCACTAATTCCTCACCATGGGAATTAGCTACAGCCCCAAAGGCTATGCTATGCACACTAATCACCTAGCATGCAAACATCAACAACAAATCCACAATGATTCACTCACTAATTCCTCACCATGGGAATTAGCTACAACCCCAAGGGCTATGCTATGCACGCTAATCATCTAGCAATGCAACATCAACAACAATCCACAATGGACATATGCTCACACTCTAAGCCATACAACAGTCCATTCACAAATACATACATAACATATACATTCACAACATTATGCATATCATCATACATCATCAACACATGTATCAAACACCATATCATGTCAATTAATTAATCACAGTATTAGCACACTCTACTAATACCCTTACTACTCAAAACAACAAGAATAAATCCCTATTACATCATCCGCCAACATATGCCAACCATCAATTAAGTGCACAACATTTAAAACACCAATTTTCCACTCTGCAATAGTGTTAACCGGTTAACGCCCTGGGTTAACCGGTTAACGCAACACAAACACGCTTCCTGCCCAAAACTTAACAGTGTTAACCGGTTAACGCCCTGGGTTAACCGGTTAACGCAGACAGAACAGCAATATCTCAGCAATCACAACAGTGTTAACCGGTTAACGCCCTGGGTTAACCGGTTAACGCAGACAAAACAACAATTTTACACAATACAACACAGTGTTAACCGGTTAACACCCTGGGTTAACCGGTTAACGCAAGACAGAAAGCTGTTCCTGCGCTAACACAAGGCAGAATGCAGAATTCTCCGCATTTTCCGCCGTTGGAGGACTTCCGGACCTCCGATTCCAATTCCGTAACAAGCTATACGTCCAGCAAATTACGACTCACACGACTATCGATTCAATTACAGTTTTTAACACAGTTTATCCAACATAATTTTCAGCATTCACAATCCCAATTAGGGTCAATTCAACGGTTCATCACTACCCATTACATGCTAATCCATAATACCCATTAAACGACGATAAACCCCCCTTACCTGATTAATCCGGCAAATCTTTGAGCTCCAAGCTTTTCTCTTCTCCAACCTTTGCCCTTGCTCTTCCTCTTTGCCCTTTCTCCACTTTCCACTTTTCAGCCGCTTCTCTGTTTCACGTAAAACTCTTTTTACCAAATGGAATTCTTTTCCTTATTTCCAACTTATATATATATTTTCCAATTTATATTATTATTCCAATAATAATAATAATAATAATAATTCAATAATTCCAAAAATAATAATAATAATAATAATCCAATTATCTAATTAAATTAATAAATATATAATTAACTTAATTTAAATAATTATCATATTATTATCGGGGTGTTACAACTGACACATAATCTCATACTATCTTACATGTCCGACACGTGGCTGTCTTATCTCCTGCATGCTGAAGAGTCACTTTTTGATAGCTTGCATGGTTGACACATCATTTCAGACTATCTTGCACGACTGACACATCATCTCAGACTATCTTACATGTCTGACACGTCATCTCAGACTAGCTTGCATGTCCGACACATCATATCTCAGAACTAGCTAGCATGTGAGACACTGATACCATCTATTTAAGTGTCTTATTATCAACATCCAAGACACTTCACTCACATTCATCTACAGTAAGAAAATAGTTTTCATCTCCACAATGTCATCTTCATCATTATACAGTGTCAACGTTCACTGCAACAGTGAAACTTTTGAGTCTGAGCTTCATGGTTTTTGTTTTCGAAACACTGATACCATTAGAATCACGATCAAGAGAAATGCAACCTTTTTGCATTTGAAAAAAAGAATACAATCCTTTATAGGATCGGGTATTGTGTCAAAGATCACATATCAAAATCCAATATTTTTTGAGAATGGTCAATGCAAGTTTTTCCCCATTAAGGTACGAGACGATGAAGATGTCGAATACATGTTTGTTAGTCATGAACATTCAGGCAACAACTGTATCGAGTTGTACATTACTCTACAACCATGTATACCATCTCAACAATCTCAACTAACCGATCAGGATGAAGTTGGTGAAGATGATGCACAATGGTCAGATGAACTCAACCCAGAAGCAGAAGTAGAAGTCGACGTTGTTGATGAAGAAGAAGAGGAGACCGAGATACAGGTTGATCACATGCTGAACAACGACGATGAAGATGATGATTAACCACCACCAATACCTCCTAGTCATGTCTACAATCCGCCTTAACATATGACAAATATGGATCTTCACAACGATGAAACATCCAACAGTGTCTTCTATAATCCGTATCCGAGATCAGAAGGCGAATTAAAGGTGGGAGACATGTTTCGTACCAAAGAAGAATGTGTTTTGGCAATAAAAAAATTCCACATGAATAACTTTGCTGACTTTACAGTGAAACGCACTGATTCTAGAAGGTATGTTATCGAATGTCGTAACATGCTTTGTAAGTTTCGTTTGGCTGCATCTTACAAGAAGAAAAATGAATCTTGGGAGATCGCTTCAATAAACCCACCACACAGTTGCGTTGCAACTAACGTTGAACAAGATCACCGTAAACTGAGCACGACTTTAATATGTCAAGACATTCTGCCATTGGTAAATAAAGACCCATCAGTGAAGGTAAGTATAATTATATCCCATATGAGAACAACATATAATTGTACTCCATCTTACAAAAAAGCATGGATTGCGAGGACAAAGGCTGTTGAATAGGTTTTCGACAATTGGGAGGATTCATTCAAGGAATTGCCACAGTTTTTATGGGCACTAAAAACATATGTCCCAGGAACTGTGGCAATTATGGAGACAGTGCCAGCAATGATGCCAGACGGAACCTGTGCTACAGGTAATAGAATATTTCACCGTCTCTTTTGGGCATTTGACCCGTGCATCAAAGGTTTCGCATTCTACAAACCTATTATTCAAATTGATGACACTTGGTTATACGGAAAATACAAGGGTACTTTGCTCATGGCGGTTGCACAAGACGGTAACAACAATGTCTTTCCCATTGCCTTTGCTCTTGTTAAAGGTGAAACAGATGGTGGATGGGGTTTCTTTCTTCGACATCTCATAACGCATGTGGCTCCACAAGCCAATCTATGTTTGATTTCTGATAGACATGCTGCCATTGAGAGTGCCTACAACAACCATGACAACGGATGGCATGATCCTCCTTCTACACATATCTAATGTATCAGACACATTGCACAAAACTTCATGCGTGCTATAAAAGATAAGAATCTTCGCAAGAAGGTGGTGAATGCTGGGTATGCTTTAACTCAACCGTCATTTCAATATTATCGTGATGAAATTAGACTATCTAATGAAGATGCAGAGAGATGGATAAATAACATACCAGTAGAGCAGTGGACAAGAGCATTTGACGGTGGTTGTCGATGGGGTCACATGACAACAAACATCGTGGAATGCATGAACGGGGTTTTCAAAGGAATTCGAAATCTGCCGATAACCGCCTTGGTAAGATCAACCTATTATAGGTTGGCTTCTATGTTCGCAACCAGAGGTGAAAGATGGAGTGCAGTGTTAATGCCCGGACAAGTATTCAATGAGTGTTGCATGAAGGTCATGAAAGAGGAAAGCATCAAAGCTACCACACACGCTGTAACAGTCTTTGACCGTCATAGACAAAATTTTAGCGTCCAGGAAACAATGGGCAACAACAAGGGGGGACCAAATTTAGCCTACGCTGTTAGACTAAACAGAAGTTAGTGCGATTATGGAAAGTTTCAGGCCTTCGGCATACCTTGCTCCCATGTCATTGCAGCATGCGCTTATACTCGTCAAGACGCTTACAACCATTTATCTGATGTGTACAAGGCCAACACCATCATGAATGTATATACTCAAAGCTTCTCAGCACTACTAATGGAGGATTACTGGCCTCCATATGAAGGAGATATTGTTTGGCACAATGAAGAGATGCGTAGAAAGAAGAAAGGAAGGCCAAACAGCACACGTATCAGAACAAAGATGGATTCCACAGATAAAATAATAAGATTATGTAGTATCTGTCGTCAACCAAGACACAACAAAAACAACTGTCCCAATCAAAAAGCATCATATAGATCTTAAGCTTTTTGTAACATTGTATTTCTGTAACATTCAATCATTATATATCATTAAGTTCTTGTTACAACGAGTTTCACAACAAACATTAGTACAAAACATCTGAAAACATAAATAATTCTAACTGATTACAACAATCAAATTAATGTCATATCGACCGAACATCATTTCCCTAGCATCCTTATCAGTCTTCATTCGCACCAAACCAAAGATATTGTCAAGTCTCTCAATACTTTTGATTTTTTCCCCTTCTGGTATTTTCCCATCTAACCATCGAACCAACTCCCTCTTCAGTTGATCGAACGTGGTGATGTTCCAAAACAGCATCAGCATTTGAGGTTTGTCTCTCGCATAAATCACCTTACCGTATCGGCGACGAACACCAAACATGATAGCCAAATGATTATATGAGCTGTGGAACAATTGGTCACACAACGCATCTATTTATAAGACAAAAATGGCATTTTATGAGGGAGTCGCCAATTGAATTGGCGACTCCTCTTAAAACCTACACATAGGCGCCAATTGGATTGGCTAGGGCACCTGCCCTAGCCAATCCAATTGGCGCCTCCATTTAAGTTTTAAGAAGAGTCGCCATATGAACAACTTTCATGTTCATCAAAAATCCATTTGAAACTTGGAAGCTCATCATTCATTTCAAAACATTATAGGTCATTTTGACTGAAATCCTAATTTTGGGTAAACTTCCCAAGGACCTAACTCACTCATTTTTTATTCTTTTGAGGTGGGACCAAGTGAATTGGAAAGTTTGAGATGTCTACTTCACTTGTTATGTTGGACAAAATTTCATAATTCTAAAAGAAACACATGTGATAATACAAAATATTATAGGTCAGATAACAGTTGAAAAAATCAGAAGTCCAACTTCAAGTGCCCATAAATTTCTCATAAAAAATCCAAATGATGCAAAATTTATGTCCAAATTCATTATCTTGAAAAGATGTACAACTTTCATGTTGAAGGTTTTGTCATTTGAGACTTTTATGAGGGAGCCGCCAATTGAATTGGCGACTCCTCTTAAAACCTACACATAAGCGCCAATTGGGTTGGCTAGGACACCTGCCCTAGCCAATCCAATTGGCGCCTCCATTCAAGTTTTAAGAGGAGTCGTCAATTCAATTGGAGACTCCTCCTAAAAGTGAGGTATTTTGGGATTTTTTTTGAAACCAGGGATATTTTGAATTTTTTTTTGAAAAACTGGGTTATCTCGGTAAAAAAACCATTAAAATACATTAACTTTTATTAAATTAAAAAAGTAAAATGATATGTATTTTCTACAATGTGATATCCATATTAAAAAGATGAGAATAACAAAATTAACAGATGTAACTTGAATATGAATATCACACATTGTAACGCTATTGGTTACTTTCACGTGCCACGGATTGCAATCCCCATACCCATCTCATTAGAGATCCACAACCGTCGATATCGACTCCCATCAACGGTCACGGTCTTCCAATCTCATAATATCAAAATTTCCATTGTTCCCGCTTTTCCCTTATCGTTCTTCTTCCTATATATACTCCCAAACATTTTTATCCTCAATCAACGCATCTCAAATTCCCTTCTAATTTTCACTTTCTCTCCTTTTTCTTTCCGATCGAAATGGCTCGTACCAAACAAACTGCTCGCAAATCCACCGGAGGCAAAGCCCCAAGGAAACAACTCGCGACCAAAGCCGCTCGGAAATCTGCTCCGGCGACCGGAGGAGTGAAGAAGCCACACAGATTCCGTCCAGGAACAGTTGCTTTGAGAGAGATCAGGAAGTATCAGAAGAGCACCGAGCTTCTCATCAGGAAGCTCCCGTTCCAAAGATTGGTTAGAGAAATCGCTCAGGATTTCAAAACAGATCTCAGATTCCAAAGCAGTGCCGTTTCTGCACTTCAAGAAGCAGCTGAAGCTTATCTGGTTGGTTTGTTTGAAGATACTAACCTTTGCGCCATTCATGCAAAGAGAGTTACTATCATGCCTAAGGATATTCAACTTGCTCGCAGAATCAGAGGCGAGAGAGCTTAGATGAATCTTTCATCATGAATCTTTATTCTTATGCGTTGCTTTGGACTCTGTTAGTGTTTGGTTCTTCTGTTATAATACCAATTTATTATTCTCGGTTGTAACATTGCTTCAATCTACTATATGTTGTTCAGAAATTGAATCTTACTTCTGAAATGTAAAATCTGGCAGATTTGGGTTCTTTGATTAAAAAAGCTAATTTGTTTAGGTTTTTACATTTACTTTTAAATTTAGTTGAGAAAATTGATTTTTTTTTTGAAAGAAGTATTCAAAATGATAGATAATGGTTTTTAAAACATAGTCTATTTGTTTTTCATTTTGACAACTATTTTTGCAAATTTTTAGCTTAACATTTTGTTATCAATTATTCGCTTGATTGAAAGAGAAGTCGTTTGCCATGTTAGATGGATACGTATGGGCAATTGGGTAGAATCCTTAATTTAATGATCACCTGTTTTTCTTAGTTTCTATACTAACAATGGTTATATGTACTCTAACTACAAGAAAGACATAGGTTTCAAGTTTGAATAAATATGGACAATTGACGAAGAAAGGAGAGCTATAGTTAATCAAGCATGAAACTACTCAGCATAAGCATACTCTTAAAAAGCTGATCAAAATAAACTGGGTGACATTCCTAAAAGAAGCATAATATAGATTAGCTTAGATCTAACAAGAGCATATTGCTTGTTAAAAAATAAGAACCTAATAACATGACCATTGTTGAAATAGTTTCTGATTTTAGGAAGTAGGGAACAAGTACATTGAGGATGGCAGCTACATGTAGGAATAAGGCAAAAGTTGTCCAAGTCTTGCCATAATTTCTTAAGAGCTGTGAAATTTTTTGTGATGGGAAGATCACATTGCTTCATAGAATAAATATCTTTTTGTAAATCATATATACGAAAGACGTGACCTTGATGAGACCGATCATGGGGGTCTTGCCAAATTTCATAAGCAAATATATCCATATAATGCTCTTAACAATATCACGATCTATAAAATTGGTGATCCAAGACATTACCATTGTATTACAGCGATAACAATACTATACGAAGTAATAGGCCGAATTGGGGTTCCATCGATGAACCCTAATTTGTTATTAGATTGAAGAGCAACTTTAATTGATCTTGACCAAGAATGATAATTGTTGTTGTTCAATGATGGAATGAAAATAACTTGACTTGGATTATCAGATGGATGCATGAAAAATAGATCTAACATGTCGGTTTGGTAATTGTGTTGTGTGATATGATGGTGGTTAGTGGAATTGGAATTGTTGTTCATGTTGGTATCCGTGGTGTTTTTGTTTGGTTGATTTTTTTTATTAGAAGAGGGAGGAGGAGAATCATAATCATCGTTAATGGTAGCCATGATTTGAGAGAGAAAATAAGAGGGGTTTGATGAGTTGGTTGAATTAAGGTTTGAATGATACCAAAAATTGGAGAAAAAACAGAGATAGAAGATTGAAGGTATGAATATCTAGGGGTAAATCGTTGAATATATGAAGGTTTTCTAGAAAATGAATTGAAGGTTTGGAAATGGCTGGCTAGGTTTCAAGAACGTGGTTGAAGAAATGAACTTTCTGGGAATCTTGATGAAGGTAAATTTTTGGGTAATCAAAGATTTCAAGAATGAGCGTAAGTTCTGGGTAATTAAAGATTTCTTGATGATTTCTTAGAATATTAAAGAATAGACGTGGATGATTTTCAGGATGTTTTTTTTTTGTGTGTGAAGATTGATGGAGTAAAGAGAGAGATCAACGAAGAGAGAGAAAAATTGACGAAAAATGATAGAGTGACCAGAGTAGTAGTGTTTACCACGAAGAAATAGATAAGCATGAAATCAACAGACCCAATGATGAAAGGACACATGTAGATGAGGAACATATGGTAATCATTGATGCCATATACTTCTGATACCATGTTAACTTATGATTTTCTTAGTTGATAACATGAAATTATATCACATTTTAGGACTTAATTCAATTAGATTATATTATCATTTACTTTAATTTATCTCATTTTATCAGATATTATGCGGTATTTCCTTTCTATTTATGTCAGGTATCCATTTTGAAGCAAAAGTGAAAAAGGGAAGAAAAGGAGGTGTAAAAAGGAATAAAAAGGAAACAAATAACAAAGACCAAGCCCAGCCCAAAGAAAGCGCACGTTGTACCTGTGACGGGCGTCACAAAGGTTGTGACGAGCGTCACACTAAGCACACTCCTGTGACGAGCGTCACACATGGTGTGACGCACGTCACACCATTCCCCTATATTTTTGACACTAGGAACTCAACTGACCACGTTGAAAGCTATTTCCACGCTTGACCCTCGGAACGAAAAGACCGCGCATACGGAAACCCTTGGAAAGTCGTTACACAAGTAACAGTATAAATAGCAGCTAATTGGGAAAGCTCTGGGTTCGGAGATTTTCCACGCCTTTTGCCGTTCTCTCATTTTTTTCTTCCAGCCGTTTAGGCTTATATTTTTATAGTATTACTTTGCAGAATTTTTATTGTTTTACCTTTTTGCAATTCTATTTTCTTTTCTAGCATTCAATTAATTCTTTTCGCACAATAGTTTCTACACCGGAAACTATTGTGCAACTTTTACCGGATCTAACCTTACGTTAGAATCTAGTTTTTTTTATTTTTCCTTGGTTTAAGTTATTGTTTAATTGAAGAATCCGAGAACAAATCCTACCGGCTTGTGGTGGAGTGTTCAAGACTATTGTTTAACGCATTCAGGTTCTTTAATCATTATTTAATGCTTTGTTTTATTAATTATTTATATTATCTGTCTGGGATGAGTCTGTTTATGCATGATATGTATTTTTGTTTGTTTAGCATGTCTGGCTAATTCGCCTAGATATCGGTATGTAAAGTAAGCGGAATAAGGGATCAAGACTAAGTCGGTCTAATTAAACTTAAAATTAAAATCAATCTTTTTACGGTCTCAATTTACAGGTTTAATAACAAGATTTTTTACAAAAGTAAAAGACATAAAGAAGTTAAAATCAATAGAGCGAGAGTTTGAGGTTTTAACTGGACAGTGTAAATTAGGCATTAATTCTAGATCAGGGCGAGAGCAAGTTTTAGAGTTAATTAAATTCTGACCTTTTCCAAAAAGTATTCTTAAAGATTGAATGTGAGGACGAGAGTTAAGCATTCGAGTTTAATTGTATAACCTAAGTCAACAGAGCGAGAGTTTGAGATAAGGGTGTTTAAAACGGTCAGTGTTTTCTTAAAAAGAGTTTCTGCAACTTTATTGCTTTCAAAAAGTGGTTTTTGACTTAATTATAAGTGACAGATACATTAACATAAAATCATGGTTTATTCAACAGAGCGAGAGTTTGAGATAAAACCTTTAATCAATAAAGTTAACTGAAACGATTTATTTTAAAACCAAGAAACCGACAAAGAATTGATTCCCTAATTACGACGAACTACATACCGATATCCGCTTTATTAATATTTAATCTAGATCTTAGTTTAGTTTTTAGCTTCGCCCCCAAACAATCAACCATTATTCACCTTAGCTTTACGTAGTAACCTTAGATAACGGTATATCGATTCATAAGTCCCTGTGGGATCGATATCTTTTAAAACTACGCGATAGAACTGTGCACTTGCAGTTTGTACCCCAAATTCGACTCATAAAGTCGAGCGATCAAGTTTTTGGCGCCGTTGCCGGGGACTTCTATTTAATCGATATCGTAACTCTTCCGTTACGCTGTAGAGACTAAGGTTTCTCTTTTCTTCTATTCTTTCTTTCGTTGATTTGTATGCCACGCACTCGCTCACAAGGCGAACCGCTCTATTTACGAATCAACGATATCGAACTATATCTCCGAGTCTTACGACGAATTCGGGAATATCGTGCTGCAAACAATCTCCCTCCTATAGAACTTCCTGATTTCAAAAACCTTTTTCCTTCGATAACCGAGATGGCAGAACCAGCTCGTGCTCTTAGAGATTACGCCGCTCCATCGCAAGATGAGCCGCATTCAAGTATTGCTCCGCCCGCAATCGAAGCAAACAACTTCGAACTTAAACCTTCGCTGTTGCAGGCGGTGCAACAGAACCAATTCTCTGGAAATCCTACCGAGGATCCAAACCTTCATTTATCCGTATTTGTTCAATACGCTGATACTGTTAAAGCTAATGGTGTCACTTCAGAGGCAATTCGACTTCGTCTTTTTCCTTTTTCATTAAGAGATAGCGCTAGAAGATGGCTTCAATCTCTCCCTTCCAACTCAGTCACCACATGGAACGAGTTGAAGAAAGTTTTTCTTGCCCGATACTTTCCGCCAAGCAAAACAGCTATGTTAAGAGCCCAGATAAACGGATTTAAACAGAAAGACAACGAGTCTCTTTTCGAAGCATGGGAAAGATACAAAGACATGATGAGACTTTGCCCACACCATGGTTTGGAAGACTGGTTAGTAATTCACACATTTTATAATGGTCTCTTATACAACACAAGGTTAACAATAGACGTCGCTGCAGGTGGTACATTAATGAACAAACCTTATGCTGATGCTTACCAGCTTATCGAGAGCATGGCCCAAAACCACTATCAGTGGGGAACCGAACGAACAACGGTGGAAAAACCTCAAACGAAAACTAGCATGTACGAGATAAGTAACCTTGATCACGTTAACGCAAAAGTGGATGCTTTGGTCCAGAAAATTGAAAGTTTAAACGTATCACCCCCAGCCGCCGTGGTTGCTATAACTCAGAATTGCGAGGTCTGTGGGATCCAAGGCCACACTCCTACGGACTGTCAACTCTTGACAGGAATTCAAGCAGAACAAGTAAACTATGCTCAAGGAAGCCCCTATTCGAACACCTATAACTCAAATTGGAAGAACCATCCAAACTTTTCATATAAGAGCAATAACGCTTTGTACGCACCTGGACAGTCTCCAAATCAAGCCCCAGCTATACCTCCGGGATATCAGAAACCGAACCCATCCATGCCTAACAATAACGCCCCTAGGAAATCCAACTTGGAAATCATGATGGAAAACTTTATAGCTTCCCAACAACAAACCAATAAAGATTTCTTAAACCAGAATGTACACACTGGCGAACAACTTAAACAACTAGCAAGCAAAGTAGATGCCTTGGCTACCCATAACAAAATGCTGGAAACACAAATATCACAAGTAGCTCAACAACAAGCACCTACTGCTGCCCCAACTGGTACATTCCCTGGACAGCCCCAACCTAACCCGAGAAGCCACGCTCATGCAATTATATTAAGAAGTGGAACGGAAGTGGAAGGACCGTCTGATCCAAGGATAGAAAACCAAAACCCTAAGAAACCAACTGAGGAAAGTGAACCTAGGAAAAGGAAGAGAGTAATAAGGAAACCCTAGAAAAGAAGGAACCTTATGTACCTCCACCACCTTACAAACCACCTATACCTTACCCTCAAAGGCTTGTTAAAACCAAAGATGCGGGCCAATTTAGAAAATTTGTTGATCTCCTTAAACAATTAAACGTTACAATCCCGTTCACCGAAGCTATTACGCAGATGCCCTCATATGCTAAATTCTTAAAAGAAATCCTTTCTAATAAGAGGAAACTTGAGGATAGCGAAACCGTTACACTCCCTGCCGAATGTAGCGCTATAATCCAAAACATGCCCCCTAAACTCAAGGATCCAGGTAGTTTCTCTATACCCTGTCACATAGGAAAATTTGTCATCGACAAAGCCCTATGCGATTTAGGAGCCGGAATTAGCGTTATGCCTTTATCCATATGTAAGAAACTGGAAATGGGAGAATTAAGACCAACCAAAATGTCTGTGCAACTAGCAGATCGTTCCATCAAATATCCTGTAGGAATCCTTGAAAACGTTCCCGTACGCATAGGTCAATTCTACATTCCCACTGATTTTACAATTATGGACATTAGAGAAGATGATATTACACCCATTATACTGGTGTCGCATCCTGCGAAAAATCAACCGGCGAGCCTAAAAATAAAAACACACAGAGCCGCCACTAAACGTTATTTATCCCAAGATAGGGAAAGGAAACGCTCAGAGAAACCTGGAAAGACATGGTCTCGCGACCAGAGAGAAAAGGTTCGGGAGTCGGTTACGCAAGGGGAAGGTATTAGCACCCCTCACGTCCGTCGTACTCGACGGGATCCACGTCCTAGAATAAAGAAAAGGTTGCTAAACATCACACACACACACGGGGAACGCAGGTGGGGTTAAGAGAAACGGGCTCGATAAGGCGTCGCACCTTAGGCCTACATATCTTGTCTGGAACAAGAATCAGAGCCACTGTAGTTCGGCTTACGCACGCCAAACAACACAAAACAACACAAACAAGCAAGAGTGGCAAACATGGAGCCCGACAACCACTGGATGGAATTATGTCGGCATCCGAACCAAAACACACTCAAAAGGGCAAACGTGGAGCCCGACTGCCAATTCTGGGCTTACGTCAGCATCCGAACCCAAAACGCACTAAAAAGGGCAAACGTGGAGTCCGACAGCCAATCCCTGGACTTACGTCGGCATCCGAACCAAACACATAATCAGATAACATGTAAACACACGCAAAAAAGAAAAAGGTTGCCCGGAGTGGTCTCGCACGACCACCTGCCTACATACCTCGTCTGGAACGAGGATCAGGGCGATGTAGTTCCCCTGAACGGGACTGAATTGCTAACCAGAAACCGGGGAAAGACACACAACTAGGGAGCTGAGACTCGAGCCTAATGTTGTCATGCATCGTTAACCCTAAGTTCGGTTTTCTATCCTACTTGCATAAGCAAACTAACCTAACCAGGGAAGAAGCTAGCACACAAGCATACAATCATATATCAGCATTAAATGAGAACAGGCATCTCAAACAAACATGTCAATCAGATATCCACATATCACGCACTATAGCCAAACAAGGGGGCTCAATCAATCAGGTTTGACTGCCTAAGCAAGTCGTCTGTACGGGCTGCGTTTGCTCTTAACCTTGCCATTACGAGGCTAAGGTGAAGCAGATGAAAGGATGAAGTGAGGATGAGACCTCACAGCTCTTATCCCTAACCAGGGAGAGCTGACAAATGAGCATGGGTCCAGAATAGGGGAACCCTTCTATACTCGATGACTCTGACTCAATGTGCACTGCACAGGATCTTGGGCTTTTGATCTCACTGCTACAACCATGTAATGGGAGCAAGGAGAAGACTCACTGAATAGTGGGGGACAGGTTGCTTGTCCCTACCTTCCACCAATTGCCTTACTTGAAGGACTTTTCCTGCTTGGGCTTGAAAAATAAACATACACAATCATTGCCTCTTAAGGAGGACTTCAGACAATTTGCCCGGCCCGGTAACAGCCGGGTCTCCAGACTACATGAAGTAAGAAGGTTATACCTCTATGCAAGTTGCTTAAGCAAAGCAAAGCAAAGCAATAGTTCACAAGGAACTGAGCAACTAAAGTACCTGGAAACAATCAACCTCAGTCAGTACTCAATCAGACAAACTGTAAAGCAAATAGTTAAACAGCTTAAACAATACAACACAAAACAAGCCCAAGGCTTAAGCCCAAGCTCCAACACCTACAAAACAATGTTATGTTAGTGTACAAACATCCACAACATCAATCAAAATTGGATTTGGATCATTCTCCATGTACATTGCTTTTTTGATCCTGAAAAATCAAGCAAATATTAGCAACTAGACCACTAGGCCAAGCCTAGGGTCCAAAAGCAAGAAAAAAGTTAAAACAGCAAGGTATTCATTAACCAACATCAAATTAACATCAAACACAAGCAAACATCATTGGTCTCATGTTTATATCATCCACCAAGCTCATGTTATGCACAAAACAATCCATATTGGTTCAAATGAAGCACCAAACATACAAACAGAATTATTGCATTCAAATCCATACCAAAACACATCCAAAAATTCTCAAATTAAATACACCTAAACAGGGGTCAATCAAGGTCTACCATGTCAAATTTGAGCTCCATTGGGCAAATGGAACCATGTCAATGAAAATCAACAAAAACAGACACCATTTCATGCTTCAATTCATACCATCAATGCATACATCCACTTCAAAAATTCATATCTCATTGAAAACAAAAAAGAAATGGATGAGACCAAAACAAGGAGGTCCTAAAATGTGTCTAGTTCATGCATATCAAATTTCATGGCCATACAATACAATGTGAGCATTTCCCAATCATTCTACCAACCTATGTCATATGAGCTTGCACAAATGATCTCCAGAAATGAAAAATCATGATCAAATAGAAAATGCAGTGAAAAATTCTACAAAAATTCATACAACATCACGACATGCCAACCAATCATCATGCAAAATTTCATTCAATTCTAACATGTATAGGTCACTCAAAAAAATCCTGCAAGTTGACATAATGAGGTGTGACACAAATTGTCACACCTAAGTTCCAGAATTTGCTGCTCTCTAACCAGGTATCCAAAATTCATGAAATTTATATATAAATAATCCTCAAAGAGTCAAGAACCACCACAAAAATTTTCAAGAATTTATTTTATGATATGAGTATTTCATGATCAAATTGCAAAAATGTATCAAAAATGGACATACATCGGAAAACCCTAGGTCAAATAAAATATTCCCCAAGCACAACTTTGACCAATAGGTCAAAAAAAACCTACACTCACCAAGGAAGCTATAGAAAAAATTTCCATATTTTTTGGATTTTTTTACTATTTTTTACGATTTTTTAAAGGTCATATGAATTTTTTAATAATTAAACAAATTAATTAGAATTAGTAATGGCAGATTCATAATTAATTATGGCGGGGGAGGGAAACATGAGTTTCAAAATTTGAATGAAAAACAAGATCAAACACATGAATATCATCTTCTTCAGTCCAGAAAATTCAAGAACATCCAAGAACACGAGTTTCTCAAATCATCACCAAAACGAGCAAACAAATAACCGTTAGAACCGTCTAAGCCTAAGGATCACGAATATCAACTTATTTTTGGCTAAAAGCTCCTAAATCGAACGAATCGACTCACTTAGGGTTTTGTCACAAAACTTCAAACCTAGATTTCGTGAGCTATGGTTAACCATTTGCAAAACTGATTACATCATGATGCTCTACAATCCAAGGCCTTTCAAACGCATATACTTATTAAGCCAATGGTGAACGTTGAATTTTCGATTTACCTGGAAGTGCAGCAATGGTGCGCGACTTTTCAAGGCTTAGGATCTCAAAACAGCGATGCAACAACCTTCAGGAAGATGAATTCCACGCTCCGTTTCAATCGATTCCGCTCCTATCGTCCATAATTCAGATTTGCCATTGTTGATGTGTTTTGGAACAGTCGCGGTACAGTGTTCTTTGCAATCCAAATGCCACAAACAGATGAAGAATAAGAGGATTGGAGTTGAATGAAGAAGGAATTTCGTGATTTGGTGTAGAATCGATGAAGAATTTTGTGATTGAAGATTGGTGTGTTCTTGAGCAAAATGGAGAGAATGAGAGGTTTCTAGATCTGTTCTTGGTAATTGTGTTTTTCTGTTATGATTAGGCAAGGATTTAGAATATATATGTGTGCTTAATTGATCACTAATCATGTAATTAACCAATTTGGCATAATTAGTGATAATGTAATTTTTGCAAATGAGGGCAAAATAGCCAATTCACAATGACAGCACATGCCAGCTCAAAATTGGTTCCAACATGTCCAAAACACCATATGTGAAGTGTAGAAACAATTCCCATTGCAATTGGTTGCTTAAATCTCATTTTCACTATGTGTATGTAAAGTATCCATTTTTAGCCATTTCATTCTTCATGCCAAAACTCAAACCATGTGCATTAACCATGAAATGAATATTCAAACACACTTAAAATGCCATTCCTGAGGTGTTGGAAAAAGTCCCATTCAAAAATTCCCAATATTTTGACATTTGGACAATTTTGCCCCTGGTCCAATTCAGCTGTCCAGTTGAAAAGTGACTTTTTGCCTGGGCCATTTTTGGGAAATTCCAATGATGCACCCTCAAAGTACATGTCAAATGGAGTTTGTGCATATAAAGAACTTGCAATTTGGACAAAGTATGTGGTAGTTATGGCCTCCTGATTACGGATCTTTTCTGAAATTCACTGAGCCATATTTTGCAAACCGTACATTGGATTTTCAAGTTCTTGGACTTTTTGGAAAGGTGAGAACAAGATCTACATCTGTCATGTTGAACAATTTTTCATTTGAAGCTTCCTTGGACTTCTGTTTTTGAGGTCAAAACTTTCCACTTTTGGAAACTTCTATTACAAGTCAGTTGCTATTTTTGGCAGTTTTTGTCCTGACTTGATTTTCTTCATTCTTAAGCTTTGAGATGTCAAATATCACTTGTTCCAACATGAATGAAGTGTATCCAACTCATTTCCACCTCCACATCCATCAGATCAAGCACAGTTGACCACAGTTGACTTTGCATCTGATAGATGAATTTGGCAATGCATTGATCAATTTAAGCCCCAATCTCCAACTGAAATGGCTCAAGGGTGACACCCTAGCCTCAATAATCACCATATAATCACAAAATGATCCTCATCTCCATCTCAAACACCATCTCCTGATTAAACCCTGATTGGCCCAATACAACTGATTAGGGTTGACCAGTGGTCAAAACCCTAATCTCAAGGAATCTTCTTCAATCTCCTGATGACATCCAACCATGGTGATGATGATGTATCGATTCAATCAACATGAAGACCAATACCCTTGGGAGTCACAAAACCCTAATTCACAGCTCAATCCTCAGATGGCCCATGATCAATCAGTACAACCCTAGGCTTGCATTTTCTGACTTCCTCATCTTCTGATCAAGACTTGGGAAGATAGCTTGCACTATGTAACCACATGTTATGCAATATGAAATGCCTAATGTCTTAAAATGAAATGCAAATATGTTAATGCTAGTCCCAAGAGAGGAGGGCAAATTTTGAGGTGTTACAGCTGCCCCTATTCAATCCACTGTGAACCTGTCGATACGAAATAGCCTCGGCTTTCGGATGATCAGGATGAAGAGTGATTGAATACTAAGAACAGACGAACAATTTGCACTCTGATGGGATAATAATTAACAACGCCTGTCAGCATCGGCGAAGAAAAACTCGAAAAACCGACGACCTGGATGCCAAAATAAATGGTAACGCAGGGATAACCAGGGTCTGAACACCACATCCACTCGGGATTCTCATTCTTTTTTTGCTTTTCTTGAACCCCGAAAATTTTCTCTTCTTCTACCTGGTCCGAAAACCACTTCGGTCTGAAATCCGGGAAATTGGCCTGATCGCCACTTCGGTCTGGATACCGCCTCGGTCTGAACTCCGGGAAATTGGCCTGATCGCCACTTCGGTCTGGATACCGCCTCGGTCTGAACTCCGGGAAATTGGCCTGATCGCCACTTCGGTCTGAACTCCGGAAAACTGGCCTGAATACCACAAGTACATCAACCTGATCGTCGGAAACTTCTTCGATCTGAGAATCGGAAACTGGGCCTGAACGCCACAAGTACATCAACCTGATCGTCGGAAACTTTTTCGATCTGAGAATCGGAAACTGGGCCTGAACTCCACTTCGGTCTGGATACCGCCTCGGTCTGAACTCCGGAAAACTGCTAATCGCGTAATGTCCTCTGATTTTATTTCCCTCTCCGCCCGACGGAAACATTTCCTCCAATATCGCACTACTGGGGAACATTGCTGATCTGACGTTCTGATGCTAGACTCCTCAGAATAACACCTTTATCTTTCAGCAAAACCACCCCTCAAACGGTAACCACGGTTTGGGACTAGCTTATGCTTGCAATGATGCATGATTGATTTTTCTGCGTAATGCTCCATAAACATGGAAATGCTACGCGATTATTCATTTTTTATGCAATATGCCATGCTATTTTTTCATGATGAATGCATAAAAAGAAATATCCCCCTCTGGGGAATCCTCTGGGGGACACGAGACTCTCTGCTGAGGCTCTCGTCACTGCTCCGATTTCCACCCTGCCGGGGAATAGTACTGCTGCTGGGAGAATGCCACCCTTGCTGGGGAATACCTCCTTTGCACCCAACCCTCTCGAGGACCTGCTGGGGCAGAAGAACCATCATCGCGCTCTGTGGGGATACCACAATCTCTTTGTCTTGCTGGGGATACACGTCCCAACTCTGCTTTGGGAACCCTCACCGATACTCCCGCTGAGGAAATGAGCAATCTTCAACCTACCGGGGATGACCATCCAGACCATGCTAGGAGAAACGACTGCTACTCCGCTGGGGATTACCCATGCAATCCATAGGTAGAATCGGCTCAGCTGGGGATGCAGAAACCCGTCCGCCACGGGAATTTGTTCAATCCTCCGGTAAGATGAACACTGCTGGAGATATATTTCTTTGGAAAAGACCCGCTCCACTCGGGGGTAGCAACCTTCAGACCTGACTGCTGAGGAAACACCATTATAAACCTGCCAGGTATAACCACACTGACTCGGCTGGGGAGCTAGTCCTACGATTCTGCTTGGGGACTTAGCTGGGAAATAAGAATTCCCGGACTCATCCGGACCTTTTCTGCTCCATCATCTTGTATTTCAAGCCGCTTCGTGCTCGACGAGAACGTACTCCTGGGAATTATACAGAAATTTCAATTTTCTGACTTTGAAGAGTCTTCTTGATTAATTTCAATGGTCGTCGGACGTCTCTCGTCGTCTCTCCACCGTTCCTCCTTCTTCCCTGATCGAACTCTGCGGGGAACTGCATACTTTCAAGTCTTCCGATTTTGAAGAGTCTTCTTGATTATCATCAAGGATCGTCGAACACCGCAACGTCACTTCGTCGTTCTTCATACATTCGTTCCTGAGCGAACTCTCTGGGGATCTCTCTTGTCAAAGCTTCCACATCACAACCTGCAAGTGAGTGAAAAGTACCTAACAGTTCCTGCAAAACAGATCGTCAGATAAAACCGTGCCCCAGGCGTGTCAAGATTTCAACACTTGGATCACTCAACCTTCCAAATAAGATTTCAAGCGTTCAATCTTATAAACATGCATTGGAAGGAAACCTGTATGTTTTGCAGGATTCTTTACCAAAAATATCTGGATGTTTTTGCAATCAAAGCGGTAATGAAAAACAAAAACGAAATTATTTGACTGAATATGCATTTTATTGATTGGAAAAGTGTGGCTCAAATGAGCAATACAACGGAAGCAATTCCTGAAAAGAGGTAATTGCGCTCAAAAGGAAAAATCTATCCTAATGGCAATGTGAAACCCGTAATCTCATCGAGTTCCAACTCGGTTACACCCCATATGTCCTCAGACTCTCCGTGCTTTCTGCCTTCTGAACAAGACGATTCTGATTGATCCCTACCGGGTATTATCCATGATGCTTTAACCAAAGCGCAAACGATCATGCTGGACGCAGTTGTTCGTTTCAATCCCTCTTTTGCCTGGACCGCCCTTTCGGGTTTTCAGTCCACCGGGATACCCTTTCTTGCCCAAGTCGCCTTTCCAGGTTTTCGACTTGCCGGGTGTACATTTTTCTTTTTATCCCTAATTTTTGCCCGAACCTTTCTTTCTGTTTTTTGGTTCGCCGGGATGCCCATTTTTGCCTGGACTATTTTGTTCTTTTCGTCCAGCGGGTCAATTTATACGAAGTATTTTTTAACTGCGTCCGCATTCACAGGGGATGGAAAATCCTCGCCATCCATGGTCGTTAACAACAAGGCTCCACCAGAGAAAACCTTCTTAACCACGAACGGACCTTCATAATTCGGTGTCCATTTGCCCCTTCGATCGTTTTGAGGAGGAAGGATCCTTTTCAGCACCATATCACCCACGTGATATACCCGAGGTCGTACTTTCTTGTCAAAAGCACGCTTCATCCTTTGCTGGTACAATTGCCCATGACAGATGGCTGCTAGCCTCTTTTCCTCAATCAGGCTCAACTCTTCATATCGGGTCCTTACCCATTCAGCCTCTTGCAATTTCACGTCCATCAGGACTCTCAAAGAGGGAATCTGAACCTCCACGGGTAACACAGCCTCCATCCCATATACCAACGAGAAAGGAGTCGCCCCAGTAGATGTGCGTACCGACGTTCTGTACCCATGCAAGGCAAACGGCAACATCTCATGCCAGTCTTTGTAGGTTACCACCATTTTCTGCACAATCTTCTTTATGTTCTTGTTGGCTGCCTCAACCGCCCCATTCATCTTCGGACGATAGGGAGAAGAATTGTGATGCTCAATCTTGAATTCCCGGCACAGCTCTGCCATCATCTTATTATTCAAATTAGAACCATTATCTGTAATGATTCTCTCGGGAACCCCATATCTGCAAATGATGTCTCTCTTGAGAAATCTGGCAACGACCTGCTTTGTCACGTTCGTATAAGAGGCTGCTTCTACCCACTTGGTGAAGTAATCAATAGCCACTAATATGAACCTGTGCCCATTCGAAGCCGTAGGTTCTATCTTCCCAATCATATCAATGCCCCACATAGCAAACGGCCATGGAGATGACATTAAACTCAACGGATTTGGAGGCACGTGCACCTTGTCAGCATAAATCTGGCATTTATGACACTTCCGCACGTAATTGAAACATTGGGCCTCCATCGTCATCCAATAATAACCTGCCCTTAGCAGCTTCTTTACCATTGCATTCCCACTGGCATGGGTACCGAACGACCCTTCATGAACCTCTTTCATCAATTGGCTCGCTTCTGCATCATCAACACATCTGAGCAAGACCCAATCAAAATTCCTCTTGTACAAAACCCCATCCTTATTCAGGTAGAACACCATGGCTAACCTCCGCAGAGTCTTTCGATCTTTCTTTGACGCCCCCTCAGGATATTCTTGCGTCTCAAGATAGCGTTTGATATCATAATACCACGACTTCTCATCATCAGGTGCTGTATCAACAGCAAACACATAAGCCGGTCTATCCAGACGTCCCACTTCAACACTGGGGATCTGATTCCACCTCTGCACCTTAATCAAGGCAGCCAGAGTAGCCAAAGCATCTGCCAAAGGATTCTCCTCTCTGGGCACATGATGCATCTTCACCTTGGTGAAAAACGTCAACAATCTCCTCGTATAATCTCGATACGGAACCAAATGAGATTGATGCGTATACCATTTTCCGTTAACCTGATTTATCACCAGAGCTGAATCTCCATATACCACAAGGTTCTTGATTCTCAAATCAATCGCCTCTTCGATACCCAATATGCAAGCTTCGTATTCAGCTACGTTGTTGGTGCACTCAAATGTTAGCCGGGCAGCAAAAGGAATATGAGATCCTTTCGGCGTAACCAAAACAGCACCAACACCGCTTCCATTCACGTTAACGGCCCCATCAAACATCAAAATCCATTCGGATTCAGGGTCAGGCCCCTCCTCCGGGATTGGTTCCTCGCAATCTTTCGATTTGAGAAACATGATGTCCTCATCAGGGAATTCAAACTTCATCGGTTGATAATCATCAATGGGTTGCTGAGCGAGGTAATCAGACAATACGCTCCCCTTAATCGCCTTCTGAGAGGTATACTGAATATCATATTCTGTCAAAATCATTTGCCACCTCGCAACCCGTCCGGTCAATGCTGGCCTCTCAAAAATGTACTTGATCGGATCCATCTTGGAAATCAATAAAGTGGTATGAACCAACATGTACTGCCTCAGTCGGCGAGCAGCCCAGACCAAAGCACAGCAAGTTTTCTCGAGCAGTGAATATCTTGTTTCACAGTCGGTAAACTTTTTGCTAAGGTAGTATATGGCATGCTCTTTTCGACCAGACTCGTCATGCTGCCCCAATACACACCCCATAGACCCCTCGAGGACTGTCAGGTACAGAATTAATGGTCTTCCCTCCACAGGAGGCATCAGAATCGGAGGCTCCTGCAAATATTCTTTTATCTTTTCAAATGCCGCTTGGCAATCATCATTCCACCTGACCGTCTGGTCTTTTCTTAACAACTTGAAAATCGGTTCACACGTGGCTGTTAAGTGAGATATGAACCGCGAAATGTAGTTCAATCTACCTAAGAAACCACGAACCTCCTTCTCTGTCCTCGGTTCAGGCATTTCTTTTATTGCTTTTACTTTTGCAGGATCAACCTCGATTCCTTTCTCACTTACAATAAACCCCAGCAATTTACCGGACCGCACTCCGAATGTGCACTTGTTCGGATTCAACCTCAGTCTGAATTGTCTCAGCCGGTCGAACAACTTGGCCAGATCAACCAAATGCCTCTCTTCTGTCTGGGACTTCGCTATCATGTCATCAACATAGCATTCAATTTCATGATGAATCATATCATGAAACAAAGTCACCATGGCTCTCTGATAAGTAGCACCGGCATTCTTGAGACCAAATGGCATCACCTTGTAACAAAAGGTGCCCCACGGTGTAATGAACGTTGTTTTCTCCATATCATCTGGCGACATTTTGATTTGATTATAGCCAGAAAAGCCATCCATGAAGGAAAATACCGAGAATTGAGCTGTATTATCTACCAACACGTCAATGTGAGGTAGTGGAAAATCATCTTTCGGACTAGCTCTGTTCAGATCCCGGTAGTCCACACACATTCTCACTTTCCCATCTTTCTTCGGGACTGGCACGATGTTCGCAACCCATGGCGGATAGTTAGTGACAGCAAGGAAACCAGCATCCCACTGCTTCTGCACTTCTTCCTTAATCTTCATTGCCATATCAGGTCGAGTTCTGCGCAACTTCTGCTTCACTGGAGGACAATCTGTTCTCAACGGTAGCTTGTGCACAACGATATCGGTATCCAACCCTGGCATATCTTGATAAGACCAGGCAAAGATATCGACATACTCTTTCAATAGCACCACCAATCTGCCCTTAACACTTTCCTCCAAAGCAGCCCCGATTTTCACCTCTCTTTTGACCTCGTCGGTACCCAGATTTACAACCTCAATCTGTTCCTCATGCGGCTGAATGACCTTCTCCTCTTGTTTTAACAACCTGGCTAATTCCCCTGGCAGTTCACAATCTTCTTCGTCTTCTTCTTCAGCAAGATAGATCGGATTGTCGAAGTCGTACAAGGGTGTAACAGGATTGTTATCAATGAGATCCGGAGAGGAATCGCATCTGCATGAATGTTGATTCATGCATTGCTTTAGAACCGGTGTGAGAAATTTAAAAAAAGGAAAAATGAAAACATTGCCATTTTTATTTGTTTTTATTTTTTTAAACTGCAAAAATAAATGAAAAACAGGGAACACCGCTTTTGACTGAAAAACATCCTTTTATTAATGATGCAGAATTTTGCAAATTATGACATGAGGTGGCCCTTACAATGAACCATTACGTGTCGGGCAACACGTAAGGTTTGCATGCAAATAAGAAAGAAACAAGAAAAATATTACTCTTCGAGGAGAGTGACCCGGATGATTTCTTCGGCCTTCCAGTTGTGGATTTCCATCCCTGGTTCGCACGACGTTATCCATCGGTCCATGTCACAGTCGCTGTCAATATCTTCACCCATCATGCAGATGTGGTCCGGATCCAGCATTCCGGCACTCGTGAAAGTTACAGACGTACGACCCCCTCTTCTTCGTCCCAAGCCTCGGCTCGGCTTATATCCGACCCCAAACCGGTCCTTCTTCTCAGGGACTTCCATCATTCTGCCCCAGCCTGGAGCCTCTCCACTTTTAACTACCTCAGCAGCCTGCTTGTACGAAGCGATGGATGGTTTCTCCTCTTCTTGCTTAGCAAACAGAGCATTCTCCACCTTGACGGTTTCAAATGCCTGACTAGGCGTTTCCCATATCTCTCCATCCATCTCCACATACTTAAACGAAGACAGGTGGCTGACAAAGATGTCCTCCTCTCCGCAAACAGTAACGACCTGGCCCTCCCAGATATACTTGAGCTTCTGGTGTAAAGTCGACGTAACTGCTCCCGCAGCATGAATCCATGGGCGACCCAACAAGCAACTGTAAGCTGGTTGGATGTCCATAACATAGAAGGTTGACTTAAACACCTCCGGGCCAATCTTTACTGGTAACTCCACCTCTCCAAACACGGCCCGTTTTGACCCATCAAAAGCACGCACTATCAAATCAGTCGGGGTCAAAATCAGCCCATCACAGTTTAGCTTCGCTAGGGCTTTCTTAGGCAACACATTCAAAGAGGAGCCGGTATCAACCAGCACATGCGAAAGCACGGCTCCTTTACATTCCATTGCGATGTGCAAAGCCCGGTTATGATTCCTGCCGTCCACTGTCAGATCCATATCCGTGAAACCCAGCCCATGGCTGGCATGAACATTAGATACCACGGTCTCCAGTTGGTTAATTGTGATTTCTTGAGGAACATACGCCTTCTTCAGAATTTTCAATAAGGCCTCCCTATGCCCCTCTGAGCTCAACAACAATGAAAGAATTGAAATTTTGGACGGAGTTTGCTGCAAGTGATCCACCAACTTGTACTCCGACTTCTTAATTATCCTTAGAAACTCTTCAGCTTCATCATCAAGATTGTTATCCGACCCCGCAGGCGCCGGTGTCATCACAGGAGTATTTCCATTCTCTGCCACAGCCTTCCCTTTCGCCCTGGCTAAAGCCTCGGCCTTTTCTTTTTTTTCTTTTTCTTCCTCTCCCCTCCTCAAAGCGTCGGGAGCAAACAACCTACCGCTGCGAGTGAAACCGCTGGGACCGGCATTATCCACCTTTAGCACGGTGGTTTCACTAGCAATCTGCTCCTCCATCCTCTCCCCATTACAGTAAACTTCCCCGCCATAATGCCATGGCACGGCATCATCTTTGTCATAAGGGATCGGCCCAGGTACCGTGATGGTAACTGGAGCCTCCTCCACCAGGTTAGACAAATCAACCGGGTCATAGAAAATGGTTACGGTGGAGACCTCCTCCTTCTTCCCTTCAGACTTCTCGATCACAATCTCCCCATCGTCCATCAGCCCCTGGACATGCTTCCTCAGAAGCTCACAACCATTTGCAGAAATAGTGCACTCAGCACACTCACACCCGCAGCCCGGGTAAACCCCATTTCTTAACAACTGCCTCTTGACCTCAGCCAAAGGCGTCTTCAACTGATCGACCTCAGACAGCCCCACTCTATCTTCCACAGAAATAGCGTTTACTCCCCTCTGACCATGCGCAGGCATGGGATTTGCATTTACGTTGGGAGAAGGCGCAAAGTTGATTGCTTTGGAATCCACTAGGTCCTGGACTACGTGCTTAAAAGCTTTGCAGTCCTCAACATTATGCCCGGGCGCACCCGAGTGGAATTCGCACTTAGCATTTTCATTGTAACTGGGCGGCCTTTGATCAGGTCTCAGAGGTGCCAGAGTTCTGGTTTGCACAAGGCCCAAATCCATCAACTTTTTGAACAAAAAGGCATAGGTCACCGGAGGCCTATCGAATTGACGATCCTGCGCTCTGCCTCGGATCTGATAACCAGCCCTTTGTTGTCTCTGCTGAAAGGGTTGTTGTCTTTGTTGCTGTTGCTGCTGTTGTTGTTGTTGCGGTTGTGCTGAATGAGACTCAGCAGGAATTGTTACTGCAGCATTGTGCTGGAAGTAACGATCCCTACTGGGTCCGCGTTGAGCGTACACTGCACTGGTATCTCCCTCTTTCTTCCTCTGTCCACCATTGTTACCAAACGGCTTTTTCGACCCTGAAGAAGAAGAAGACGCACCCTGAATTTTTCCCAGCTTTAACCAACTCTCTATTCTTTCTCCAGCTACCACGATATCAGAGAAGTTGGTAACAGGACACCCCACCATTCGTTCTGCAAACGGCCCCTGCAGGGTCCCCATAAACAAATCCGACATCTCCCTGTCCACCAGAGGAGGTTGCACCCTTGCAGCCAGCTCTCTCCACCTCTGCGCATACTCTTTAAAGCCCTCATTATGCTTCTGAGACATACCCTGCAGCTGGGTACGGCTCGGAGCCATGTCTGCATTGAACTGGTATTGCTTAAAGAACGCATCCCCAAGATCCTGCCAGCTTTTTACATCAGACGATTTCAATTTGGTATACCACTCCAAGGAACCCCCGGACAGGCTGTCCTGGAAAAAATACATCCACAGTTTCTGATCTGAGGTATACGCTGAGATCTTGCGAACAAATGCCTGGAGATGAGTTTCCGGGCAAGAACTTCCGTTGTACTTATCAAACGCCGGCGCTTTGAATTTCTGAGGAATCACAATTCCCTCCACCAATCCCATGTTGGACATGTGTACCACCCCAGGAGTGGCATAGCTCTCAAGCACTTTTATTTTCTCAGCCAGCAGCTGGATTTCTTTATTTTGTGGAGGAATATTGTAAGGCACGAAGGGCTCATTCTGTATCGAGAATTGATCCGCCTCCCTGTCCTCTTCCTGATCATCATCAAAACCATAAAACGGAGGCACAAAGTTGTCTTTCGTATTCTGCCCCGGTTGGCCACCAACACCACCAGCATTATTCACCAGACCAACTGTTGTCCTCTTCCCGCCGTCTCTGGATCCCTGCCCCTGGTTGGAGACTCCATCCAGGTTGACCCCACTGTTTGCTGCAGAAACCCGCTCGAGTTTCTCAACTTTGTCCGCCAGAGCCTTCTGACCAATTGCAAAGCCTTGCATTATATTGATCAGCTCGGTCATCTTTTCCTTCAATTCAAGCATATCAGCACTGGGAAGCTCCATGAGTCTGGGAGTGTTTCTCCTTCGGGTGTAATATCTGTGAGGGCGTGTTGAGTGCAAAGGTACTGTCCTTCGAGCGCGAGCAATGATTCCTGTCACAAGCAAGCACGTTAATAACAAACACCTGCAAAATAAAGCACAGTCATTATGATCAATGCATGGATGCAGTGTCTATTCATATGAAGGACACTTTGTCTCTCGATCCTGGCATCACTGAGACAAATAATAATCCGGCATCAATATTCTGATATTCAGCGTTTGATTTTATCGTGCAGATCGGAGATATGTGATTTAGCATGATACCCCCAACCATGTGTGTGCCTGTGTGAGTGCATACGGCAAAGCAAATAAAGCTTGAAGATTAATCACTGACTGAAAATAACCATCACATAACCAAAGAGTGCACAAACAGTGCCATAGTCATACATCAACCAGATAAAATCAAATACAATCCTCCAGAATAGGAAAGAAATACAGACAAGTGAATTCCGTCAACAAGCCTGACGGTAATCCAACACAAATGAAAGATCTAACTGGATGAGGGTCCCGCAGGTGGCCCCATCTCGCCTTCCATCCTTGCGAACTCTGCGGCGAACCTGAGCTCGGTGTTCTCCTGCTGTAGTCTCCCAACTTCCTTCTGATGAATCTTCATCTGCCTGAAGTAGTGGTCTCTCTCTGCCATATAGTGATCTCTCTCTGCAATGATCTTTAGATTCTCTGACTCCTTGACTTGCAGCTTTGCCTCCCACTCAGCAATGAGACCCCTGACTCTGTCATCTCTCTGATCCCGGACAATGATTTGCCTCCTCTTTTCATCTTCAATCACCTTCGATGCTCTGAACAGCTTCTCCTTGGTGATATCATGCTCCCGGTTGGACGACGCTAAGGCCTGACTGATCTTCCCATAATAGGCTGTATCCATCTCAAAGCGCTTGGCCTCCAAGGCATGCCGTTTGTCTTGATCTTCCATCTTCATCTTGATCTCTTGGTTGGACGCCTGAAAACGAGCAACACTTCTCTCCAATTCAGCTTTCTCTGCAAGTAACTGATCTCTGGCCCTCTTCATCTCAAGGAATTCTTCCATGCTGACAGAAGAACTTGGACCCTCAATCATATGACACACAGAGTCACCTCCAGGAAACGGTAGAAATGTAGACTCAATCCTCTTCCGCAACCAATCTTCAAAAAGTGGAAAATACTGACAATTGACTTTACCAAACGGAACCTTACCCTTCCTTTGGATATCTCGCCATTCATCTAACACTTGCCTCAGCTTGGCCTGGTTGCCATCAATCGGAAAGTAAAAGGATTCCTGAATCTCTCGCCCGAGAGGAGGAACCTCCATAGCGAATCCCATCTGTCTCCGGAGAAGCATCGGGTTGTAATTAATGCAACCCTGAACTCCCACTAAAGGCACATTAGGTAAACTCCCACAACTGCATACGAAGTCCCGACCAGCTAAACCATTGTGAGTCCAAGCAATGTTTTCAGCCCGCAGACCCATCAACCGGAAGGACCACTTGACACTGGGATCAATCTGAACAAAGGCACCTCGGGAAGGCAAATATCCCATGAACCATCTAAAGAGCAACTGAGAGCAGCACCTGATCAGACCACCTCGCCGCTTCTCGTTCCTGTTATGAACCGAGTAGTACACATCTCCAATCAGAGTAGGAATAGGGTTTCTCTGCATAAACAACCTGATAGCATTATGGTCCACGAAATTCTTCTGGTTAGGAAACAGAACGATCCCATAAATGCTCACAGCAATCAGAGCACAAACCGTCTTCCAGTTACCCATTGCAGCATGTTCCTTGGCATTAGCCTCCAAGAAACTCAAATGAAACCCAGGTAGCTTTCCCTTCTCCTTCAAACCCTCCTTGACCATTTCCGGACTCAAATAAAGAGCACGTGAAATCCCAAGGACATCTGGATCTACCCTCGTAACATGGAAAGGAATCTGATCCCGGATCTGAATACCCAAGATGCTAACATAATCCTCCATCAAAGGCCCCAACAGATAGTCTGGAAATACAAAGCACCTCAGCCCCGGGTCATAGAACTGAAGAAGAGTGTGGATGGCGCTCCTGTCACAGTCAGTGAGCCTGAAAACCGTCTTCAGAATACCACCGTAGGACTCTCTAAACATTCCCACATGGTCAGGAGTAATCAATGCTACCATATCCTTCAGCACACCAATCTCAGGATCAAAGAAACTGTATACAACATCGGGCTTCAGACCGGTCCTCATATCGGAGCAGCAAGTCTCTCAACCAGAATCTCGATCAAAAGTGTCCCTGCATATGGGTAAACATGTGTTAGATGCAATTAATGCAAAATGTAATGATGCTGATGAATGAATGCAATGCGTTGCCATCCTCCAAGTCATCTGATCCTCTGCACTGAATCTGGCTTCTGAACTGATCACAACCATCTGAGGAATACACAATCACAATTCTGACTCACGGGTTCCGAAATAAACGGAAGACAGATACATCATCATCATCACTGAACCATCTCTATCTGAATCGGCCCAGGGAATCCGAAATAAACGGATCCCCACTGATAAATAACTCGGCCCGGGGAATCCGAAATAAACGGATTCCCACTGATAAATGCCACGGACAGCACTCCGGCGTCTCAAAAATAAACGGCCATAAATCCGACTTATAAATATGACTCGGATCCACGGAACAAAAATTCACCATCTGAGTCACCATCAATCACCAACAGTCACCATCTGTACCTGTTAAAATGATCATTCCCTCCCCACTCACGGGTGTCATCTAGGCCAGGGTAAAGTCGAAAGAAACGCAGCATAAATAACCTTTCGCAGAATACCATCATTTACACACCCGAAGTATGTAACGATAATATCCCACCAGGGTCTGAACTGCTCGTGATGTCAATGTTCCGCTAAGTGGCGCCATACCACCCGCTTCCCATGAATCACTCTATTCCTAATCATCCTAGATTTCACTCATGGTCTGGGTATTGGACCTTTTACCTCAACTGACTCCCACCCCAAAACAGAGGAACCACCTGTACAGAGGACGGCAACAATATGATAGTATGATGCATGCAGACATTAATGCAAATATATACATTGTCAGAATAATAAATGCAATAAATAGAACACAACAAGCAACCTAAACTAATCCTAAAACGCTAGGAAGGACTCGCTTAGGGATGATGGACCAGCATAGGTCTACATCGTCTTCCCCAGCAGAGTCGCCAGCTGTCGCATCCTGCGAAAAATCAACCGGCGAGCCTAAAAATAAAAACACACAGAGCCGCCACTAAACGTTATTTATCCCAAGATAGGGAAAGGAAACGCTCAGAGAAACCTGGAAAGACATGGTCTCGCGACCAGAGAGAAAAGGTTCGGGAGTCGGTTACGCAAGGGGAAGGTATTAGCACCCCTCACGTCCGTCGTACTCGACGGGATCCACGTCCTAGAATAAAGAAAAGGTTGCTAAACATCACACACACACACGGGGAACGCAGGTGGGGTTAAGAGAAACGGGCTCGATAAGGCGTCGCACCTTAGGCCTACATATCTTGTCTGGAACAAGAATCAGAGCCACTGTAGTTCGGCTTACGCACGCCAAACAACACAAAACAACACAAACAAGCAAGAGTGGCAAACATGGAGCCCGACAACCACTGGATGGAATTATGTCGGCATCCGAACCAAAACACACTCAAAAGGGCAAACGTGGAGCCCGACTGCCAATTCTGGGCTTACGTCAGCATCCGAACCCAAAACGCACTAAAAAGGGCAAACGTGGAGTCCGACAGCCAATCCCTGGACTTACGTCGGCATCCGAACCAAACACATAATCAGATAACATGTAAACACACGCAAAAAAGAAAAAGGTTGCCCGGAGTGGTCTCGCACGACCACCTGCCTACATACCTCGTCTGGAACGAGGATCAGGGCGATGTAGTTCCCCTGAACGGGACTGAATTGCTAACCAGAAACCGGGGAAAGACACACAACTAGGGAGCTGAGACTCGAGCCTAATGTTGTCATGCATCGTTAACCCTAAGTTCGGTTTTCTATCCTACTTGCATAAGCAAACTAACCTAACCAGGGAAGAAGCTAGCACACAAGCATACAATCATATATCAGCATTAAATGAGAACAGGCATCTCAAACAAACATGTCAATCAGATATCCACATATCACGCACTATAGCCAAACAAGGGGGCTCAATCAATCAGGTTTGACTGCCTAAGCAAGTCGTCTGTACGGGCTGCGTTTGCTCTTAACCTTGCCATTACGAGGCTAAGGTGAAGCAGATGAAAGGATGAAGTGAGGATGAGACCTCACAGCTCTTATCCCTAACCAGGGAGAGCTGACAAATGAGCATGGGTCCAGAATAGGGGAACCCTTCTATACTCGATGACTCTGACTCAATGTGCACTGCACAGGATCTTGGGCTTTTGATCTCACTGCTACAACCATGTAATGGGAGCAAGGAGAAGACTCACTGAATAGTGGGGGACAGGTTGCTTGTCCCTACCTTCCACCAATTGCCTTACTTGAAGGACTTTTCCTGCTTGGGCTTGAAAAATAAACATACACAATCATTGCCTCTTAAGGAGGACTTCAGACAATTTGCCCGGCCCGGTAACAGCCGGGTCTCCAGACTACATGAAGTAAGAAGGTTATACCTCTATGCAAGTTGCTTAAGCAAAGCAAAGCAAAGCAATAGTTCACAAGGAACTGAGCAACTAAAGTACCTGGAAACAATCAACCTCAGTCAGTACTCAATCAGACAAACTGTAAAGCAAATAGTTAAACAGCTTAAACAATACAACACAAAACAAGCCCAAGGCTTAAGCCCAAGCTCCAACACCTACAAAACAATGTTATGTTAGTGTACAAACATCCACAACATCAATCAAAATTGGATTTGGATCATTCTCCATGTACATTGCTTTTTTGATCCTGAAAAATCAAGCAAATATTAGCAACTAGACCACTAGGCCAAGCCTAGGGTCCAAAAGCAAGAAAAAAGTTAAAACAGCAAGGTATTCATTAACCAACATCAAATTAACATCAAACACAAGCAAACATCATTGGTCTCATGTTTATATCATCCACCAAGCTCATGTTATGCACAAAACAATCCATATTGGTTCAAATGAAGCACCAAACATACAAACAGAATTATTGCATTCAAATCCATACCAAAACACATCCAAAAATTCTCAAATTAAATACACCTAAACAGGGGTCAATCAAGGTCTACCATGTCAAATTTGAGCTCCATTGGGCAAATGGAACCATGTCAATGAAAATCAACAAAAACAGACACCATTTCATGCTTCAATTCATACCATCAATGCATACATCCACTTCAAAAATTCATATCTCATTGAAAACAAAAAAGAAATGGATGAGACCAAAACAAGGAGGTCCTAAAATGTGTCTAGTTCATGCATATCAAATTTCATGGCCATACAATACAATGTGAGCATTTCCCAATCATTCTACCAACCTATGTCATATGAGCTTGCACAAATGATCTCCAGAAATGAAAAATCATGATCAAATAGAAAATGCAGTGAAAAATTCTACAAAAATTCATACAACATCACGACATGCCAACCAATCATCATGCAAAATTTCATTCAATTCTAACATGTATAGGTCACTCAAAAAAATCCTGCAAGTTGACATAATGAGGTGTGACACAAATTGTCACACCTAAGTTCCAGAATTTGCTGCTCTCTAACCAGGTATCCAAAATTCATGAAATTTATATATAAATAATCCTCAAAGAGTCAAGAACCACCACAAAAATTTTCAAGAATTTATTTTATGATATGAGTATTTCATGATCAAATTGCAAAAATGTATCAAAAATGGACATACATCGGAAAACCCTAGGTCAAATAAAATATTCCCCAAGCACAACTTTGACCAATAGGTCAAAAAAAACCTACACTCACCAAGGAAGCTATAGAAAAAATTTCCATATTTTTTGGATTTTTTTACTATTTTTTACGATTTTTTAAAGGTCATATGAATTTTTTAATAATTAAACAAATTAATTAGAATTAGTAATGGCAGATTCATAATTAATTATGGCGGGGGAGGGAAACATGAGTTTCAAAAATTTGAATGAAAAACAAGATCAAACACATGAATATCATCTTCTTCAGTCCAGAAAATTCAAGAACATCCAAGAACACGAGTTTCTCAAATCATCACCAAAACGAGCAAACAAATAACCGTTAGAACCGTCTAAGCCTAAGGATCACGAATATCAACTTATTTTTGGCTAAAAGCTCCTAAATCGAACGAATCGACTCACTTAGGGTTTTGTCACAAAACTTCAAACCTAGATTTCGTGAGCTATGGTTAACCATTTGCAAAACTGATTACATCATGATGCTCTACAATCCAAGGCCTTTCAAACGCATATACTTATTAAGCCAATGGTGAACGTTGAATTTTCGATTTACCTGGAAGTGCAGCAATGGTGCGCGACTTTTCAAGGCTTAGGATCTCAAAACAGCGATGCAACAACCTTCAGGAAGATGAATTCCACGCTCCGTTTCAATCGATTCCGCTCCTATCGTCCATAATTCAGATTTGCCATTGTTGATGTGTTTTGGAACAGTCGCGGTACAGTGTTCTTTGCAATCCAAATGCCACAAACAGATGAAGAATAAGAGGATTGGAGTTGAATGAAGAAGGAATTTCGTGATTTGGTGTAGAATCGATGAAGAATTTTGTGATTGAAGATTGGTGTGTTCTTGAGCAAAATGGAGAGAATGAGAGGTTTCTAGATCTGTTCTTGGTAATTGTGTTTTTCTGTTATGATTAGGCAAGGATTTAGAATATATATGTGTGCTTAATTGATCACTAATCATGTAATTAACCAATTTGGCATAATTAGTGATAATGTAATTTTTGCAAATGAGGGCAAAATAGCCAATTCACAATGACAGCACATGCCAGCTCAAAATTGGTTCCAACATGTCCAAAACACCATATGTGAAGTGTAGAAACAATTCCCATTGCAATTGGTTGCTTAAATCTCATTTTCACTATGTGTATGTAAAGTATCCATTTTTAGCCATTTCATTCTTCATGCCAAAACTCAAACCATGTGCATTAACCATGAAATGAATATTCAAACACACTTAAAATGCCATTCCTGAGGTGTTGGAAAAAGTCCCATTCAAAAATTCCCAATATTTTGACATTTGGACAATTTTGCCCCTGGTCCAATTCAGCTGTCCAGTTGAAAAGTGACTTTTTGCCTGGGCCATTTTTGGGAAATTCCAATGATGCACCCTCAAAGTACATGTCAAATGGAATTTGTGCATATAAAGAACTTGCAATTTGGACAAAGTATGTGGTAGTTATGGCCTCCTGATTACGGATCTTTTCTGAAATTCACTGAGCCATATTTTGCAAACCGTACATTGGATTTTCAAGTTCTTGGACTTTTTGGAAAGGTGAGAACAAGATCTACATCTGTCATGTTGAACAATTTTTCATTTGAAGCTTCCTTGGACTTCTGTTTTTGAGGTCAAAACTTTCCACTTTTGGAAACTTCTATTACAAGTCAGTTGCTATTTTTGGCAGTTTTTGTCCTGACTTGATTTTCTTCATTCTTAAGCTTTGAGATGTCAAATATCACTTGTTCCAACATGAATGAAGTGTATCCAACTCATTTCCACCTCCACATCCATCAGATCAAGCACAGTTGACCACAGTTGACTTTGCATCTGATAGATGAATTTGGCAATGCATTGATCAATTTAAGCCCCAATCTCCAACTGAAATGGCTCAAGGGTGACACCCTAGCCTCAATAATCACCATATAATCACAAAATGATCCTCATCTCCATCTCAAACACCATCTCCTGATTAAACCCTGATTGGCCCAATACAACTGATTAGGGTTGACCAGTGGTCAAAACCCTAATCTCAAGGAATCTTCTTTAATCTCCTGATGACATCCAACCATGGTGATGATGATGTATCGATTCAATCAACATGAAGACCAATACCCTTGGGAGTCACAAAACCCTAATTCACAGCTCAATCCTCAGATGGCCCATGATCAATCAGTACAACCCTAGGCTTGCATTTTCTGACTTCCTCATCTTCTGATCAAGACTTGGGAAGATAGCTTGCACTATGTAACCACATGTTATGCAATATGAAATGCCTAATGTCTTAAAATGAAATGCAAATATGTTAATGCTAGTCCCAAGAGAGGAGGGCAAATTTTGAGGTGTTACAACTGGGAAGACCATTCTTAGCAACTGCCGGTGCAATCATAGACGTAAAACGAGGACGACTCACCTTCGAAGTAGGTGAAGAGAAAATTGAATTCATTCTTTCCCAATTCTTGAAAGCACCTGCAATAGAAGATACATGTTACTTCATGGATATCATCGATGAATGCATAAAAGAAGCAGAGTTAGAAGAAGACAAATCATCTGACTGCCTTGTAGAATATAGATCTAACCAATGTTTAGCAATAACACCGGATCCTACGCAATGTCTTAACAAACCAACCCCTGATCTGAAAACACTTCCCAAAAATCTGAGATATGAATTCCTAGACTTAGAACTTGAACGACCTGTGATAGTTAATGCAGACCTAGGGAGACTCGAAACAGAAAAACTCTTACATATCTTAAGGAAGTATCCAACCGCACTAGGGTACCACATCACCGATCTTAAAGGAATAAGTCCTTCTATTTGTATGCACCGCATCATGTTAGAAGAAGACTGTAAAACCTCTAGGGAACACCAGAGAAGACTAAATCCGATCCTGAGTGAGGTAGTAAAGAAGGAAATAACCAAGTTATTGGAAGCAGGTATTATATATCCTATATCTGATAGCAAATGGGTTAGTCCTGTGCACGTTGTACCAAAGAAAGGAGGCATAACCGTTATTGAAAACGAAAAAGGGGAAACTATAACTAAACGAATCGAATCAGGATGGAGAATGTGCATTGATTATAGGAAACTAAACAAAGCAACCCGAAAAGATCATTTCCCTTTACCATTCATTGACCAAATGTTAGAACGATTAGCAAAACATTCACATTTCTGTTATCTAGACGGTTATTCAGGCTTCTTTCAAATACCAATTCACCCTGATGACCAAGAAAAGACAACGTTCACATGCCCTTTTGGTACCTTCGCTTATAGACGAATGTCGTTTGGTCTGTGTAATGCCCCTGCAACCTTTCAAAGATGCATGATGGCAATTTTCGCCGACTTTCTCGAAAACATCATGGAAGTATTTATGGATGACTTTTCTGTATACGGACAAAGTTTCGAAGAATGCCTTGAAAACTTGGAAAGAGTTCTTGAGCGATGTGTAAAAGTAAACTTAGTACTTAATTGGGAAAAGTGCCACTTTATGGTACAAGAAGGAATTGTCTTAGGACACATCATCTCGAACAGAGGAATTGAAGTAGACAAGGCCAAAATAGAGGTAATCGAAAATCTTCAACCCCCAAGAACCGTGAGAGAAGTACGAAGCTTTTTAGGACACGCCGGTTTTTACCGACGATTCATCAAAGACTTCTCTAAGATAACTAAACCTTTAACCGGACTGTTGATGAAAGATGCCGAATTCATATTCGACGATAACTGTTTAAAAGCATTTCAAACGCTTAAGCAAGCATTGATCTCCGCACCCATAATGCAGACACCAGACTGGAATGAACCATTCGAAATAATGTGCGATGCCAGCGATTATGCTGTAGGTGCTGTTTTAGGACAACGAAAGGATAAAAAGCTTCACGTTATATATTACGCAAGCAAAACCCTGGATGAAGCGCAAATGAATTACGCCACTACCGAGAAAGAACTCCTAGCAGTGGTATTTGCGCTAGATAAATTTCGTTCTTACTTGGTCGGAGCTAAAATAATAGTTTACACTGATCACGCTGCTATCAAGTAACTTTTAACAAAAAAGGATGCTAAACCTAGACTCCTAAGATGGATCTTGTTGCTACAAGAATTCGACTTAGAAATCAAGGACAAGAAAGGAACTGAAAACGTAGTAGCAGACCACCTCTCTAGACTTGAGAACCTTGAACCGGAAAGAACATCAATTAATGATGATTTCTCGTATGACAAACTTATAGCTACTTTGGAAGAGAACAACTCCGACATGCAAGTAGAAACCACCTTAGCTATATCTGCCACACCATGGTACGCTGATCTCGTCAATTATTTAGCTGCCGGAATAGTTCCACCTACTTTATCTTACCAGCAGAAGAAACGCTTCTTCTACGACATAAAACACTATTACTGGGATGATCCCTTACTCTTCAAAAGAGGCCCCGATGGTATTTTCCGTCGATGTATACCCGAAGAAGAGGTAGAAAATATAATCCAACACTGCCACTCCGCTCCTTATGGTGGACACACAAGTACATCCAAGACCTGCTCTAAAATCCTACAAGCCGGCTTTTATTGGCCAACTATATGGAAGGACGTACATGCGGCTATTAAGGAATGTGACAGATGTCAACGCACGGGAAACATATCTAGACGTGACGAGATGCCACAAAAAGGTATTTTGGAAGTAGAGATCTTCGACGTGTGGGGGAATAGACTTCATGGGACCTTTTCCATCCTCTTTCGGTAACAAATACATACTCGTGGCAGTTGACTACGTATCAAAATGGATCGAAGCTGTAGCCTCCCCAACAAACGACACCCGAGTAGTAACTAGACTCTTTAAGAATATAATATTTCCGAGATTTGGCATCCCAAGAATAGTAGTCAGTGATGGTGGATCGCACTTTATATCCAAGGTACTCGAAAAATTATTATTTAAATATGGAGTGAGACATAGGATAGCGACACCTTACCACCCTCAGACCAGTGGACAAGTGGAAGTATCTAACAGAGAAATCAAGCAAATACTAGAAAAAACGGTCGCCACTTCAAGGAAAGATTGGTCATTGAAATTACCAGAAGCTTTGTGGGCATACCGAACTGCTTATAAAACCCCCATAGGGACGACCCCATTTAAGCTCATTTATGGAAAATCCTGTCACCTCCCGGTAGAATTAGAACATAAAGCCTATTGGGCTATTAGAAATCTGAATCTAAACTATAAAGCCGCCGGTGAAAAGAGAATCCTTGACATAAACGAATTAGAAGAACTCAGAAGAGACGCCTATGAAAATGCCAGAATCTATAAAGAAAGAACAAAACAATGGCATGACAAGCGTATATCAAGGAAAATCTTCAAGCAAGGCGACGCAGTCCTTTTATTTAACTCTAGACTAAAGTTATTCCCGGGAAAACTACGATCCAGATGGTCAGGACCTTTCCATATCACTAACATCTTCCCCAGTGGAGCAATAGAAATTAAAGGCAAATCCACAGAACCGTTTACCGTAAACGGACAACGTCTAAAACACTATCATTATGCGGAAACCAATGGAGATTCGCAAATCCTACACTTAGACGAAATGCCCCCAGGACCTATAGACCATACTTAACAGTTTCTTTGTCGAGCTTGCGACATTTAAACAAAGCGCTTAGTGGGAGACAACCCACAATTATTTTCTTATTCTATTATTATCATTTTCCTATTTTTTTTTCTAAATTATTCTTTTAATTTCTGTTTAGTATTAATTCCTGATTTATTTCAATTCAAAAGAAAAAAAATATATATATAATAATAATTTTTTCCTCTTTCGGCATTTGGCCAAATCCTGACTAAAACTCATGTTTTCTTTTCTCTAGCTAACACTAACCAGATGGGACATTTTGATCGTATGAGTATCAAATTCAGAGGAATGGCTCAGAAACAAAAGTTTGAAGAACTAGCCACTAGAGAGATGCTACCTAGTTTATATGCTGATGATTGGGCTATGACTGCCCTTGGACTTAGACAGAGTGTCCTGCATTTGCTGAACCAGATAGGATGGGAGACATCCCCTATCCTGAGACATTTCACCACCTACCGGAGACTCACACTAGAATTCCTTAGCTCATTAATCTATCTACCCAGCCATGGAAAAGGAATTAGCAGAGGTTTTATCCAGTTCAGAATGTTCAATATGGAGTACCAATTTAATATTAGAGACTTTACCAATCTTTTGGGTTTTCCTACCTCCTTTGACACATTCACAGTAAGCCAGGAAGAACTTTTTGAACATAGAGAACTTGAACACTTTTGGGGTAAGCTGACTGGAAATGATGAGCCCGAAGAACATGAGTTTCTCTCTGGAAACATACACAACCCGACCTTTCACTATTTCCATAAGATCCTGACCCACACTTTATTTGGGAAGAAGCCAAATAGTACTTCAGTTTCACGTGATGAACTCTTCATCATATTTTGTGCTTCCCAGAACCGTCCAGTAAACGGTGCCACTTTTATGTTAGCTAATTTGGACCACCTTATCCAGGATGAGCGAGCACCCATTAGAATAGGCGGTTTGATAACTATGATAGGTAATGCTATTGGATTACGTCAGCCTATGCTTGACCTGAGCCCTTTTTGTGGCATTACTACTATGAGTATACCCTTCCTCTTCAACACTATGTTTATAGCAAACCTTGTGACTGATGAGTTTGAGCTTATAATTAATAACCAAGTTCTTTGCCTATTCACCATGCCTGATCCTAGGACTAGTGTTCATAACCGCAGTAACTGGCTCTACAACCTGAACGAAACTCCCTCTCCTGCTAGATCCACTGAATCCATCCAGGATTATGAGATTTGTGATGACTATGAGACTTATGATGACCAGATCCCTCATGCTGAATCTGACCCTCAGACACCATCCGGGTATTATGAGATTGACCCTCCTCCTCATCCTGTTCAGACCGAAGAATCAGCCATATCCGACCTCCGGCATCATATGCCCGGAACTGATTATAACACCGCCATTGAAGCTTTGATGTCAGAACAAGATGCCCTCAGAGGAGAATTTACTAACATGAGACACGAAGTTCTAGGATACATGAGCAGTATGACGAATCAGTTTCACGAGTTGCTACATCATGTTAACTCTTTTGCTCCTCCGGCCAGAGATCGTACAGAGGGATAGAATTTAGTTATTTTTCTAAGTTATTTAGTTTTAAGTTAGATTATTTATTAATGTTATTTGAATTCATGTTCACATTTATTTCTCTTTCATTTCATTGTTTTCCTTTCCTGTATTACATTATGATCATTTTATTGAAGTTGTTTATTTAATTTTATTATGCAATAGCTATTATGCTCTACTGTTGCTACCTATGAATTATTATTATACAAAGCAGATTAAGCGTGCACAATAAATTAAATTGCAGAATAAACCAATCATAAGCAAAACAAAACAAAATAAATAACAAAAATTAAATCCTTTACCAAAGTGATTCTGTGAAACGCTACTGAAGCCTTGCCAAAATGGAATGTGTGACGAGCGTCACACAAATCCATAACGGACGGCACACCAAGTGCCTGTTACGAACGTCACACCCCTGTGACGAGCGTAACACCCTTCAGACTAGTGAACGTTAAGGAGCCGTTGGAGATGAACGTTACACCTTTTTACTTTTTACCTTCCCCATTAATTTCCATTCAACCACACTTAATTACTTTTCAACCACTTCTTCTTTCCAACTTCCAAATTCTTCTCCTATAAATACCCACCAAACCTTCCTTCATTCACCACAAACTATTCTCTCCTATCAAATACATTTCTTTTCTTTCCAAATCACCCCTTCAAAAATTCATTCATCACAATGGCGGGAAATCAGAATTTTGGAAATATCATCTTCCGATCCGAAGATGAAAATTATCAAAGGGAGCAATTCGAGAGTTTCCAACAGCGAGGTGTCGTTTCCACCAGGTACCCCGATTTAACTTGTTTACAACAATTAGGCTTACTCCAAGGTATCGAATGGATGCTCCGTCAAGCCAACTTAACCTTCCTTTGCACTCATAATCAACCCACCTACCCATCCCTAACCTTAGAATTCTTAAGTTCATACGACTACACCACTCCCGCCGGTGAAGACGAATTTTTAACCGGTACCGCAACCTTCCGTATGTTTAACACCGAGTACTCCTTAACCCAAAACCAATTGAGTACCATGCTACAATTTCCCATAGAAGGTCTGCTACACCCCAGAATCCCTCCAAACTCAAACTGGAACACAGTTGGCGTTTTCGGCCTTTTTAAGAAAATTTCAGGTATAAATACCTACAACTGGGAAGAGCTCCTTCTCTCCCATATACATAACCCCACTATCCGGTACTTTATCCGCATCTTGCAAAACACAGTTTTTGGAAGACCAAACAACAGCAAGGTCAACTCAAAGGAGCTATTCTTCCTCCAGTGCGTCTTCGAACCAGATACTCAGGTAAACGCCGCCTCCTTTCTATTTCATCATATCCGCACCTTATGTGCTAGAGGCCGGCAACCTTTTATAATTGGTGGATTAATCACCACCATAGCACTTGGCCTAAACCTAGGGGATAAACTCCAAACTTTAGAATCTCTACCTCCCCTATCTATGGATATCAGCTACTGTCGATCCAGCCGCCTGATTAAGAACAGAGTAGGCGGAGGATATTATCTTATGGTGAACAACCAGGCAGTCCCAAGCGTTGTTCTACCAAATATCGCCGTAACTGATGTCACAAACCCCGACCGCCACCTCTATGATCTAAACGCTCCCGAAGCCACCGAGCCTTCACAAACAAACCCGCACACAGACGAGTTTGAAGCAATGGAGCAAGGTGATCGTCCGCCTACACAACAGTCAGTCCCGCTCAACCCTTCCGGCAATGCAACTGGCTCCTCCTCCCAACGTCGTCGACGAAGAAGGCCTGCAACCAACGACGACATCATGGATGCTATTGAGGGTATGCAGGCACAGAATATCGAGATGATGCAGATAATGCATCAAATGCAACAACAACAGGATGCTAGAAATGCCATAACCGACCAGCGGTTTACTGAGTTGTTCAGCAGGTTCGACAACTTAGACTTACGTCAGAGATCACCAGGTCCAAGAACCAGAGGCGGAAGACAACCTTAGTTGTAGTTTCTCTTTCCTTTCCATATTGTATTTCATTTCCTTAAAACATTGGGGACAATGTTTAGTTTAAGTATGGGGGGGAAACCATGTTCTTTCTATTTCCATTTCTTCAAGTATGTACCTTTCCCTCCATTGTTATTTTAATTACTAAAAAAAAAAAAAAAAAAAAAAAAAATTTAACACACCAAATAAGTATAAAGGTTGCTTATTTTATAAAACTTGAGTGAAATCAAAACAAAATCATTACCATAACAACGCTCTGAGAACCTCAACATGTTAGATCAGGATAAGTACCTATTATACCGATTCCTTGAACTTTTAGTTTTATAGTAACCCCAAGTAGTTTATACGAGAAGTCAGCACCATCTTAATAGCAAACTACGTGGAGAGCCGATGAATATAAGTGGATGATTCCCAAAGTAACGAAAAATATATATATATATATATATATATATATATATATATATATATATATATATATATATATATATATATATATATATATATATATATATATATATATATATATATATATATATAAATATATATCAGGAAATGCACTAATTAAATTAGGTGATCCTTACCAGATCATTTAATCTAAAGGTTGCAGATCATACAAAAACACAATATGAAAGATCCATTATGAGTTGGTTCAGTAGGTATCTGGTACTGAACTCGGTAGGGCGGACTACGGTTCGATCCCCCGCAATTTGCATTGGACTGAATAACAAAGTTATCCGACTTATGTACCAGAACTTCTAGCTAAAAGGGGGATCATAATCACTAATCGGTTACTCCACTATGTGCGCGAAAAGATAAAGGGCTTAATGTGATTTCGCTAGAATGAAAACGGGTGAAATAAGAATAAGGGAACCAGGATAGCTATAATAGCAGTACTTGAACTGATTTGCACAAGGCAGGGTTATCTAGGTTGTGACGGTAGTTGTTGATATCAAGATTTAACTCAAGTCGCTTCTAAACAAAATCCAATTGCAACCTATTACGAATTGATGTGTGTTTTGAAATTTCATCTGGCTAAATTTTTAAAACGATTTCTATACTGTATTTTGCTTGAGGACAAGCAAAGATCTAAGTATGGGAGAGTTTGATAACATGAAATTATATCACATTTTAGGACTTAATTCAATTAGATTATATTATCATTTACTTTAATTTATCTCATTTTATCAGATATTATGCGGTATTTCCTTTCTATTTATGTCAGGTATCCATTTTGAAGCAAAAGTGAAAAAGGGAAGAAAAGGAGGTGTAAAAAGGAATAAAAAGGAAACAAATAACAAAGACCAAGCCCAACCCAAAGAAAACGCACGTTGTACCTGTGACGGGCGTCACAAAGGTTGTGACGAGCGTCACACTAAGCACACTCCTGTGACGAGCGTCACACATGGTGTGACGCACGTCACACCATTCCCCTGTATTTTTGGCACTAGGAACTCAACTGACCACGTTGAAAGCTATTTCCACGCTTGACCCTCGGAACGAAAAGACCGCGCATACGGAAACCCTTGGAAAGCCGTTACACAAGTAGCAGTATAAATAGCAGCTAATTGGGAAAGCTCTGGGTTCGGAGATTTTCCACGCCTTTTGCCGTTCTCTCATTTTTTTCTTCCAGCCGTTTAGGCTTATATTTTTATAGTATTACTTTGCAGAATTTTTATTGTTTTACCTTTTTGCAATTCTATTTTCTTTTCTAGCATTCAATTAATTCTTTTCGCACAATAGTTTCTACACCGGAAACTATTGTGCAACTTTTACCGGATCTAACCTTACGTTAGAATCTAGTTTTTTTTATTTTTCCTTGGTTTAAGTTATTGTTTAATTGAAGAATCCGAGAACAAATCCTACCGGCTTGTGGTGGAGTGTTCAAGACTATTGTTTAACGCATTCAGGTTCTTTAATCATTATTTAATGCTTTGTTTTATTAATTATTTATATTATCTGCCTGGGATGAGTCTGTTTATGCATGATATGTATTTTTGTTTGTTTAGCATGTCTGACTAATTCGCCTAGATATCGGTATGTAAAGTAAGCGGAATAAGGGATCAAGACTAAGTCGGTCTAATTAAACTTAAAATTAAAATCAATCTTTTTACGGTCTCAATTTACAGGTTTAATAACAAGATTTTTTACAAAAGTAAAAGACATAAAGAAGTTAAAATCAATAGAGCGAGAGTTTGAGGTTTTAACTGGACAGTGTAAATTAGGCATTAATTCTAGATCAGGGCGAGAGCAAGTTTTAGAGTTAATTAAATTCTGACCTTTTCCAAAAAGTATTCTTAAAGATTGAATGTGAGGACGAGAGTTAAGCATTCAGGTTTAATTGTATAACCTAAGTCAACAGAGCGAGAGTTTGAGATAAGGGTGTTTAAAACGGTCAGTGTTTTCTTAAAAAGAGTTTCTGCAACTTTATTGCTTTCAAAAAGTGGTTTTTGACTTAATTATAAGTGACAGCTACATTAACATAAAATCATGGTTTATTCAACAGAGCGAGAGTTTGAGATAAAACCTTTAATCAATAAAGTTAACTGAAACGATTTATTTTAAAACCAAGAAACCGACAAAGAATTGATTCCCTAATTACGACGAACTACATACCGATATCCGCTTTATTAATATTTAATCTAGATCTTAGTTTAGTTTTTAGCTTCGCCCCCAAACAATCAACCATTATTCACCTTAGCTTTACGTAGTAACCTTAGATAACGGTATATCGATTCATAAGTCCCTGTGGGATCGATATCTTTTAAAACTACGCGATAGAACTGTGCACTTGCAGTTTGTACCCCAAATTCGACTCATAAAGTCGAGCGATCATTAGTCACAAACGCGATGAATGAAGATTTAGTTATAAAAGTCTTTAGATGCTTAAACTACGTCTAACAACCAAAATTCATTACGAGTTATGAATATAGGGACTTGTTCTACATAGATTTGGAAAGTCATAGGAATAAGAGATGAAACTAAAGATGAAGAAGGTGACAAGAGAAAGAAAAAACTAGCCCTAAAAGTTGATGAAGAAGACTTAATTTATATGAAGGTATAACATGTCTTGTTCGAAAATTCAAAAGATTCATAAAGCATGATAAGCAACACATCTTTCAATATAAGAATGAATGAATATCCTTGTTCCTTCCATCTAGCTATCAATGTGGAAAGAAAGGGAATTTAAAATCGAATTGCCTTCACAACCAGAGCATAAACACAAGCAAAATAAAAACTTGAGAAAATATAAAAACCTTAAAAAGAAGCAAAGAAACCATACATGAATTGGAAGAAAAACAATATGTAGTCTTGAAATGAAGAAAAAGCAAACATATGTCTTATGACGAATTTGAAAGATAATAAGATAACTTCATATTTTACTTATGATGAATTACTCTGCACATGCAAATCTTTTTTAATAAAGAATCAACTAAATTAAAACACGTTGTCTCTACCTCCAAGAAAATTATTTCTTCAATTGAAATAGTAAATAAAAACCTATTGACAAAAATAGACAGCCTTAAAGGGAAACAAATTATTTTAATAAGCTATTCATCTTCTCATGAAGATCTTGTTAAACCTCTCAAGTGTGAACAATGAAGTATTTAAACAAATAAATTGATCATAAATATAACACACTTAATAAGTTTACCAAAAGAATAGACAACTTGAATCTTCTTTTAGAAAATCAAAGAGACTCAAGAAGAAGGAATAGAGAAAACCGAAAGAGAAGAGATCTAAGTCAAACTTCAAGTCCTAAGTTTTTGATATGTTAAAGTTTAAATGCTTCACTTGTCGTATAATCAGTCACTTCAAGAAGGATTATCCCGAAAGAGGGAGCAAATGTGATTTTGTTCAAATTATAGTTGTTTGAAAATGTTTAGGAAAGTGTTGGTGTTATAATGGTAACAAGTTTGGAAACAAGAAAAATTGAGTTATAAACTTAAGATGCTCTGATCACATGTGTCTAAGGAAAAAATATTTTATGATTTTGGAGGGAAAAGAAGGAAGAGTCGTTAAACTTGGAAATAATAAGGCTTACAATGTTCATGATATGTTGGGTCCGAGCGAAAGAACCCCATAAGAATAAAGCCGACCATTATGATCTAGCCTGTAATGCGAAAAAACTTCATTATTATCAGATCCTTCTCGAATAACGAAGGTAATTACTCGGATGGTTCTAAGAGATAAGCGTAAAATACACCAAACGACCATCTACAAAGGACATCGAGCAAATAACTGATTATTTATTCTCCCCTCTATATATATAGGAGGCTTCTAATCGAGATAATGATTTTTTAAACACAATTTCATTCTGCTATAATTCTCCCTATAATGACTTGAGCGATATAATGCTAACCTTATAGGTACCCCCACTTTACCGCTCAAGAGATCGTAATCCACTATCGTCTTCGTCCAATTTTCTTACTTCTAATTCTATAATAAAATGCATGTTATCGATACAAACAGACTAAAAATGTTCGATTATCATGATTTCTTTCTACGCATTGTAATGTATGTTAAAAAAAATTCATGACGCATTGATATTAGTTAAAGAGTCCAATATTTGTGGGTTATATATTTCAAAAACTTCCATAGTTATTAATCATATATCATTAACTAGATAAAGATTTTTATTATAAAGCTAAATTATGATATTTGAGATTTAGTTAAACTTACGGAAAAAAAAATTGCAAGGAAAACTTGAGATTAGTGCACACCATTTTCTAATTATTTTCAAACTCACTACCTTTTCTTTAATTTTCTTTCTTTTCACATCTTTTGCTTTTACTTTCTCTCTTCATCCAAACAAATATATAAGAGTTTTTGTCAAAATAAATGATTTGGTTAGTTAAAATTTTATACTATTTAATTTAAAATATTCAAAAACCAATAAAGCTAGTGCAACAAAGGTGAACAAAGTGTTGACCAAATAATTCTATTGGATAGTTTCACATGCCACGGATCGCAATCCCATATTCCATCTCCGAGAGACACATAACCGTAGATATAAACTCTAATCTACGGTCACCGTCTTCCCATCCAAAACTCCCGCTTTTCCCTCATTCACTATATATTACCCAAACACTTCCATCCCTTTCATCGCATATTTTCCTTCTTCTCTCTCTCTCTCAATTTTATTTTTCTCGCTGTTTTCGTTCCGATCGAAATGGCTCGTACCAAACAAACCGCGCGCAAATCCACCGGAGGTAAAGCTCCAAGGAAACAGTTGGCAACAAAAGCCGCTCGTAAATCTGCTCCGGCGACCGGAGGAGTGAAGAAGCCACACAGATTCCGTCCAGGAACAGTTGCTTTGAGAGAGATCAGGAAGTATCAGAAGAGCACAGAGCTTCTCATCAGGAAGCTTCCATTCCAAAGATTAGTCAGAGAAATCGCTCAAGATTTCAAAACAGATCTCCGATTCCAAAGCAGTGCTGTTTCTGCACTTCAAGAAGCTGCTGAAGCATATCTAGTTGGTTTGTTTGAAGATACTAACCTTTGTGCAATTCACGCTAAGAGAGTTACCATTATGCCTAAGGATATTCAACTTGCTCGTAGAATCAGAGGAGAGAGGGCTTAGATTTGATTGAAGGGAATCATATTCTGTAGATGACGCACTGTTACGGCTAGGCACCAGTTTTTGAATCTTGAAAGTTGATAAAGTCTGTTTCTCTTAATTGTATTTGAGTAATTTGTTTTTCTGTTCAATTTGCAATGTAACAGAGAAAAACAATTAATCAAAATGCGGTTTACTAGATATTATTATTTTGATATTAGTTGTGTTGTTTGTTTTCATTTCTAAGACGGTTTGAAACATATCTATATGTTTGATTAATGGAAGGCAATTTTCCGTTTCTATCAAAACTTATGAAATTAATTAAATCTTCAGTTTTTAAGAAAACATTTCTCATTACCAATAAGAGAATAAAATAAAAATAAGTGTACAAGAGATAAAGGTTTTGTGATAGATGGGTGATAAAACTTGACCATATAAAATGAAAATAGTATTAGAGTGTTGGGGTACTACAAATAGTAGAGAATATGATGGAAAATAGAATTAATAAGTGGAGTGAAGACAAACAAATAGTAGAAATAAGTGGAGTGAAGACAAAAAAAAATAGTAGGGAGTTGTTGTATTGGAGTTAGGAGGGAGACCAGATATATGAAGTGAAGACAAACAAATAGTAGAAATAAGTGGAGTGAAGAAATAAGTGGAGTGAAGACAAAAAAAAAAGTGGAGTGAAGAAATAAGTGGAGTGAAAGAAGTTATTAAGAATAAAAGATTTACAAATAGTATGAAAGAAGTTATTAAGAATTTTTTTGAATTTAATGATTTGGATAAAAACATGATTTTTGATAAAATATTATGAGAATTTTTTTTTTTTGTCTTCACTCCACTTATTTCTACTATTTGTTTGTCTTCACTTCACTTATTTCTACTATTTGTTTGTCTTCACTCCATATATCTGGTCTCCCTCCTAACTCCAATATCTACTAATTTGTTTGTCTCTATGCTAACCTTATAGGTACCCCCATAATAATTGTTGTATTTGATGTCTCTCTTCTAATCCTTAAAGTTTAAGGGAGTTGTTGCTCCGGCCATCCCATGACTCCTTAGAAGATGGAGAATTTTGTCTTGCTCCCTCCTAAAATACTCAAACAATGTAATAAAAATTTTATTCCGCTTTATTTCATTTTGCTTCTTTCTATTCCGTTTCTTTCATTTTAAATTAAAAATCATTTTGTAGCAAATCAATAACACAACTCATTTATTTTCTATGATCACAATTGAATTGTTCTAAACAAATTCTCTTTCCAATCATAAAATACTCAAACGATGTAATGAAATTTTCATTCCGATTCATTTCATTTTATTTATTTCTATTCCGCTCCTTTTATTTTAAGTTAAAAAACATTTTTTAGCAAGTCTATAACATGATTCATTTTTTTTTATGATCTCAATTAAAGAAACTTATTCTAATGAAATTCTCTTTCCTTAGATATCTTAACCCTAAACCCTTCTTGGGAAGATCGGTGGTAATTTATAGGCTTAATTAGTTACGAGTTTCTTTAACTTAGTTTCAAGTTTCACTTTAGTCTCTTATTTAATAAACATTTTAATTTATTCTCTTAAAAATAATTTCGTTAGCCAACTTAATTATTTTTGTTAAATATTGAGAAAAATATTAAGTTGTGATGATGCGATGTGATCAAAATCAAATCAAATTGAATCATTATAGTTTGTTAAAGGATCAGACCAGGACAAAACCAAATTGTGATTAAAGTATTCATATTCGGAAAATTTTACCCTATACCCCTACAATTGTACCCACACCCCTACATTTAAATTTTTTTGACCAAAATACCCTCATATAAATAGGGTATATTTTCCCTTTCAATTTTTTTTTACCATTTTCGTAGAAGACTTCCGGAGAAGACAAATATTTGGCTTTTTTGCATTGTATACCGGAACACTTAAGAGTAAGTCTTCCGGTTCATTAATTGTATACCGGAACACTTCTATAAAGAGTTCCGGTTTGTTGTCTTTAAGGGACACTGAAACGGAAGTCTTTTAGAAAGTCTTCCGGTTTGTATAGTTGTATACCAGAAGCATTTCTTAAAGACTTCCGATTTGGATGATGTATACCGGAACTCTTTAAGAAAGTGTTCCGGAAGGCTTTTTGTGTTTTTTACTAACCGGAACTCTTCTTTGAAGTGTTCCGGTACGTAATTTTTTTATTTATTTTTTTTAATTTTAATTATTTTTTTAAACATTGTTTTTGCAGTGGTTCGAAGACGAGGTGCAGATGGCCGGATTCCAGTCCGCACGTTAGACCGGGGTGCATCTTCATCTGCAGCTGCAGCTGAGCCGACTGGATATCCAGGAGGGCCATACGATACGTCTCTTTTGGTGAAGTACGAGCATCATGTTGCTCGACATATATGGTTCGGTGAGGTAAGTAAACGGGCTATATTTGAAAATGAATAATAGTTGAATATTTTATAATTTGTTTTCTAATATGTGTTTTAATTGTTTTTAGGAAAGAGGACCAAAGAAAGAGTTGAAGGTTGCCGGACATGGACTGAAGTTGACTTTTATGGTTCCATTGGCTCTTCCACCACAGATAGAGAGTTAAGTATCTAGATCCGGTTTAGCTTCACTGCAGAGAACCAGTCTGAACAAGATAGACACAAATCTTGTCTCTGCATTTGTGGAAATATGGCATCTAGAGACATCTTCATTTCACATGCCGTTTGGTGAAATGAGCATTACTTTAGATGATGTCACATGTCTACTTCACTTGCCCATTAGGGGTATCTTTTGGAGTCCTCAGGATGTGACTGAAGAGCTAGCTGTTGAACTTGCTGTTGACTACCTAAGAGTGTCACAGGGTCAGGCACAATCACATGTTCGTAGCTGCAGGGGGTCATATTACAAGTTGGAGTGGTTATATGATTTATTCGTACATCATAGGGCTGCTTCTGTAACACCCCAATAAAATAAAATAATTATTAAAAAATTGAATTAATAGTATATTATTAATTTAATTAAATAATTAGATTATTATTATTGGATTATTTTAATTATTTTGGAATAATAATTATTATTGGAAATATATAAGTGTGAAATGAGGAAAGAGAATCCCATTTGGTAAAGAAGTGTTTTCACGTGAAAACAGAGAAACTGCAGAGAAGAGGAAAAGGGCAGAGGCAGAGCAAGAGGAAGAAAGTTGGAGAAGAACGGAAAGGCTTGCAGCTCAAAGATTTGCCGGATTAACTCAGGTAAGGGGGGTTTATCGTCGATTAATGGGTATTATGGGATAATATGTAATGGGTAGTGAGAAACCGTTGAATCGACCCTAATTGGGATTTGGAATGCTGAAAATTTGTGATGAATAGGTTGAGTGAAAACCGTAATCAAATTGATAATTGTGTGTGTAATCAAACCGATAAATTGGTGATGAATGGCGACGAGTAAGTTTGAGTGGGGAGGGTCTGGAATGGGCACATGAGATCCCTGCCCAAAGAAAACGCGTCTGGTGAACTGTCATGTTCGCCTAGCGAACATAACCTTCGCCTAGCGAAGGAACGCGCCTCAACCTCGCCCAGCGAGATTGAGAGGTTTTGCTACTGTAATGTTCGATGTGGACTCGCTGGAGCTTCGCCTAGCGAGTGAGTGCTAGCTGTGTTTTTCACCAAAACAGAATGAGTTCGCTATTACCTTCGCCTTGAGCTCGCCTAGCGAATTAATTTACCAATTTCCTGGAGCTGTTCGCCTTGAGCTCGCCTAGCGAACCAGAGCTTCGCCACTGCCTCGCCTAGCGAGCAAGGCAGAAGAAGTGTTTATACATGTGTTGCTGAGGTGTTTCATACATGTGTTGAGGAGGTGTTTTATATATGTGTTGATGATGTGTTGATACATGTATTGATGATGTATGATGATATGCAAAATGTTGTGAATGTATATATTATGCATGTATTTGTGAATGGACTGTCGTATGGCTTAAAGTGTGAGCATATGTCCATTGTGAGTTGTTGTTGATGCTGCATTGCTAGATGATTAGTGTGCATGACATAGCCTGTGGGGCTGTAGCTAATTCCCATTGTGAGGAATTGGTGAGTGAATCGTTGTGAATTGTTGTTGATGTTTGCATGCTAGATGATTAGCTTGCATAGTCTAGCCTTTGGGGCTGTAGCTAATTCCCATGGTGAGGAATTAGTGAGTGAGTCATTAGATCTCAATGAGTGGGACTAGTGAGCTTAGTAGCCGTATCCGGAGGGATCGGTGAGCTTGAACTAGATGTTCAAGGATAGTCGGTACCGCATGTGTAAAGTCTCATTGCATAAAAATATGTATGGCGTATAATATGAATGGATGTGTTCCAATATTATACGTGTGTTGTGTTGTTGTTAAGTATGATTTGAGATTATACTGGTATTGTATATTGATGTTGAGAATGATGTTTAAGCCAATGAGCTATTACTGAATGTGTATTGCAATTAGGGTGATTGATGTGTTAATTACTTGGCATTACATGTTGTTTTATAATGCTTATTATATTGATTGAGGAACTCACCCTTACAACTATTTTTCAGGTAACGAGAAATGAGTTGAGTAGAAGCAAAGGCTTGGAGTCTAGTGTAGTCTCCCTAGTGGGTCATGCTCTGATAGATGTAACATCGGGCGGGAAAACTTTGACTATTATTGTTGTTGTTGTTGAACTAAATTACATGTGATGTTACATGTTTTGCATGATTGAGTTGATCTCTATCCGCTGCGTAATTGTGCAAATACTTTATATTTAACTTTAAATAAAAGAGCATGATGGTTATATTGTTTAAATGGTGTGGAATGTTTGTGTGACACCCTTGGTGCACTATCACTCTGATTATATGTTTATTATTGTAATTAAATTTTTGGGGTATGTTAGAAGGGTGTTACATTAGTGGTATCAGAGCATAGTCGGTCGTGTCGAGTCGTAATTATTCTGTTTTCCCTGTACGGGATAGGTGTTGTGTAACCCTATCAGTACTTATTGTTTTAGTTTGTTGGGTTTTCAGAATAGAGATGGCTGGAAGAGGTAGAGATGATGCTGCGATTGCTGAGGCTCTGGGTATGCTGGCTGGAGTACTTGGAGGGAACCCAAATGTTGTAGGAATGGGAGCTGCTCGTCAACTGAGTGAGTTCCAGAAGAACAATCCTCCAATGTTCAAGGGAGCATACGATCCAGATGGTGCTCAGAAGTGGTTGAAGGAGATCGAGAGGATCTTCAGAGTAACTGAGTGTGCTGATAACCAGAAGGTCAGGTTCGGTACACATATGCTGTCAGAGGAAGCTGATGATTGGTGGGTTGCTACCCGCACTGAGTTGGAATCTGCTGGGAATACTGAGATCACTTGGGCTGTGTTCAGGGAAAGGTTCCTGAGAAAGTATTTTCCAGAAGATGTCAGAGGAAAGAAAGAGATAGAGTTTTTGGAATTGAAGCAGGGTAACAGGTCGGTTACTGAGTATGCTGCGAAGTTCACCGAGCTGTCAAAGTACTATACTCCCTATAATGAGGCTGCTGGAGAATTTTCGAAATGTGTGAAGTTTGAGAACGGGTTGCGTCCTGAGATCAAACAAGCTATTGGATATCAGAGGATCAGGGTGTTTTCTGATTTGGTTGACTGTTGCAGGATTTTCGAACAGGATTCCAAGGCTAGAGCAGAGAGCTATCAGCAAAGGGTTGATAGGAAAGGTAAGAATCAAATTGATCGTGGAAAACCGTATGCAGCTGGCAAAGGTTTTCAGAGACAGAGTGGGATGAAGAGGCCTAGTGGGGGAGATTCTAGTGCTCCTGCTAAATGTTATAGATGTGGTCGGGCTGGACATCGTGTTCATGAGTGTACCAGTGCTGAGATGAAGTGTTTCAAGTGTGGGAAAGGTGGTCACTTGGCTGTAGAGTGCCGATTGAAGACTGTAACTTGTTTCAACTGTGGAGAGTTGGGTCATATCAGTCCCCAGTGTCCGAAGCCGAAGAAGGAGAATCAGTCAGGAGGCAAGGTTTTTGCTCTATCAGGTTCTGAGACTTCTGCAGATGATCGTTTGATCAGAGGTACGTGTTATATTAATGGTTTTCCTCTTATAGCTATTATTGACACAGGTGCTACTCATTCTTTTATATCTGTGGATTGTGCTGTGAAGCTTAAGTTAGAGATATCTGAGATGCGTGGAAGTATGGTGATTGATACTCCTGCAAAGGGTTCAGTGACTACTACTTCGGTTTGTTGGAGTTGTCCTTTGAATATTTTTGGTAGAGATTTTGGGATAGACCTTGTGTGTCTTCCGTTAGTGCAGATTGACGTTATCTTGGGTATGAACTGGTTGGTGTTTAACCGAGTTTATATCAACTGTTTTGATAAGACGGTGATATTTCCTGAGATTGAGGAAGGGCAGAGTCTGTTTCTATCAGCCAGGCAGGTGAATGAGGAAGTGGCAGATGGGGCAGAGTTGTTTATGCTGTTGGCAACTTTAGAGGCTAAAGATAAACTGGTAATTCGTGATCTAGCAGTGGTGTGTGACTTTCCTGATGTGTTTCCGGAAGAAGTGAATGAGTTACCGCCAGAGCGTGAAGTTGAGTTCTCGATTGAATTGGTACCTGGTACTAGACCGATATCGATGGCTCCGTACCGTATGTCTGCTGTTGAGTTAACTGAATTGAAGAGTCAGTTGGAAGATCTGTTGGATAAGAAGTTTATTCGTCCGAGTGTGTCACCGTGGGGTGCACCAGTGTTGTTGGTTAAGAAGAAAGAAGGTATTATGAGGTTGTGTGTGGACTACAGGCAACTGAATAAAGTGACGATCAAGAATCGGTATCCTTTGCCGAGGATTGATGATTTGATGGATCAGTTGGTTGGTGCGAGTGTGTTCAGCAAGATAGATTTGAGATCTGGGTATCATCAGATACGTGTGAAAACTGAGGATATTCAGAAGACTGCTTTCAGAACAAGGTATGGACATTATGAGTATTCTGTAATGCCTTTTGGTGTGACTAATGCGCCTGGAGTATTCATGGAGTATATGAATAGGATTTTCCATCCGTACCTAGACCAGTTTGTTGTGGTGTTTATTGATGACATTTTGGTGTATTCGAAATCTGAAGAAGAGCATGCTGAGCATTTGAGAGTGGTTTTAGAAGTTCTACGAGAAAAGCAGTTATTTGCTAAATTGTCTAAGTGTGAATTTTGGTTAGAAGAAGTTAGTTTCTTGGTCATGTGATTTCAAGAGGTGGTGTTGCTGTTGATCCTTCTAAGATAGAAGCGGTATCTAAGTGGGAAGCTCCGAAGTCTGTTGCTGAAATTCGAAGTTTCCTTGGTTTGGCTGGTTATTATAGGAAGTTCATTGAGGGATTTTCTAAGTTGGCGTTACCGTTGACAATGTTGACTAGAAAGGGGCAAGCGTTTGTTTGGGACTCAAAATGTGAAGAAGGTTTCCAAGAGTTAAAGAGAAGGTTGACTACTGCTCCTATTTTGACGTTACCGAGTTCGTCGGAACCATTTGAAGTTTACTGTGATGCTTCATTGTTGGGTTTGGGTGGTGTGTTGATGCAGAATAAGCAGGTTATAGCTTATGCTTCGAGACAGCTGAGGGTTCATGAAAGGAACTATCCGACGCACGATTTAGAGTTGGCAGCTGTAGTGTTTGTTTTGAAGTTGTGGAGGCATTACTTGTATGGATCAAGATTTGAGGTTTTCAGTGACCATAAGAGTTTAAAGTATTTGTTTGATCAGAAAGAGCTGAATATGAGACAGAGGAGATGGCTAGAATTTCTGAAGGATTATGACTTTGGTTTGAATTACCATCCGGGTAAAGCAAATGTAGTGGCTGATGCATTGAGTCGGAAATCATTACATATGTCTATGTTAATGGTTAAGGAATTGGATTTGATTGAGCAGTTTAGAGACTTGAGTTTGGTGTGTGAGAGTACTCACAATAGTGTTAAACTGGGAATGTTGAAGTTAACAAGTGGTATTCTGGATGAGATCAGAGAGGGTCAGAAATCCGATATGCTTTTGGTTGATAAGTTGACTTTAGTGAATCAAGGTCAAGGTGGTGAATTCAGAGTTGATGAGAATGGTATTTTGAAATTTGGTAGTCGGGTGTGTATTCCGGATGTTACTGAGCTTAAGAAGAGTATTCTTGAAGAAGGACACCGTAGTGGCCTGAGTATTCATCCTGGAGCTACGAAGATGTATCATGATTTGAAGAAGTTATTTTGGTGGCCGGGAATGAAAAGAGAAATTGCAAGTTTTGTTTATTCCTGTTTGACTTGTCAGAAGTCAAAGATTGAGCATCAGAAGCCGTCTGGGCTAATGCAACCGTTGGCTATTCCAGAGTGGAAGTGGGATAGTATCAGTATGGATTTTGTTTCTGGTTTGCCGAGGACAAATAAGAATTTTGAAGCCATTTGGGTGATTGTTGACAGATTGACAAAATCGGCTCATTTCATTCCGATCAGAATGGATTATCCGTTAGAGAAATTAGCTGAGTTGTATATTGAGAAGATTGTAAGTTTGCATGGTATCCCGTCGAGTATTGTTTCGGACAGAGATCCTAGATTTACATCGAAGTTCTGGGAAGGTTTGCAGAAGGCTTTGGGAACTAAACTGAGATTGAGTTCTGCATACCATCCGCAGACTGATGGTCAGACTGAGAGGACGATTCAGTCACTGGAGGACCTTTTGAGGGCTTGTGTTTTGGAAAAAGGAGGCGTTTGGGATTGTTATTTGCCTTTGATTGAGTTTACCTACAACAATAGTTTTCATTCGAGCATTGGTATGGCACCGTTTGAAGCTTTGTATGGTAGGAGATGTCGGACACCGTTATGTTGGTATGAGTCCGGTGAGAGTGCTGTGATTGGACCGGAGATTGTTCAACAAACTACGGAAAAGATTAAGATAATTCAGGAGAAGATGAGAATTGCTCAGAGTCGTCAGAAGAGTTATCATGATAAGAGGAGGAAGTCACTTGAGTTCCAAGAGGGAGATCATGTGTTTCTTCGTGTTACTCCGGTAACTGGTGTTGGTCGAGCTTTGAAGTCGAAGAAGTTGACACCGCGATTTATTGGCCCTTACCAGATTTTGGAGAGGATAAGGGAGGTAGCCTATCGTGTCGCTTTACCGCCGTCGCTTGCAAATTTGCATGAGGTTTTTCATGTGTCTCAGTTGAGGAGGTACATTCATGATCCGTCGCATGTAGTCCAAGTAGATGATGTACAGGTGAGAGATAACCTGACTGTTGAGACATCACCTATGAGGATCGAGGATCGAGAGTTGAAGCAGTTGCGGGGTAAAGAGATTGCCTTGGTGAAGGTAGCTTGGGGAGGACCAGCAGGTGGCAACGCGACTTGGGAACTGGAGAGTAAGATGAAGGAGTCTTATCCAGAGTTGTTCGCTTGAGGTATGTTTTCGAGGACGAAAACTCTTTTAGTGGGGAAGAGTTGTAACACCCCAATAAAATAAAATAATTATTAAAAAATTGAATTAATAGTATATTATTAATTTAATTAAATAATTAGATTATTATTATTGGATTATTTTAATTATTTTGGAATAATAATTATTATTGGAAATATATAAGTGTGAAATGAGGAAAGAGAATCCCATTTGGTAAAGAAGTGTTTTCACGTGAAAACAGAGAAACTGCAGAGAAGAGGAAAAGGGCAGAGGCAGAGCAAGAGGAAGAAAGTTGGAGAAGAACGGAAAGGCTTGCAGCTCAAAGATTTGCCGGATTAACTCAGGTAAGGGGGGTTTATCGTCGATTAATGGGTATTATGGGATAATATGTAATGGGTAGTGAGAAACCGTTGAATCGACCCTAATTGGGATTTGGAATGCTGAAAATTTGTGATGAATAGGTTGAGTGAAAACCGTAATCAAATTGATAATTGTGTGTGTAATCAAACCGATAAATTGGTGATGAATGGCGACGAGTAAGTTTGAGTGGGGAGGGTCTGGAATGGGCACATGAGATCCCTGCCCAAAGAAAACGCGTCTGGTGAACTGTCATGTTCGCCTAGCGAACATAACCTTCGCCTAGCGAAGGAACGCGCCTCAACCTCGCCCAGCGAGATTGAGAGGTTTTGCTACTGTAATGTTCGATGTGGACTCGCTGGAGCTTCGCCTAGCGAGTGAGTGCTAGCTGTGTTTTTCACCAAAACAGAATGAGTTCGCTATTACCTTCGCCTTGAGCTCGCCTAGCGAATTAATTTACCAATTTCCTGGAGCTGTTCGCCTTGAGCTCGCCTAGCGAACCAGAGCTTCGCCACTGCCTCGCCTAGCGAGCAAGGCAGAAGAAGTGTTTATACATGTGTTGCTGAGGTGTTTCATACATGTGTTGAGGAGGTGTTTTATATATGTGTTGATGATGTGTTGATATATGTATTGATGATGTATGATGATATGCAAAATGTTGTGAATGTATATATTATGCATGTATTTGTGAATGGACTGTCGTATGGCTTAAAGTGTGAGCATATGTCCATTGTGAGTTGTTGTTGATGCTGCATTGCTAGATGATTAGTGTGCATGGCATAGCCTGTGGGGCTGTAGCTAATTCCCATTGTGAGGAATTGGTGAGTGAATCGTTGTGAATTGTTGTTGATGTTTGCATGCTAGATGATTAGCTTGCATAGTCTAGCCTTTGGGGCTGTAGCTAATTCCCATGGTGAGGAATTAGTGAGTGAGTCATTAGATCTCAATGAGTGGGACTAGTGAGCTTAGTAGCCGTATCCGGAGGGATCGGTGAGCTTGAACTAGATGTTCAAGGATAGTCGGTACCGCATGTGTAGAGTCTCATTGCATAAAAATATGTATGGCGTATAATATGAATGGATGTGTTCCAATATTATACGTGTGTTGTGTTGTTGTTAAGTATGATTTGAGATTATACTGGTATTGTATATTGATGTTGAGAATGATGTTTAAGCCAATGAGCTATTACTGAATGTGTATTGCAATTAGGGTGATTGATGTGTTAATTACTTGGCATTACATGTTGTTTTATAATGCTTATTATATTGATTGAGGAACTCACCCTTACAACTATTTTTCAGGTAACGAGAAATGAGTTGAGTAGAAGCAAAGGCTTGGAGTCTAGTGTAGTCTCCCTAGTGGGTCATGCTCTGATAGATGTAACATCGGGCGGGAAAACTTTGACTATTATTGTTGTTGTTGTTGAACTAAATTACATGTGATGTTACATGTTTTGCATGATTGAGTTGATCTCTATCCGCTGCGTAATTGTGCAAATACTTTATATTTAACTTTAAATAAAAGAGCATGATGGTTATATTGTTTAAATGGTGTGGAATGTTTGTGTGACACCCTTGGTGCACTATCACTCTGATTATATGTTTATTATTGTAATTAAATTTTTGGGGTATGTTAGAAGGGTGTTACAGCTTCCAGCTGAGCATATGCGACTAGAGCATATCTATTGATGTTGGTGGGTTCCACCATATTTGCTGATAAGACCTTTACACTTGTAGAGGCACGATACCTCCTCCTGTTTAGGGACTTAGATGGATGTTCAAGATATAGTTGGGGAGCAGCTGCACTAGTTACCCTCTACCGATATCTTGGAGATGCGTCCATGTACAGTTGCAAACAGCTCGGTGGATATCCTACTCCCCTACAGGTATATAATTTAATTTTGTTAATTAAGTGTTGGATTCATTTTATAAAATATGGTAACTTAATTTGTTTTATTTATTATGTTTGTATTTTGTAACAGTGTTGGATTCACGAGTATTTTCCAACTGTTGGAAAAAGAGGGGAGAATTGGAAACCTGCTGAAAACTGTGGTCTTCCCCGAGCGATGAGATGGTCGTATAGACAGGGAGTCCTGAAGGTCGATGATTTACGACCTATTTTGGACGAGCTGACACCTACCGACGTCATCTGGCGACCATTTGAGGATCATAGAGCATGGCGTGTATTTGATGAGATATGTCTTTACAGGGGCTGTTTGAAGTGGGGTGAAACAGTTGTTCCATACTTGCCTGATAGATGTTTACGTCAGTTCGGGTATAGGCAGTATGTTCCATCCCCACCTCTGGATTGTATGATGGCGACAGATATTGATGTTGATTGGATCAGTTACCATCAGAGTGTTATCGCTGTGATCGGTTCATCTACCGTGGCCACCACTCCATCTGAGGTAGAAGACGGTTATCTGGAGTGGTATTATCGTGTTTCCCATCCACGGTTGGTCCCTCCCCATCGTGACGCTCCTAGAGAGGTACCCGTTCCTGTATATGACGTCAGACCATCTGATCCTGATTGGGCTCGTGTATCTACATTGATTCATCGCTATTTGAGACAGGTTAATGCCGAAGACGAAGATCCACAGTTTTCTGATTTATTTGAAGCTTTGCATATTTCTCGTTCACATTGATTATATGTATTAAGCTTTGAATATAATAGACATAATAATATAGATTTCATGTTTTGATTACATATTTATGTTTTGATTACATAATCATGCTAATACAGGTGTAAGTAATTGCCAATGTTGCATATGTCCTGCAAATCCTAGCATCTAAGTAGTTGCTATATGAGAACGAAATTTCTTCCAATCTAATGTGACCGGTGGCAATGGAAACCCCTCTTTCATGTTAACCTGATAAAGTAAAATAATTAAAAGATTAAGTCATATAACATAAAATATTAACTGAAATAATTAAAAGATTAAGTCATATAACATAAAATATTAACTGAAATAATTAAAAGATTAAGTCATATAACATAAAATATTAACTGAAATAATTAAAATATTTAGACATATAAATACGTACCTGAACCCAATGATTGTGGTTAACAAAACCAATGCAATAAATAGAGACATTTGGTGAATGTGAACTTGTCATCGGAAAGAAAGTGATGCACGGATTGCCTAAACAGACAAGTACAACATTATAGCGATTCGCTATCAAGTAACCCATATCTGGTAGACTCATCCATTTTTCAGGTGGCTGTGAACCATACGATTCTATCATCAAAGATTCTCTCACTGCTGACAACCGATTAGAAAATAACTTGTCATACAAAGTTGACCTATCCTTGTCTATTATTTCCAACCCGAACTCTCTGCGAACCATTGGCCAACCATCCTCACCATATCCATGCAATGATGCAATGACTCTAAATCCACAATTACCATCTGATTCAACATTAACTACATCTTCAATGTATGACCTAATATGATTAGGAAATTGAAGAATGAATTGTGGTTGCTTCTTTGATAATTTGATCTTCTTCGAAGTCTGTGATGGTTGAGATTGCCTTTGTGAAGATTGAGATGCCTTATCAACATACTCATGATACGAAGGGTCCCTATAAACATCATAATCTGCTGGTTTTTTTCCTTTCTTCTTCACTCCTCCTTTGGTTTTTATTTTCTCAGGTGGTGGACACAATGTTATCATTGTTGGGTATGCTAGTTCACATACCCTACTCCTTAATGCCCTTTTCCCAATAACATCTAATGACCTAAATCGTCTCCACAACTCATCCATTGCAGCTGTCATATCCACCTCTGATCCATCATCTTCACCTACCTCTAACTCAACTTCCATAGTTAGTTTCCTCCAATGAACATGAACAACATCAATGGGTATCGGTATACCACCTACTCTGTATCTTCCTAACTCACAAGCACAAGGTAACCCATAAGATGTTCTAAGAGTACAACCACATATTTGCCTGTTAGTTCCAACATAATCAACTCTCAATAACTCTTCAGCAATACGTCTCAAAGCAGCTCGAGATACGGAACCACGCAAATAACCATAAAAGGGACTTACGTGCGCGTGCTCAACTTCGTAAAAACTCTTTTGAAATGAAGCTCTAATGTTTCCCAGTTGTAACCTCAAGTTGTTATTCATGGCTTCCCAACATTTGACCATGTCACCTATACTGTTTCCTAACATCTGCTTTAACTTCCAATGAGCAGATTCAACCCTAAAAATATCAGATATAAAAAATACCATTAGATATTGAAAATATCAAATATTAAAAATATCAGATATTGAAAATAACACATAAAAAATACATAAAAATAATATCAGATATAAAAATAACACATACAAAATTATAAGACGTACCGATTAGTCGTTGTGTTACCCAAATGTAGGACTCGATTAATCCATGCTCCAACAAATCTATGCCTATGTGGAGTCAACCATGTGTCTTTCACATAATTAATAAATCCACTATAATCAACACATGCTTGCTCAAGTTGATGCAACCGCTGACCATACTCAACCTCATCACTAGCCCAGACAACTTTCATCCATAATGTGTCTATCGTCTTTTGCAGGTCATTCACCACATGTTGTTTGCATTTGGCACCAACGTTTTTGTTAATGTGAAATCTACATAGCAAATTAATCGAGTTGGGAAACACAACTTCAATTGCTTTCATCAAAGCAAGATCTCTATCTGTCAAAATCACTTGTGGACACATGTCTTTCTTCACAAACAACTCTTTTAATTTCTCCAATACCCAGCAAAAATTCTCTGTTTGCTCAGACTCCATATACGCAAATCCAACAGTAAAAGTCAACTCAGTCGATGTCATGCCAACAATTTCAAACAAAGGTTGTCTATATTTGTTTGTCTTGTAGGTGCTATCCATAACTAACACAATCGGAAATATATTCAACAACTTAACTGAATCAGAATGTGCCCAAAATATCTCTCTCACCACTTCCGAGTCATCATTTTTTCTACTCCAATACACATATCCTGCATCCTCAATAAGCTTAAACAGATGTTGTATCTCACTCCTTGGACCTCTTATCTCTTTTTCTATCACACTCTTATGCTTGTATACTTGCGTAATCCGAGTGACATTCTCAGGAAACTTGTCTTGCAAGGAAAGCAAAATGTTTCTAGGTGCTACATGTCTCTTTGCCAAATCAGCGACATGTTGCTTCTCATCTGTGGTCAACCTACCAATAAACGAATGACCTTCTAATTTATTAGGTAAACCATGATTATGTAACCCACATTTTACATCAATCTTCCAACCAAATCCATCTTTCGCCGGAGTCGACCTGATTTTAAATGGACATCCACATTTCTTGGACGCACTTTGGGTACCACTATCACTAATCTTGTGTTTCCCACCTTTATCACAACCAAATATTATTTTGTTACTTCTCCCTCTCTTCCCCGTTTCAGTATCTGAACGACTGATAATAACAGTTACTTTATTGTCGATTCCAACCTCTTTAATCCATCTGATAACCTCTTCTCGTGTACCAAATCTTTCCGTCGTCATAAACGCATCAGTAGTATCTACACATATTTTGGGAAGATTTTCCATTTCTACAAAAAAAAAAAAAAAAAAAAGACAAAAAAAAAACGTACCGGAAGACTTAAAGAAAGACTTTCGGATCACACATAATACATACCGGAACACTTCTCCAAAGAGTTCCGGTATGCAAAATTTGTTCACCGGAACTCTTTTAAGAAGTGTTCCGATTTTGTAAATTTTTTTTAATTGAACCGGAACTCTTTCATGAAGTGTTCCGGTTTGCTTTTTTGTGTGTTCCGGAAGTCATTCCTAAAGTCTTCCAGTTTGGAAAAATACATACCGGAAGTCTTTTTGCAGGAGTTCCGTTGCGAGGGGTGTGAAAGTGTAATTTCTGAAATTTTCAACTGAATGGTAAAAATGAAATGGTAAATTGGTTAAAACCAATTAAGGGTAAAATGAGAATTTTTAAAATTTTGTAGGGGTATGGGGCTAACTGTAGGGGTACAAGGTAAAATTTTCTCATATTCGAATTTCATAACATTTTATCAAACTATAACCTTTAATTTACTAGACCAGAATTTTTTATCAACAAAATCTTGAATTTAATGACATTAAACCAAAATCTTATTACATAAGGTGTACTAGACACATCTTTAAAAGATGTACACAAAAGATAAACACAATTACGGTTGAATACCTCCTAATTAAGTTCCTTCATTTTAATATGTCTTTTTCCAAGCATTGACATAATTTGGAATTACAACCTTCCACATAAGTTTTATCACCCAATAATATGTGCATTAATCATATCCACCAACATAGCTTTCAGATGATAGCCCACATAATAAATAAATTCTTCCTTGGTGATTTACTTTACATTTAATTGCTAAAGTTTCAGGGTTCAATTTAACAATGGTAAGTCGAGAAGAGAGGATATGTCACTATCGTCTTGGGCATCTCAATTTCCGAGATCTCAAAGACTTACAAAAGAACAAAATAGTAACAGGGTTACCATCAATCAACATATCGGCTGAAGTTTGTGAAAAATGTGTGCAAGCGAAGCAACATTAGGGTAAATTTAGCAAAGATGCAGGTTATAGACCAATAATTACCTTCATGTGGTGTATTCAGATTATGTGGACAGATGCAAGTAGATTACATTGGTGGCAATAAATACTTTGTTACATTTATCAAAGATTATAGTAGAAAGCTACAAGCATACCTAATCAAGAGAAAATATGAGGTATTTGAAGTGTTTAAGAAGTCCAAGTCCATGGTTGAGAGGCAAATAGTCAAAATATTGAAAGTGATCAAAACTCAAATGACTTTGAGAGGTTTTGTGATCAAGAAGGTATTATACATGAAATATTACCATCTTATACACCGCAACAAAATGGTGTTATTGGAAGGAAGAATCGATCGATAATTAACATGGTTAGAAGCATGTTAAAGGGGAAGAACTTGCCGAAAGAGTTATGGGGAGAAACGGTATATATAGCTGCCTATTTGTTGAATAAGAGTCCTACAAAGAAGCTTGGAAAGGTAACACTAGAGGAAGCATTGTTAGGATTCAAACCAAATCTGAACCATTTGAGAGTTTTTGGTTTCATAGAATATCAACATGTTCTAGGACAACTAAGAAAAAAGTTGGATGATAAGGGAGAAGTGATGAAACTTGTAGGTATCACTCTACCGGTGGTAAAAAATTGTTTGATGCAACAAAAAAGTAGGGTTGTGATCATCTGAGACGTCATTGTTGACGAAATCAAGGAGCTACAACATCTTGTAACCGATTACATAAAAGCTAAAACAAGCTACATCTTTAAAAATTAAGATTCAGTATAAACGGAAAGAGCAAAAACTCCTATTGCCAAAGCCCGAATTGAAGAGAATGTCATAAAAACTCCAAGATTGTGAGCAGTTCTGAGACAACGAAGTCAATAATGATAGTGATTTCGTCCAGTTTGCACTTATTGCTGAATCTGAGCCCGTTAAAACGGAAGAGACTTTAAGTGATCCAAAATGAACTTGTTCTATGAAGGAGGAGCTGTAATCCTTTGAGAAAAAACAATACTTAGGAGTTGGTTGATTTGTCGGATGGAAAGAAGTCAATTGGTGTGAAATGAGTGTTCAAAGTGAATGCAAATCTCAAGGGTGAAATAATCAAGCATAAGGCTCTATTAGTTGCTAAGGGATTTTTGCAAAGAGAAAGCATAAACTTTGAAGAGGTATTTGAACTGGTTGCTATGATTGAAACCATAAGGCTTGGTGTTGGTATTGCGAATAACCACAATTGACCCATCTACAAAATTAACGTCAAATTTGCATTTTTTTAACGGACCGCATGAAGAAGTATATGTAGGATAACCCATGATTTTGTTGTGAGAAACCAAGAACTGAAGTTCTACAAGTTGAAGAAAGCATTATATGGTTTGAAGCAAGCGCCGAGAGCTTGGAATAAAATAATATATTGTTTTCTAAAGGACGTTGATTTCAAGAAATATGTATCCGATCATTGAGTATTTGTGAAGACAGATATAAGTGAATGAGTGATTATCTTTTTTCTATATGTAGATAACTTGCTGATAACGGGCATCAACGGAAAATACATTTCTAAGTTCAAGAGTGAACTTGTGATAGAATTTGAGATGACCGACCTTGGTCTCATGACATACTTCCTTGACATTGAGTTCACAAGTTTAAAAGGGCATTGCTCATGCACCAAAGAATATATGCTCTTGAGATATTGAAGAAGTTTGAAATGGAGCATTATAATGCTGCCATTACTCGAGCTGAACCAATGTTACAATTGTCGAATAATGAGGATGAACAAGATGTTGATCCAACTAAGTATAGAAGGTTGATTGGATCCTTGCGTTATTTGTGCAACATGCGGTCGAACACGACGTTTAGTGTCGATATCGTGAGTAGATTCATAGGAAGACCAAAGGTGTCTCATTTCGCAACAGTCAAGAGGATCCTAAGATATGTCCAAGGTTCTATTTGCTCGATTTTACCGATTCCAATTGGTGTGGAGATAAAGATGATTGAAAGTCTACAGTTGGATACATCTTTATGTTTGATGGAAAACCAATCTCATGGTCTTCTAAAAAGGAACCAGTAGTTGCACTTTCTTCTTGTGAGACTGAGTACATTGTCTCTTCGTTATGTGTGTGCCAAAATGTGTGACTTATGAATCTATTGGAGGAGTTGGACAACAATAAGGGTGAGGTTCTTACACTCTTGATTAATAATGTTTTTCGCGATTAATCTTGCTAAGAACCCAATTGAACATGGGAGGAGAAAACATATTGAAATGAGTTTTCACTACTTGAGGAAGCTTGTTAGTGAAAGAAGATTACGATTGAGAGATTGCAGAAGTGAAAACCATGTGGTTGATTTGTTGACTAAGGGAGTCACAAATGATGTGTTCAAGAGGTTGAAGATGAACATGAACGTCAAAGATTTAGACCACTTTAATTAAGGTGATTTCTTAAAAGCATTTTGAGTAATTTAAGTGTTGTAATCAATTAACACATGAGTGTAACCAGTTACAACAAAGCCATAAACACTTCTGAGTAACATAAAAGATAAATATTTAAGGTGTAAAATGTTAACATCTAAGGTTAACCGATTACCAATGAAGTTTTTTTTTAATGTCCATGGCTTAATCGATTATAGGCTCGAGTTTTTTAATTTTTCTATTATGTACTTGTATGTTTTAAGTCTCAATTATTTTGTAACACTTATATAAATGTTTGGATGCATTCTCAACTTAATTTAATGAATATAATGAATATAATGCAATTATCATTTCTTTCCCTTAATTATCTCTCAATTTTCTTTTTTCACTCTCCATATTTCAATTTTCTTTTTTCTCTCCCTGAATTCTCTCCCTTACTAATGTATTTTTTAAAATATCATCTTAAAATACAAATGTATTTCTTAGCGACAATTTGGTTTAGGAAGAATTCAGTCATAAAATAACATTAAAAGTTTCAGTAGAAAAGAATTACTAAATTCAGTTTCTTAAGAAAATACGCCGGAGATTAATAGGTTAAACTTTAAACCAGATTAGAGAAGACACATAAAAATATGATACATAACCCTAATTATAAATCATCAAAATCTATGTAATATAAACCCTAACGATCTAATCTAAGCTCTCTCTCCTCTGATTCTGCGAGCAAGTTGGATATCCTTAGGCATAATAGTAACTCTCTTGGCATGAATTGCACAAAGGTTTGTATCTTCAAACAAACCAACTAGATATGCTTCCGCAGCTTCTTGAAGTGCAGAAACAGCACTGCTTTGGAATCGGAGATCCGTTTTGAAATCCTGAGCGATTTCTCTGACTAATCTTTGGAACGGAAGCTTCCTGATGAGAAGCTCTGTGCTCTTCTGATACTTCCTGATCTCTCTTAGAGCGACTGTTCCAGGACGGAATCTGTGAGGCTTCTTCACACCTCCGGTCGCCGGGGCAGATTTCCGAGCAGCTTTTGTCGCCAATTGTTTCCTTGGAGCCTTGCCTCCGGTGGATTTGCGAGCGGTTTGTTTGGTACGTGCCATTTCGATCGGAAAGAAAACAGAGAGAAAATGTGTTTGGCTGATGATAGGTGAGAGAGAAAGGAGTGTTTGGGTAATATATATTAGGAGGAGAAATGAGTGGAAAATAGCGGGAATCGTAAATTTTCAGAATTAGAAAATTTGGGAAGATGATGATCGTCGATGAGAGGGAATATCTACGGTTGTAATTATCTAAGGGGATAATCATCCGTGGCATATGAAACTAACCAATAGCTTTATTTCATAGATATTGTTAACTTATGGAGAATTGTGAGATAGCTGCGCAATATTTTTGGATTATTACACCAACTAAACCTATTTTTTTAATTGCTAAATATTTTATTTAAAAACTCAAATTTATTTTAATTTCTTCGTATATTCATTTTTTATGAAGATGTTAAAATCTGACAAACATTTTGTATTTTCATTATTAAGTAACTTTAACTTAAGTATTTGTATATGTACTATAATTAAATTTTAAAAATAAGTTATAACTTTGTGAAAAAAAAGACTTTTATCAATTATTTGAATTTATAAGTTATAAACTTAAAAATATCTTACATTTTATTGATATATTATCTTATATAATAATTTAAATTAATATTTTTTATATTTTTTTAGGATAAATTTTATTCAAAGTCGTAAAAGTAATTGTAATGGATTATTAGTTATGCAAAATAGGAGGAAGAATATATTAAATATAGTTTATATTTTATTTTATTTATAAAAATGCATTTTTAAAAGATTATGATTATAAAAAGCGCAATTCCCCTTAGTGGATTGATATGAATTTGGTATAATATACAACTATTGTGATAGTTTGTTTTTGGAAACTAATTAATACATATAAAATTCTACTATATATAATCTTTTTCTAATACTCATCCGTAATCGAAGTGGGAGTTGGACGAATGCTGAGACGATCTTTGAAATCTTGAAATAAGATGAGGGGAAGACATTTGGTAAAGATATCAACAATTTGATGTTGTGATGAGATGTGAAGGACGCAGACTTGACCACGAGATATCATTTCACAAACAAAATGAATGTTCATTTCTATGTGTTTTGTTGGTTGATGTTGTTGAACTGGGTTACCTGAAAGGTATATGACACTTATATTGTCACAGTAGACAATGGTGGCCTTGTGAGTAGGACAATCTAACGCAAGTAGAATGTTTTGTAACCAACATGATTCAGAGACCACATTGGCAACTCCATAGTATTCAGCACTAGAATGTGATAATGTGAATTGCCGCTTGGATGACCATGAGAGTAGATTATCTCTAAGAAAGACATAGTAGCTAGAGCTAGACCGCGTAGTATTGGGGCATCCTCCCCTATCAACATCTGTATATGAAATTAAAGAAGTGATGAAATAAGGATAAAGTTGTAAGACATAGTTACTGGTGCCATGAATGTAACGCAAAATGCATCAGAGAACATGCATGTGTGCTTCCATCGGATTATGCATGAAGAGACATCTTTGTTGAATTGCATATGAAATATCAGGTCTAGTGAAAGTGAGATTTTGGGGAGCCCTTGCAAGGCTACGATAGAGTGATGAGTCCTCATATGGAATATGGAACACTATGTGTACCACTCATCTTTGATTTTGTATCAACTAGAGTTGGACTTGATTTGCAAGAGGACATGTCAACTTGTGTAAAAAATTCTTCGACATACTTTTTCTGTGAGAGGAATAAATCTTGTGGGTGGAGAGTGATTGCAATATCCAAAAGGTAATTTAGTTGTCCTAAATCCTTCATAGCAAACTCTGAACTGCGAAGGGAGATTATATATGTACTTAGGGTGTCAAAGGATGTGGTAAGGATGATATGATCAACATAAATTAAGAGGTATGTTATATGAGTATTTTTCTTGTATATAAAAAGAGAGTGGCCACACTTGCTTTTAGAGAAACCAATGGATGAAACTTAATTGTATCAAGCTCTAGAAGTCCGTTTAAGCCCATATAGAGATTTGCATAAAAAAAAAACACATGATCAGTACGTGATAAATCCTTTAAGTCCAGTGTTTGATACATGTATATAGTTTCTTTCAATTCACTGTGGCGAAACACATTCTTGACATCCAAATAATAGATATGCCAAGATTTGGAGAGAGCAATACCGAGAATCGTGTAGATAGTTGTCGGCTTAACAACTAGGTTGAAGGTTTCTCCACAATCAATGTCAACTTGTTGACCTGCACCATCACCTACAAGTCGAGATTTATGCCTCTCAAAAGAATCATTTGATTTTTCTTTATATCGAAAAATCCACATAGATCGAGTAACATTAACATCAGACGGTGGTGGTACTAAATCCCATGTCTCATTTTTAATTAGAGCATTATATTAGTCATTCTTGTCATCTTGGTAAACATATTAAATTGTTTTCCACAAACTCTAATAATAGTAGCTTCTTAACTTTTGATATTTTATACAATTATGTATGGACATTTCCCGTTTTAATCTCGTTTGATCATAAATATTATGGTCTTTTCTTGAATAACTATTCTAATTTTTTTTGACTTATTCTATTTCACATAAATCTCAAATTTATCACACTTCTCAAAAGCTAAAAACATACGGCAACACAACTTCAAGAGAAATTTAAAATCATTCAATGCAATAATGGTAGTGAATACGTCAATAATGATTTTCAAAAAATTTGTGAATTTAATGGGGTTGCGTTTTGCTTATATACATATCTCTTCTCAATTGTACTGATATAAATTTGGTATAATATATAACTATTGTGATAGCTTGTTTTGGAAACTATTTAATACAAATAAAATTCTTTCCTATACAAAAACATTATATTTAATATAAACATATTATAATTTGGATAACAAAAACAATTTCTGTAATTATAACTTGAAATAAATAAATTACTTAAAAATTCTAAAAATACATATTATATTATATGATAAAAGACTCTGGATAAACTAAGTTAATGAAACTCTCTCAATTATTAATTGAAATGCATGTGGTTATGAATATTGACCATGTCTTCTACCTCAAACGGATAACTAACCTCATTCCTTCCAATATAGAAATCAAAACAAAATCAGATTCTTTATAGCGGTGGAAAATTAAGAGCAATAGTCAAATTCATTCAACTTTTAAAGATTTAGGCACATGATTAACAATCGAATTCAAAGGATTCAAACAACTAAACCCTAACAGAGCAACACAATCTAAGCCCTCTCTCCTCTGATTCTGCGAGCAAGTTGAATATCCTTAGGCATGATGGTGACTCTCTTAGCATGAATTGCACAAAGGTTTGTATCTTCAAACAAACCAACTAGATAAGCTTCTGCAGCTTCTTGAAGTGCAGAAACAGCGCTGCTTTGGAATCGGAGATCCGTTTTGAAATCTTGAGCGATTTCTCTAACCAGTCTTTGGAATGGAAGTTTCCTGATGAGAAGCTCGGTGCTCTTCTGGTACTTCCTGATCTCTCTCAAAGCAACTGTTCCTGGACGGAATCTGTGAGGCTTCTTCACTCCTCCGGTCGCCGGAGCAGATTTCCGAGCGGCTTTGGTTGCCAATTGTTTTCTTGGAGCTTTTCCTCCGGTGGATTTGCGTGCTGTTTGTTTGGTACGAGCCATTTCGATCTGAAAGAAAACGGAGAGAAAATGTGTTTCGTTGATGATCGATGAGAGAGAAAGAAGTGATTGATGAGAGAGAAACGAGTGTTTGGGTAATATATATTAGGAGGAGAAAATTGTGGAGAAAAGCGGGAATTGTAAATTTTCAGAATTAGAAAATTTGGGAAGATGATGATCGTTGATGAGAGGGTACATCTACGGTTGTAATTGTCTGAGGGAAGGGTGCAAGGATAATGATCCGTGGCATGTTAAACTAACCAATAGCTTTATTTCATAAATATTGTTAACTTATGGAGAATTGTGAGATAGCTGAGCAATATTTTTGGATTATTACACCAAATAAACCGATTTTTTGATATCTACTTAATATTAAGTAACACTAATTTAAATTTATTTTCAATATTAAGTAACACTAATTTAAGTATTTGTAATCTGTAAAATTTTCACTATAATATATAAACCAAAAAAAAAGTATATTTATTATAAAAGTAAAATATAATAATTTGAATTAATATTTTTTTTGTATTTTTCTTAAAATAGATTTCATAGGAAGATGTAAAAATAATTTTAATTGATTAATAATTAGAAAAAAATAAAAAAATAAAATATATTAAATACAATTCACATTTAATTTAATTTTGTAAAAAAAAATGTATTTTTAAAATAATAATTATGTAAAATAAAAATTGATTTTTTAATTATAATTTGGATAAGAAAAACAAGTTTTTTTTAATTAATTAAACTTTGATTAATTCAAAAACATTGCAAACAAGGTGATTGTATCAAATCCCAGTCAATAAATAATCAAAATGATGTAACTATTAATAGGAAAACTCTAAATAGTTTGTTATAAACCTAGTTATGTGTTTATGCACTTTCGAATTGGTCCAACCTCTATAAACTATGATATCTATAATTTTCATTTCTATCTTAGTGTTATTTATAGTTCATATGTTTTCAAATATCATAAATGTTTCCATTGTTGCCAATTTGAGGAGCTTGGCTCTCCATCCTTTTCCTTTGCTACACTTTATCAACCACTTTGATTCCTCTTTCCATAGATAATTCATGCTTAACATATAACCAGTCTAAAATACATTTCCAAATTTTTCTCAACTCATCACAGTCAAACAATAGATGTTGGATAGTTTCTACTTTTGACAAAAATAATAGTTTTCATTGTCAATCATGTCAAACTGATGGGGCCTCTCTTTGATAGATAGTCTCTCATGACAAACAAACCACATCACAACCAATGCTTTTGAACGTGTCACATTATGTACTTGAAAATTCTGCATAGTCAATGCTCTTCGATGTGCCACATTATGTACTTGAAAAGTCTGCCTCTCTTGGATGTGCCATAAATTTATTTATTTATAAAGATAAATAAAGTACTTGAAAATTTTGAAAGTACATATTATGTGATAAAAGACTTCAAATAGATTATGGTTTGAAAGTAAAAATCTTAATTTGATTTTGTTGGAACATAAAAACTAAAAGATAAATTGAAATAGAGAAATAAACATAAAAATTGAGTTTTATTATTAAGAAAATAAGGGGTAGTCATATTTTTAATGCTCATGTCAAATCAATTGAAATTAGATGGTTATATGAGATCAAATATTGTGTTGATGACTCTATTAAAAAATTCAAAGTCAAATTGATAGTCAAAGGATATAATCAATTTAAGGGTCTTGATATTTTTGAAATCTCTAAAGATGCATTGCATGATTCTTCCAAGATTAAGAATCTAGATCAACTCTAATACTTCCTTGAGATTGAAGTTCAACACTCAAAATATAGAACTTCAATATGTCAAAAGAAATATTGCTTGGATTTACTAATATGTTCTAAGCATATATACACTCCTTCTGATCCATCTTCAAAATTACCTCAAGATTTTAGCTCCCTTATCCTGATATTTTAATGTACAGAAGATTGGTTGATAGGTTGTTATACTTGAAGGCTACAAGGTCTGACATTATATTATCTACTTAATAATTGAGTATGTTCCTATTTGCGGTTACCGTGAACCATTTTAATGTTGCAACATGGGTTCTCAAGTTCTTGAAGACAATGTCCTGGCAGTGGCATATTAATTTTCAATAAATTCAAGATTTCAATTGCAAGGTTATTTTGATGTAGAGTGATATGTATGTCTTGATTGAATAAGGTATATCGCAAAACAATGCTTCTTCCTAAGAAAATCACAAATATCATGAAGAACCAAGAATATTAGGAGATTTATTGATATTTGGTTAGAGAAAATCTAAGTGCAGGAATGATGAAGCTATATGATAACACCGTTAATTATTACAAAACTAGATTAAGACCCGCGCGATGCGCGGTTGTAAACTAATTTATTCGTTTTTATTGAATTTTAAATATGTTAAAAAACTATTTTGAAAAACTTAATTACTAAATTTATATTACAGTTATTTATTGTAAACTATAATTAAGACAAACTATTTTGAAAAACTTGATTACTAAATTTATATTAGAGTACTTTATTTTAAGTTATAATTAAGACAATGATATGAATTAATCACATATAAAATATATTCAATTTATTTGGAAGGAAAATACATGCTTGTAAATTAAGAATGACATTCGAAATTAACTTTGCAAATATAAATAATTGAAAAAAAAATTGTTTTATTTTGATTCTCATGTCTTTTTAGTAGTTATCTTTAATTTGTATATTTAATTTTAAGTTGTTAAAGGTGTGTATTCTCAGTGTTAAACAAAATTAAAAGTTTATTTGTAAATATTATCAAATAAAACTTTATTAGCTTTATAAAATTTATATTTATTTTTATCAAACTTTAGTTATCTAATGAATAAAGGGTTGAAAATGCTAGTTGATATATTAATTTAATTGTTTTTTAAATAATTATTTTAATTTTACTAATGGGATTATAAAAATTTATCTGATTTTATCGTTCATATCAATTCAAATATGAGTGTTCTTTTTTAGACATTATTCTCAATATTTTTATTATACTCTTTAAGGTCACATGTCTATTTTAAAGTTGAAATTTTTAGGAGAATATATATAGTTAGAATATTGATTTTCTTCTTAGATCATTTTTGTTAAAAATGAGAATTTTCTTCGTCTTCTCCAAGGTTCGAACCCGTAACCTCCAATGGAGATTAAATATTCTATTTATCTATTTGAAAAGTGAAAATAATATTTTGGAGGAGACACATAAGACTATAGGATGATGTGGCACGAAAATTGGTCTCACAAATATATAGAGACCATATTTGAACTCCAAGCAACGCCCTATTTCATTTTATATATTTGAAATCATAAATTGTTACACTTTGAAAAACGAGGTTTCTCGTGTCCACGAAGTTGTTTTCTCAATCTTGATCCGTTTGTGCGCCATCTCAAATAATTGATATTGTTTTTGGAATGATTGAATCATAAAATTTAAAAAACACTATGTTTGTTCAATACTCAAACATTTAAATCAGACTCTTTCGCACTTTCCAAATATTTTATTTTGTGTTATTTTGACTCTTCTTTTGTTTCTAAAACTTGTATTAATTATTGACATGGTTTTTGCGTTATTCATAATTTATCAATCACGTTCGCCGACTTGAAGAACATCTCGCTGTTTTTCAGTTTTGTTCGCTAGCATCATTTGTCTCTTATTGCTACTGAAAATATTATTGTTGTGATAAAAAATGCACTTGGTGGTAAAGCTCCAAATCTTAAGGTACGAGGTGAAAGTGAGTTTGATTTATGAGTGTAAAATAATTGAGATGAATATGAGAGACGTATTTCTAAAAATTTAGTCGAGACTTGTTGTGATAGTTGTATCTCTTGAGCGATAATTAAATTAATGTGCAAATTTGGAAGTGTGGGGTTAAAATGTAAACTAAAACTCTTATTAAGGTATCGATTGAATCAATTTATGTGGAATGTGTGGTAGTTAATTTTATTGAGAAAAATTTTGTGTTTTATTTTGTTCATGTCTAAAATGATATAGTTATCAAATTATTATAATTATTTGATCATTGACATAAATGTGAGATGATTATATATTATGAATGAAATATTGTAATAATTTTTCATAATGATGTACTAGTGATGATATTGAGTCAATAATTGACTTTATATGAAAATACTTGGTGTGCTAGATTATGATTTAATATACATAATTATGACATATATGTATGTGATGTGGAATGTATGAAACATATAATGATGATGTATTGTATAAATGATAAATAATATGTTTAAAAATTGAGATGTAAAAGTATAAGATAGCTCTCACAGATGATGAAACAATAGTGGTTTCAACGTGTGTTAAATATGGTACTTTTAAGCAACAACTTAGGCCAACGAGGGGGAGAGACTAAACATTACGTATATATTATTTTGTCACCAAATGGGTATATTCTGACAAGCTTAATCGATATTAGATAAGTAATCAACTTATAGGATTGGTATTGTGCAATATTGAATAGAGAGAAATATTATATCAGTTGTGGCACAATATCACTAGAGAGAAATGAACATATGGTGCAATATCCCTTTAGAGAAGCACATCTAAAATAGAATTATGAGATGTAATACAATATCGCTGGATGTAGCACACTATCATAAATAGAAGTACTATGTATCGCTTGAATTGTGATTGAACTTGATGATTGATATGATTTACATTGATGTTTTATATATTGATTGCTTTGGGTATTATTGATAGGAGAATGTTTAAACATTAGCATTACAACTTATATAGATGTTTGATGTTGATGATCTATGCTAGATGTGATTTGATGTTCTGCGGTGTTTACTTGAGAATTTGTGTGTTCTTTTTAGTTATTTTACATTTTTACATGTTTTTAAAATTCACCTTTTTGTATGTGTGTTAGCGTGTGTGCACATGTGTGTGTGTCTTGATTGACTCTGCATTTGCAAAATTGTGCGGTTAATACATGTTATTGATTCTTGAAGTTTAAGTTTGGAAGAAATCTGCACTGACAGGTAACATCGGATCAGGATATTTATTTTTATTTTCTAAATTATTTTCCTCTACAACATTAAAATATTTTGAGTACTCAATATAGTGATGTAGATTCAATTTAATTATTAATAATAATTTATAATATGTTAATTGATGTGGTGAAGTCCTTTATCACAAAAAGTTTTTCAAAATTCATAACTTTGTTTAGTTTTGAACACCTTAGAAATTGATAATAAAGAATATATTATTTTGGATTTTAGGATTACACAACTATCGTTCGTCATACGCTTTACACCATTGTCGGAGGATTCGCTAGAGGGAGAAAGTAAAGCTCTTCTCGTAAAAGGTGTGCATGTCAAGTGATGCACATAGTGGACTGGCCCTTGAAAATCATGTCAACTCTTGCGCCAGAAGTCACCTTCTCACATAAAAATGGCTTCATGGTCATAATCATATAATTATGATCTGAAGTTTGTCTTTGCGGATCCTAGAAGCTCGACCAATAATCTCTCCTAGGATGCATTTGAAAGACTATAAAGAAAATTGACCCTCGTCAATCTCTTCAAATATTACTATCGAGCACTCACATATATCGTGTTGTCATACAAGCTTATCTTTCCAATTCTTATAGTTTCACAAGTGCAAAGTGAGTAATCCCATATTTGCGAGTGCGCTTATGGAAACTCAACCACCCTTTGTCAATGCCCTCGATACCATAGAAAGAAAGAAAATTCATATCGTAGGCATGACCCCAAGACCCATACACAAAATCTCAAACCCCCTAATAAATGCTCAACTATTCACATGTATTTGATAAGAGGCAACGTTGACCGTTAGTAAGACCTTAAACTCAAACACGAATGTACATATAGAAAATTTGTTCCCTTTCCCTTGCATCATCATCAAGCTAACTTGTTCTCCCTCATTACAGAGCTCTAATAGAACATCAAATTCATCTCTAGTACTTGATATAAACAGACCTTTGCAAAATAAAGCCACCTTGGATGCACTATTGAGAACATAATTAATTAGTTTTAACTCTTCCACTAGAGTGAGTAGTATTCTTAGTCTCCATCAATGATCTTATTTGTCTTAGAAAAGAAGAGAGAAACATAATGTCATTATCACATATATCGCTGCAATTGGAGCTACTAGAGCTACTATCATAACTCATTAACATTCATAGCTCAATAATTTTCCAATCAACTCTTCCATCACGTTGCTTTGAATTTGCTAAATAGTGATTCCACATTTTACACCTCTTCTCACATTTCTTAAACTCTAATAAATTTATGTTTTCATCATACTCTCTAATGAACATCATCTTCTAAATGTTTGAAAAGAGAAAATAGATATAAAAAATAGTGAAAATACATGAAGTGAAGATTTGCTTGAGGAAATGATAGATGAACAAAGTAGTATGATTCTTAGAAGAAGATCAAACAAGTTTGAAAAGACGATGAAAAATAAATACCATGGGTCTTACATTTATAAAGGATGTATGGCTTCCATATACCTTAATAGGGTCCTAGTCATCGTTGTTGTAATATAGCGTCAAGAGACATAATTGCAAGAACGCAGATAGAGGAACGTCCCGAATCATTTGCTCAATCTCAAGACTATTTTAATCATTCCAATGCATTAACTACTCCATTAATCCAAAAGTTAACCATTAATCATGAGCAAGTCAACACAACTTCCCTTGAAACACCACGAACAAGAATCAAACTAGAATATGCACATCAATTAACAGCCCAATTGTCGTCGCCTTTGAACACACGACAATCACTTTGCCCTTACAATCTTTGTGCTTGAGGAACTACGGAATGAAATATTCTCACTCAAATTACTTTGCCTTTATAAACCTTGTGCTTGGGGAACTACGGAATGAAATATTATTGCTTAATCACATCGCTCTTACAAGCCTTGTACTTAAGAGGATGGACTGAAATATTTTTTATAAAGTCCAACAGCTCAACCCATAAACTCTTCAATCCCTAGATACATAAGCAATACCTAAATAATAAGTGGCAAGATTAGGCATGGCAACGGGGCGGGTCGGGGACGGTTTTTATCTCCCCCAAACCCAAACCCAAACCCCCAAACAATCCCCATTCCCCGTCCCAAACCCAAACGGGGATGGAGAATCAAAACCCAAACCCGTCCTAAACGGGTTCGGGTCGGGTTCGGGTATCCCCGCCCCGCCACCATTCATTTAGTGAAATCAGTTTTTTAAATAGAAATGTTTATTTTTCCAAAATAAAATTACATTACAAATAATAAAATAAAACAATCTAAAAAAATTCCATACATTCATTTCAAATATTTTAAATAATAAATTAAAATTAAAATATCAAAACATTGAACACATATTTAATACTCTAAATATTCAAAAATAAATAATAATGTATATAATGAAATAAACGGGGCGGGTTCGGGGTCGGGTTCGGGGTGGGTACTAGTGTCCCCATTACCCGACCCATCCCCATATTTTAAAATCGGGGAAAACCCAAACCCATTCAAAGCGGGTTTTCCCCGTCAACTTCGGGGCGGGTTCGGGTTGGTACCCGCGGGTATGGGTTATATTGCCATGCCTAGGCAAGATCACATGACGAGCATGTGACCGAGCTCACCACCCCCTATGTGTTTTATTTTGTGGAAAAATATGTCATGTCATGTTTTAAGTAAGTCAAATGAAACTCTCTCAATTAATAATTGAAATACTCATAGTCCTAGGGATCGACTATCTCCTACATAAAAGGAATGACTCCCCTTAATCCTTACATTTGTGGGTCAAAGTCCAAGGACGTGTAATCATGTTTGTAGGCTTTAAAACAAGTCTCCTCACTAGGTCTTAGATTAGACGCTTGCATTTATAAAAGCTTAAATCTATTTTAAGCTTATAACGTAATTAGTGTCTACTCTATTGTAGGCATAAAAAGTACAAATATATACGGATAAGCAATGTTGCCTTCCGTTTTAAAACTTGTTGCAATTCACTATGATTTATTTGTATAAAATAAATATATGTGAAGTAAAAAAAAAGTATTGATCTTTTTTAAAGTACTAAAATATCTTTAATTTCAAAACCCTTAATAAAAAAAAACCCATTTAATAAATAAATAAATTCAACTTTCGAGTAATACAAATCACATTTAAGTCACATACTACAAAAGAACCATATGCTAAACTGCATTTTCTCTCTGTTGGTTGATTTTCACATTGTTTAATAGTGGATCAATAATGGATACAGATTCTCTAACGTTAGCGCATAAATGTTAGAGCGATTTTCGACTTTTTTCCATCCTACTTTCACGTATCATTTATAACATAAATAAAATCAAAATAGGTTTGCACAACTAATTCAAAGGATTTAAACATCTAAACCCTAACAGAACAAATTCTAAGCTCTCTCTCCTCTGATCCTGCGAGCTAGTTGAATATCCTTAGGCATGATAGTAACTCTCTTTGCATGAATGGCGCAAAGGTTAGTATCTTCAAACAAACCAACCAGGTAAGCTTCAGCTGCTTCTTGAAGTGCAGAAACGGCACTGCTTTGGAATCTGAGATCTGTTTTGAAATCCTGAGCGATTTCCCTAACCAATCTTTGGAACGGAAGCTTCCTTATGAGAAGTTCGGTGCTCTTCTGATACTTCCTAATCTCTCTCAAAGCAACAGTTCCTGGACGGAATCTGTGAGGCTTCTTCACACCTCCGGTCGCCGGAGCAGATTTCCGAGCAGCTTTTGTCGCCAATTGTTTCCTTGGAGCTTTTCCTCCGGTGGATTTGCGAGCGGTTTGTTTGGTACGTGCCATTTCGATCGGAAAGAAAATGAGAGAAACTTTCTTCAATTTGAATTTGAGAAAGGGATGGAAAATTGATTGCAATGAGACTGATTGAGAAATTTGAGTTATATATAGCGAGGAAAAACGGGAATTGTGAAGATAAATTGGGGAGATGATAACCGTTGATGGGAGAAGACATCTACGGCTGTTAGTCTCTGATGGAACGATATGGGGATAGGTATCCGTGGCATGAGAAAGTGACCAATGGGATTATTTCGTTAACATTTTTGTTAGTTTGAATTTGAATTATGACCGGCCGCGTGGTAATAGCTTTAATTCTTTTTTCTATTCTTCGCATCAAATTAAATTTTCTCCTTTTTAAAATACAAAAAGAAAACATTCCTATTGTACCATACTAGTAAAATAGATTAATTTGATTTTTTTTTCAAAAGTCAATTTCTTATGATAAAAAAACTAATTTATTTTCAATTTTTTTGCATAACCAAATATTATTTTATGGAATAGTTTTTTTTCAATAACTAATTAAAATTTTGGGTGTCTTATATTAATATTTTTTTTATTATTGAAATGATACCTATATTATTAATTATTCTCTTCGGTTCTATTTATAATAAATAATTTATTTTTTAAATTTATTGAATAATTAATGTATCTTATCTAATAATAGATCAGATACATTGATTATTTAATTAATTTAAAAAATAAATTGTGTCTTATAAATTATAAATATAATAGGAGTGAGTAGCAGAGGAATGCTAAAAGCATCGTAGTAGTTTACATTAGATTTCATCTAACAAAAGAGAAAATTTGGTCTTCATAAAAATGTCATCTAATAAAAGAGAAAATGTTAAAGAATATTAAAGAAAGAGAATATGCATCATTGGTTTTGATAGAATAAAAAAATGCACTCATCTTTACATTAACAATGTGGTTGGTTTTTTTAGGTGATTTTGTGAAGATAAAGTTTAATGAGAGAGGAGTAGATAAGAAATGATCGTGTACATGTTTGACCTATAAATAATTTAAAAAAAAACATTTTGCCATATGTGGTTCATGTGTATGGACTATATATGTTTGATCTATTGGGTCAAGTCGTCAAGAGTGGCTATGACTGTAATCGGGAGTTAATAGAGTTCGCGCCAAAATATAGTTCGTCGAATAGAACTACACCAAGTTGAGACACCTGATGGGCCATGAGGATCGCGTCAACCCAAAACTAACATGGGGGATATTTAAATTAAGATACGATGGATAACACATTCATGACTAATTGATAAGATTATGGCCCACGATCTGACAATAAAGTCTGATTCCATTTAAAACACATTTACATCTTCAATTTTCTTCAATATTCTCAAGCTTAGTATAATTAAATTAAAATAAAATAATTCACTACAACTGGGGTGTTACAGTAACCACCTATAAACTCGGAGTACAACCTTATGGCTATGGGTAGCAAGAATTCCTCTTTGATGATCTAACGTACATATTGCCTCAAGGGCGACAAAGATTCCTCTTTTAGGTCAACGAAGAACGAAGAATGCTAGAAGAAAAAAGTCAGAAGTACATATTCATTGGGTATGATGATAAGACAAAAGGGTACAAGTTATTCCATCCCATAAGCAAGGAGGTGATAGTGAGTAGAGATGTTCGAATAAACGAAGCGAGCAAGTGGGACTGGAACAATTCGACATAAGTTATCGTCGAAGTTGAAGAACCATCAATCGTTGTACCAACAAGCATTTCAACAGAACTTGAAGATTCTGACAATGAAGATGAACCTCTACAACCCAGAATGCGAAGTCTGCAAGATTTGTATGATACGACAGAAGAGATACACCTTGTATGTCTTTTGGCAGATACTAAAAACATTAAACTTGAAGAGGCGTTGCGAGACAAAAAATGGAAAACTGCCATGAACGAAGAGATTAAGGCCACTGAACGTAATGACATATGGGAACTAGCAGAATTACCAAAAGGAAGTCAACCCATTGGTGTGAAGTGGATATTCAAGAAAAAGATGAACGCTCAAGGCGAAATAAAACGGTATAAGACGCGACTTGTTGGGAAGGGATACAAGCAGAAAGCAGGAATTGACTATGATGAAGTATTTGCACATGTTGCAAGAATGTAGACAATTTGATTGCTCATTTCTCAAGTTGCTCAATTCAAATGGGCGATATTTCAAATGGATGTCAAGTCAACATTTCTAAATGGTGTGCTCAAAGAAGAAGTTTACATCAAACGACCACCCAGATACATGAAAGTCGGAAAAGAAGAAAAAGTGCTAAAATTGAAGAAGTCACTTTATGGGTTGAAGCAAGCACCGCGAGCATGGGATACACGCATCGACACATGTTTCAAAGAGAATGGTTTCAAGCAATGTCCCTACGAACATGCTCTGTATGTAAAGAAGAATGAAGGTAATATGTTACTTGTTGCTCTCTATGTCGATGATCTAATCTTCTTGGGTAACAAATGGTCAGATGATAGAAGAATTCAAGGGCACAATGGCACGTGAATTCGAAATGACAGACTTGGGTCTGATGAGATTATTTCTTGGTCTAGAGGTTCGACAAGAAGAAACAAGAATCTTTATTTCACAAGAGAAATATGCAAAATAAATCTTTAAAAAATATAAGATGGAAAGTTGTAATCCGATTTCGACGTCAATGGAACCAGGTGCAAAGTTGTGGAAATTTGATGGAGGAGAACATGTCAAAGCAAGCAAATATCGAAGCTTGGTAGGTAGTCTTCGTTATCTCACGTGTACAAGGCCATAATTTCTTTAAGTGTCAGAATTATAAGTCGATTCATGGAGGAGCCAACATATTCACATTGGAAGGCATTGAAGCGAATCCTCAGGTACATCCAAGGAACGTTGTCATTGGGAATGTTTTACTCAAGAACAGAAGATTACAAGTTGGTTGGTTACTCCGACAGTGATTGGTGCATAGATATAGACGATCGAAAAAGCACTTCAGGATATGTGTTCTTCATGGGAAATAGCGCATTTACTTGACTTTCTAAGAAGCAACCGATAGTAACGCTTCCGACATGTGAAGTTGAATATGTGGCATCATCTTGGTGTGTTTGTCATGCAATATGGCTTAGAAGATTGTTGAGCAAAATGGAGCTAAAACATGTAAGTGCAACAATAATACAACTGGACAACAAATCAACAATTGAGTTAGCAAAGAATCCAGTAAAACATGAAAGAAGCAAACACATCAACGTTCGCTTTCACTTCATTCGAGAACATGTGAAGGAAAGAAGTGTCGAATTGAGGCATGTAGCAAGCAAGGATCAAGCAACATATATTTTCACAGAACCATTATCGAAAGAAATTTTCGACAGAGGCAAGAAATTGATAGGCATGATGGATAGAAGAAACATTTAAGTTTACAGGGGAGTTTTGTTGAATAAACTTTAATGTTATATTAATAAGTGGTTTCTATTAATAAATTAGTGGAAAGACAAAGAGTCTGTTGTAGTCGGGGACGAAGCTACTTTGTAGCAAGGGTGGACCCATGCCCCCACCATAATAATTACTTATTCAATATTTATTATTATAAGTAATATATTAATATATTAATTGTATTAAAAATTAGGAATCTTTTTTATAATGACCCCCACTTAATAAATAATATTGAATAATTTAGTTTCTCATACACATCAATTATCCCATTACATTAAAATATCCAATTGTTTGCTTTTTTTATTTAAAAATAATTAATTTTATATACTAAATAAAATAAATGCTTTAAATAAAATTAAAAAAAATCAACTTTTCTCTTTCTATTCCTATTCATTCTCTTTGATTCTTTCCAAGTTTACACAAATCAATTTTCATATTCCTTTTTCTCTCACTCCAATTTCTCTCACTACAAAGTTGCATCACTATTACTAGTTTCTTCTCCATGGTTGATCTATTAAAAAATAATTTTTTTAATTTTAATCTGTATGAACTTATAATTTATTTTTATTATTGTAATAAGAGTAATATATATTATTACTTTATTAAGCTTGAGATTGTGTTAATGACAGAAAATTTAATTTTAGAGTTTTATAGTGTTTATTTGAAATTGTTATGTATATATCAATTTTATAGTATTAGTATGGATTTTCTCAATATGATTTTAATTGTGATTTTTTTTGTTTTTACAAATAAGCAATGGAAAAATATTTCAAAAGAAAATCAACAGAGCAATCATCAACTCCTAATTCTCAAACACATAATGTATATTTTTTGTTAATGTTGAAAATGAGAAAATATTTCAACATTTTTATAACATGAAAAGTCATTAGAACAATTATAATATATCTTTATATTTTTGAATATGAAATATTTTATTCATATTGATCGCACAATTTAAAATTTCTGGCTCCGTCACTTGTTATAGTTGGAATGCCAAGAAATAATGACTTATTAATAATATCTATTTGTTTTAATTTCCTAGAATAACAAAAATCTTTAAAAATCTATATAAAGACCAATATTATATTTTCATATTAACAAAATATATAAGAGTAGTACTTCTGTTAGCATTAACGATAGAGTTAGGTTACGTTGTTATTGCATTGCATGCAATAATGTGTGAAGTGGGTTTCGTCATTTCTCCAATCAAAGTTGTCCTTCTCTAGTGGAATACTGAAATGGTATAGAATAATGTAGTAAAAAAAATGTAAAGCTAGTACATAATAATGTTGCTTGATTAAGAAAAAAAGTTGTAGTAGTAGTACTTGACATTTGAGTATGAATTCTAATATTGTATCGTGGTAGACACGTAGTACAAAGTAGGTCTGTCTCAATTAATTCAATGTACTACTTCTCTTTACCGGTGTCTATGGACCACATGCGGGAAAGAGAAGAACAATAACGTATTCATTGTTTTAGGATCACAAAGAAGAGTTTACATATGCACCAATAACTTTTTAAGATATTAGATATATAAATTGTTTTATAAATATTTATTACATAAGTCAACACAAGATTTTTTTTTATAAAATAATCAGTTTTTTCAATTTTTTTCGAAAATAACCGATTATTCAAAAAACAACAACTAAAATAACCATTTTAATGTTGCAACATGGGTTCTCAAGTTCTTGAAGACAATGTCCTGGCAGTGGCATATTAATTTTCAATAAATTCAAGATTTCAATTGCAAGGTTATTTTGATGTAGAGTGATATGTATGTCTTGATTGAATAAGGTATATCGCAAAACAATGCTTCTTCCTAAGAAAATCACAAATATCATGAAGAACCAAGAAGAAACTCACTGTGTTTGAGTTTTAGAAGCTACATCCAAAGAAAAAATTATCATATAGCGCATTATAAACAATATCACTGCAAGGTTATGAAAATTTTGTTTTAGAAGCAGAATTTATGTTTAGAGAGATAAACTCTCCCCTCTATAAAATTAGGGTTTCATTTTATGGTTGAGTGTCGCCTCACATCCGATTTTGGAGCTTCTCTCCTCCTTCATGGAGGCTCCCTCCTCCCCAATGGAGACTTCTCTCCCTTTGTGGGTTTTCCTTCTCTCATTTCCAATTATTTGAACCATCCATCTCTATAGAGTTCTTGCCATATCCTACCTTCAACCTCTATCATATTTTCTCTTCTCTCCGCCAACAACCACTAGGTACTCACAGTCGCAAATCTAAATCCATCTTCACCAGCCAATATGCCAAAGCTTCGGAACATCCAACATGGAAAAAGACCTCCACCACCAGAAGTTTCAAAATTGTTGAGATATTGTGTTTGGATACGTATTATTATTATTATTTTGTTTATCATTTTTTATGTTTGTTTGTTTGGTTCACATGTGTGTTGCTCTTTTGTTTAGCCTATTTTAAGTGTGTCTTCAAGATGTTTGATAAAAGGCTCCAAAGAGATTTTGATGAATGTAATGTGTTCTTGAGTAGAAATATAAGTATGAGCTTTGCAAATCGAACTCTTTCTTCCTTTTAACAAATGCTCCTTTCAGAGATGATGAATTTAATCAATCTAAAGAACTTATATAATTGAACTGAGCGTGATAAAGTCAAAGAAATGATCTGTAACTGGATAGATTTAAAGATTGTGGTTCCTATACTCATTTATCTTTTGTGGAAGAGTTTGCTTGGTTGCTTAGATTAAGGAATTGGATTGGTAATACCCCATTGGATTCTAATTTCTCAAAGCTTATTATTGTCTGAATCTTGGTAGACTTAGATATTAGTGTTGATTTTAGTATGTGGATGGAGAATGCTCTTACATAATATTTACCATTTTACTTGTACTCCTTCTATTTCATCTATTGAATGTTGATGTTTCCTTTATAAAAAAAACTCATTGTATCAAGATCATCTTTAGAGATAAAGTATATAATATTGGCACTTCAAATATGTGAGATTTGATGGATGCACTACTTCCTTAAAGTTATTTGAATTAATTGCACTTTACTTAAAGTTATTACGACCATTAAAGTGCAATTCACATTCTAATTAATCCAATTTTCATGACAAAACAAAATATTAGGAGATTTATTGATATTTGGTTAGAGAAAATCTAAGTGCAGGAATGATGAAGCTATATGATAACACCGTTAATTATTACAAAACTAGATTAAGACCCGCGCGATGCGCGGTTGTAAACTAATTTATTCGTTTTTATTGAATTTTAAATATGTTAAAAAACTATTTTGAAAAACTTAATTACTAAATTTATATTACAGTTATTTATTGTAAACTATAATTAAGACAAACTATTTTGAAAAACTTGATTACTAAATTTATATTAGAGTACTTTATTTTAAGTTATAATTAAGACAATGATATGAATTAATCACATATAAAATATATTCAATTTATTTGGAAGGAAAATACATGCTTGTAAATTAAGAATGACATTCGAAATTAACTTTGCAAATATAAATAATTGAAAAAAAAATTGTTTTATTTTGATTCTCATGTCTTTTTAGTAGTTATCTTTAATTTGTATATTTAATTTTAAGTTGTTAAAGGTGTGTATTCTCAGTGTTAAACAAAATTAAAAGTTTATTTGTAAATATTATCAAATAAAACTTTATTAGCTTTATAAAATTTATATTTATTTTTATCAAACTTTAGTTATCTAATGAATAAAGGGTTGAAAATGCTAGTTGATATATTAATTTAATTGTTTTTTAAATAATTATTTTAATTTTACTAATGGGATTATAAAAATTTATCTGATTTTATCGTTCATATCAATTCAAATATGAGTGTTCTTTTTTAGACATTATTCTCAATATTTTTATTATACTCTTTAAGGTCACATGTCTATTTTAAAGTTGAAATTTTTAGGAGAATATATATAGTTAGAATATTGATTTTCTTCTTAGATCATTTTTGTTAAAAATGAGAATTTTCTTCGTCTTCTCCAAGGTTCGAACCCGTAACCTCCAATGGAGATTAAATATTCTATTTATCTATTTGAAAAGTGAAAATAATATTTTGGAGGAGACACATAAGACTATAGGATGATGTGGCACGAAAATTGGTCTCACAAATATATAGAGACCATATTTGAACTCCAAGCAACGCCCTATTTCATTTTATATATTTGAAATCATAAATTGTTACACTTTGAAAAACGAGGTTTCTCGTGTCCACGAAGTTGTTTTCTCAATCTTGATCCGTTTGTGCGCCATCTCAAATAATTGATATTGTTTTTGGAATGATTGAATCATAAAATTTAAAAAACACTATGTTTGTTCAATACTCAAACATTTAAATCAGACTCTTTCGCACTTTCCAAATATTTTATTTTGTGTTATTTTGACTCTTCTTTTGTTTCTAAAACTTGTATTAATTATTGACATGGTTTTTGCGTTATTCATAATTTATCAATCACGTTCGCCGACTTGAAGAACATCTCGCTGTTTTTCAGTTTTGTTCGCTAGCATCATTTGTCTCTTATTGCTACTGAAAATATTATTGTTGTGATAAAAAATGCACTTGGTGGTAAAGCTCCAAATCTTAAGGTACGAGGTGAAAGTGAGTTTGATTTATGAGTGTAAAATAATTGAGATGAATATGAGAGACGTATTTCTAAAAATTTAGTCGAGACTTGTTGTGATAGTTGTATCTCTTGAGCGATAATTAAATTAATGTGCAAATTTGGAAGTGTGGGGTTAAAATGTAAACTAAAACTCTTATTAAGGTATCGATTGAATCAATTTATGTGGAATGTGTGGTAGTTAATTTTATTGAGAAAAATTTTGTGTTTTATTTTGTTCATGTCTAAAATGATATAGTTATCAAATTATTATAATTATTTGATCATTGACATAAATGTGAGATGATTATATATTATGAATGAAATATTGTAATAATTTTTCATAATGATGTACTAGTGATGATATTGAGTCAATAATTGACTTTATATGAAAATACTTGGTGTGCTAGATTATGATTTAATATACATAATTATGACATATATGTATGTGATGTGGAATGTATGAAACATATAATGATGATGTATTGTATAAATGATAAATAATATGTTTAAAAATTGAGATGTAAAAGTATAAGATAGCTCTCACAGATGATGAAACAATAGTGGTTTCAACGTGTGTTAAATATGGTACTTTTAAGCAACAACTTAGGCCAACGAGGGGGAGAGACTAAACATTACGTATATATTATTTTGTCACCAAATGGGTATATTCTGACAAGCTTAATCGATATTAGATAAGTAATCAACTTATAGGATTGGTATTGTGCAATATTGAATAGAGAGAAATATTATATCAGTTGTGGCACAATATCACTAGAGAGAAATGAACATATGGTGCAATATCCCTTTAGAGAAGCACATCTAAAATAGAATTATGAGATGTAATACAATATCGCTGGATGTAGCACACTATCATAAATAGAAGTACTATGTATCGCTTGAATTGTGATTGAACTTGATGATTGATATGATTTACATTGATGTTTTATATATTGATTGCTTTGGGTATTATTGATAGGAGAATGTTTAAACATTAGCATTACAACTTATATAGATGTTTGATGTTGATGATCTATGCTAGATGTGATTTGATGTTCTGCGGTGTTTACTTGAGAATTTGTGTGTTCTTTTTAGTTATTTTACATTTTTACATGTTTTTAAAATTCACCTTTTTGTATGTGTGTTAGCGTGTGTGCACATGTGTGTGTGTCTTGATTGACTCTGCATTTGCAAAATTGTGCGGTTAATACATGTTATTGATTCTTGAAGTTTAAGTTTGGAAGAAATCTGCACTGACAGGTAACATCGGATCAGGATATTTATTTTTATTTTCTAAATTATTTTCCTCTACAACATTAAAATATTTTGAGTACTCAATATAGTGATGTAGATTCAATTTAATTATTAATAATAATTTATAATATGTTAATTGATGTGGTGAAGTCCTTTATCACAAAAAGTTTTTCAAAATTCATAACTTTGTTTAGTTTTGAACACCTTAGAAATTGATAATAAAGAATATATTATTTTGGATTTTAGGATTACACAACTATCGTTCGTCATACGCTTTACACCATTGTCGGAGGATTCGCTAGAGGGAGAAAGTAAAGCTCTTCTCGTAAAAGGTGTGCATGTCAAGTGATGCACATAGTGGACTGGCCCTTGAAAATCATGTCAACTCTTGCGCCAGAAGTCACCTTCTCACATAAAAATGGCTTCATGGTCATAATCATATAATTATGATCTGAAGTTTGTCTTTGCGGATCCTAGAAGCTCGACCAATAATCTCTCCTAGGATGCATTTGAAAGACTATAAAGAAAATTGACCCTCGTCAATCTCTTCAAATATTACTATCGAGCACTCACATATATCGTGTTGTCATACAAGCTTATCTTTCCAATTCTTATAGTTTCACAAGTGCAAAGTGAGTAATCCCATATTTGCGAGTGCGCTTATGGAAACTCAACCACCCTTTGTCAATGCCCTCGATACCATAGAAAGAAAGAAAATTCATATCGTAGGCATGACCCCAAGACCCATACACAAAATCTCAAACCCCCTAATAAATGCTCAACTATTCACATGTATTTGATAAGAGGCAACGTTGACCGTTAGTAAGACCTTAAACTCAAACACGAATGTACATATAGAAAATTTGTTCCCTTTCCCTTGCATCATCATCAAGCTAACTTGTTCTCCCTCATTACAGAGCTCTAATAGAACATCAAATTCATCTCTAGTACTTGATATAAACAGACCTTTGCAAAATAAAGCCACCTTGGATGCACTATTGAGAACATAATTAATTAGTTTTAACTCTTCCACTAGAGTGAGTAGTATTCTTAGTCTCCATCAATGATCTTATTTGTCTTAGAAAAGAAGAGAGAAACATAATGTCATTATCACATATATCGCTGCAATTGGAGCTACTAGAGCTACTATCATAACTCATTAACATTCATAGCTCAATAATTTTCCAATCAACTCTTCCATCACGTTGCTTTGAATTTGCTAAATAGTGATTCCACATTTTACACCTCTTCTCACATTTCTTAAACTCTAATAAATTTATGTTTTCATCATACTCTCTAATGAACATCATCTTCTAAATGTTTGAAAAGAGAAAATAGATATAAAAATAGTGAAAATACATGAAGTGAAGATTTGCTTGAGGAAATGATAGATGAACAAAGTAGTATGATTCTTAGAAGAAGATCAAACAAGTTTGAAAAGACGATGAAAAATAAATACCATGGGTCTTACATTTATAAAGGATGTATGGCTTCCATATACCTTAATAGGGTCCTAGTCATCGTTGTTGTAATATAGCGTCAAGAGACATAATTGCAAGAACGCAGATAGAGGAACGTCCCGAATCATTTGCTCAATCTCAAGACTATTTTAATCATTCCAATGCATTAACTACTCCATTAATCCAAAAGTTAACCATTAATCATGAGCAAGTCAACACAACTTCCCTTGAAACACCACGAACAAGAATCAAACTAGAATATGCACATCAATTAACAGCCCAATTGTCGTCGCCTTTGAACACACGACAATCACTTTGCCCTTACAATCTTTGTGCTTGAGGAACTACGGAATGAAATATTCTCACTCAAATTACTTTGCCTTTATAAACCTTGTGCTTGGGGAACTACGGAATGAAATATTATTGCTTAATCACATCGCTCTTACAAGCCTTGTACTTAAGAGGATGGACTGAAATATTTTTTATAAAGTCCAACAGCTCAACCCATAAACTCTTCAATCCCTAGATACATAAGCAATACCTAAATAATAAGTGGCAAGATTAGGCATGGCAACGGGGCGGGTCGGGGACGGTTTTTATCTCCCCCAAACCCAAACCCAACCCCCAAACAATCCCCATTCCCCGTCCCAAACCCAAACGGGGATGGAGAATCAAAACCCAAACCCGTCCTAAACGGGTTCGGGTCGGGTTCGGGTATCCCCGCCCCGCCACCATTCATTTAGTGAAATCAGTTTTTTAAATAGAAATGTTTATTTTTCCAAAATAAAATTACATTACAAATAATAAAATAAAACAATCTAAAAAAATTCCATACATTCATTTCAAATATTTTAAATAATAAATTAAAATTAAAATATCAAAACATTGAACACATATTTAATACTCTAAATATTCAAAAATAAATAATAATGTATATAATGAAATAAACGGGGCGGGTTCGGGGTCGGGTTCGGGGTGGGTACTAGTGTCCCCATTACCCGACCCATCCCCATATTTTAAAATCGGGGAAAACCCAAACCCATTCAAAGCGGGTTTTCCCCGTCAACTTCGGGGCGGGTTCGGGTTGGTACCCGCGGGTATGGGTTATATTGCCATGCCTAGGCAAGATCACATGACGAGCATGTGACCGAGCTCACCACCCCCTATGTGTTTTATTTTGTGGAAAAATATGTCATGTCATGTTTTAAGTAAGTCAAATGAAACTCTCTCAATTAATAATTGAAATACTCATAGTCCTAGGGATCGACTATCTCCTACATAAAAGGAATGACTCCCCTTAATCCTTACATTTGTGGGTCAAAGTCCAAGGACGTGTAATCATGTTTGTAGGCTTTAAAACAAGTCTCCTCACTAGGTCTTAGATTAGACGCTTGCATTTATAAAAGCTTAAATCTATTTTAAGCTTATAACGTAATTAGTGTCTACTCTATTGTAGGCATAAAAAGTACAAATATATACGGATAAGCAATGTTGCCTTCCGTTTTAAAAACTTGTTGCAATTCACTATGATTTATTTGTATAAAATAAATATATGTGAAGTAAAAAAAAAGTATTGATCTTTTTTAAAGTACTAAAATATCTTTAATTTCAAAACCCTTAATAAAAAAAAACCCATTTAATAAATAAATAAATTCAACTTTCGAGTAATACAAATCACATTTAAGTCACATACTACAAAAGAACCATATGCTAAACTGCATTTTCTCTCTGTTGGTTGATTTTCACATTGTTTAATAGTGGATCAATAATGGATACAGATTCTCTAACGTTAGCGCATAAATGTTAGAGCGATTTTCGACTTTTTTCCATCCTACTTTCACGTATCATTTATAACATAAATAAAATCAAAATAGGTTTGCACAACTAATTCAAAGGATTTAAACATCTAAACCCTAACAGAACAAATTCTAAGCTCTCTCTCCTCTGATCCTGCGAGCTAGTTGAATATCCTTAGGCATGATAGTAACTCTCTTTGCATGAATGGCGCAAAGGTTAGTATCTTCAAACAAACCAACCAGGTAAGCTTCAGCTGCTTCTTGAAGTGCAGAAACGGCACTGCTTTGGAATCTGAGATCTGTTTTGAAATCCTGAGCGATTTCCCTAACCAATCTTTGGAACGGAAGCTTCCTTATGAGAAGTTCGGTGCTCTTCTGATACTTCCTAATCTCTCTCAAAGCAACAGTTCCTGGACGGAATCTGTGAGGCTTCTTCACACCTCCGGTCGCCGGAGCAGATTTCCGAGCAGCTTTTGTCGCCAATTGTTTCCTTGGAGCTTTTCCTCCGGTGGATTTGCGAGCGGTTTGTTTGGTACGTGCCATTTCGATCGGAAAGAAAATGAGAGAAACTTTCTTCAATTTGAATTTGAGAAAGGGATGGAAAATTGATTGCAATGAGACTGATTGAGAAATTTGAGTTATATATAGCGAGGAAAAACGGGAATTGTGAAGATAAATTGGGGAGATGATAACCGTTGATGGGAGAAGACATCTACGGCTGTTAGTCTCTGATGGAACGATATGGGGATAGGTATCCGTGGCATGAGAAAGTGACCAATGGGATTATTTCGTTAACATTTTTGTTAGTTTGAATTTGAATTATGACCGGCCGCGTGGTAATAGCTTTAATTCTTTTTTCTATTCTTCGCATCAAATTAAATTTTCTCCTTTTTAAAATACAAAAAGAAAACATTCCTATTGTACCATACTAGTAAAATAGATTAATTTGATTTTTTTTTCAAAAGTCAATTTCTTATGATAAAAAAACTAATTTATTTTCAATTTTTTTGCATAACCAAATATTATTTTATGGAATAGTTTTTTTTCAATAACTAATTAAAATTTTGGGTGTCTTATATTAATATTTTTTTTATTATTGAAATGATACCTATATTATTAATTATTCTCTTCGGTTCTATTTATAATAAATAATTTATTTTTTAATTTATTGAATAATTAATGTATCTTATCTAATAATAGATCAGATACATTGATTATTTAATTAATTTAAAAAATAAATTGTGTCTTATAAATTATAAATATAATAGGAGTGAGTAGCAGAGGAATGCTAAAAGCATCGTAGTAGTTTACATTAGATTTCATCTAACAAAAGAGAAAATTTGGTCTTCATAAAAATGTCATCTAATAAAAGAGAAAATGTTAAAGAATATTAAAGAAAGAGAATATGCATCATTGGTTTTGATAGAATAAAAAAATGCACTCATCTTTACATTAACAATGTGGTTGGTTTTTTTAGGTGATTTTGTGAAGATAAAGTTTAATGAGAGAGGAGTAGATAAGAAATGATCGTGTACATGTTTGACCTATAAATAATTTAAAAAAAAACATTTTGCCATATGTGGTTCATGTGTATGGACTATATATGTTTGATCTATTGGGTCAAGTCGTCAAGAGTGGCTATGACTGTAATCGGGAGTTAATAGAGTTCGCGCCAAAATATAGTTCGTCGAATAGAACTACACCAAGTTGAGACACCTGATGGGCCATGAGGATCGCGTCAACCCAAAACTAACATGGGGGATATTTAAATTAAGATACGATGGATAACACATTCATGACTAATTGATAAGATTATGGCCCACGATCTGACAATAAAGTCTGATTCCATTTAAAACACATTTACATCTTCAATTTTCTTCAATATTCTCAAGCTTAGTATAATTAAATTAAAATAAAATAATTCACTACAACTGGGGTGTTACAGTAACCACCTATAAACTCGGAGTACAACCTTATGGCTATGGGTAGCAAGAATTCCTCTTTGATGATCTAACGTACATATTGCCTCAAGGGCGACAAAGATTCCTCTTTTAGGTCAACGAAGAACGAAGAATGCTAGAAGAAAAAAGTCAGAAGTACATATTCATTGGGTATGATGATAAGACAAAAGGGTACAAGTTATTCCATCCCATAAGCAAGGAGGTGATAGTGAGTAGAGATGTTCGAATAAACGAAGCGAGCAAGTGGGACTGGAACAATTCGACATAAGTTATCGTCGAAGTTGAAGAACCATCAATCGTTGTACCAACAAGCATTTCAACAGAACTTGAAGATTCTGACAATGAAGATGAACCTCTACAACCCAGAATGCGAAGTCTGCAAGATTTGTATGATACGACAGAAGAGATACACCTTGTATGTCTTTTGGCAGATACTAAAAACATTAAACTTGAAGAGGCGTTGCGAGACAAAAAATGGAAAACTGCCATGAACGAAGAGATTAAGGCCACTGAACGTAATGACATATGGGAACTAGCAGAATTACCAAAAGGAAGTCAACCCATTGGTGTGAAGTGGATATTCAAGAAAAAGATGAACGCTCAAGGCGAAATAAAACGGTATAAGACGCGACTTGTTGGGAAGGGATACAAGCAGAAAGCAGGAATTGACTATGATGAAGTATTTGCACATGTTGCAAGAATGTAGACAATTTGATTGCTCATTTCTCAAGTTGCTCAATTCAAATGGGCGATATTTCAAATGGATGTCAAGTCAACATTTCTAAATGGTGTGCTCAAAGAAGAAGTTTACATCAAACGACCACCCAGATACATGAAAGTCGGAAAAGAAGAAAAAGTGCTAAAATTGAAGAAGTCACTTTATGGGTTGAAGCAAGCACCGCGAGCATGGGATACACGCATCGACACATGTTTCAAAGAGAATGGTTTCAAGCAATGTCCCTACGAACATGCTCTGTATGTAAAGAAGAATGAAGGTAATATGTTACTTGTTGCTCTCTATGTCGATGATCTAATCTTCTTGGGTAACAAATGGTCAGATGATAGAAGAATTCAAGGGCACAATGGCACGTGAATTCGAAATGACAGACTTGGGTCTGATGAGATTATTTCTTGGTCTAGAGGTTCGACAAGAAGAAACAAGAATCTTTATTTCACAAGAGAAATATGCAAAATAAATCTTTAAAAAATATAAGATGGAAAGTTGTAATCCGATTTCGACGTCAATGGAACCAGGTGCAAAGTTGTGGAAATTTGATGGAGGAGAACATGTCAAAGCAAGCAAATATCGAAGCTTGGTAGGTAGTCTTCGTTATCTCACGTGTACAAGGCCATAATTTCTTTAAGTGTCAGAATTATAAGTCGATTCATGGAGGAGCCAACATATTCACATTGGAAGGCATTGAAGCGAATCCTCAGGTACATCCAAGGAACGTTGTCATTGGGAATGTTTTACTCAAGAACAGAAGATTACAAGTTGGTTGGTTACTCCGACAGTGATTGGTGCATAGATATAGACGATCGAAAAAGCACTTCAGGATATGTGTTCTTCATGGGAAATAGCGCATTTACTTGACTTTCTAAGAAGCAACCGATAGTAACGCTTCCGACATGTGAAGTTGAATATGTGGCATCATCTTGGTGTGTTTGTCATGCAATATGGCTTAGAAGATTGTTGAGCAAAATGGAGCTAAAACATGTAAGTGCAACAATAATACAACTGGACAACAAATCAACAATTGAGTTAGCAAAGAATCCAGTAAAACATGAAAGAAGCAAACACATCAACGTTCGCTTTCACTTCATTCGAGAACATGTGAAGGAAAGAAGTGTCGAATTGAGGCATGTAGCAAGCAAGGATCAAGCAACATATATTTTCACAGAACCATTATCGAAAGAAATTTTCGACAGAGGCAAGAAATTGATAGGCATGATGGATAGAAGAAACATTTAAGTTTACAGGGGAGTTTTGTTGAATAAACTTTAATGTTATATTAATAAGTGGTTTCTATTAATAAATTAGTGGAAAGACAAAGAGTCTGTTGTAGTCGGGGACGAAGCTACTTTGTAGCAAGGGTGGACCCATGCCCCCACCATAATAATTACTTATTCAATATTTATTATTATAAGTAATATATTAATATATTAATTGTATTAAAAATTAGGAATCTTTTTTATAATGACCCCCACTTAATAAATAATATTGAATAATTTAGTTTCTCATACACATCAATTATCCCATTACATTAAAATATCCAATTGTTTGCTTTTTTTATTTAAAAATAATTAATTTTATATACTAAATAAAATAAATGCTTTAAATAAAATTAAAAAAAATCAACTTTTCTCTTTCTATTCCTATTCATTCTCTTTGATTCTTTCCAAGTTTACACAAATCAATTTTCATATTCCTTTTTCTCTCACTCCAATTTCTCTCACTACAAAGTTGCATCACTATTACTAGTTTCTTCTCCATGGTTGATCTATTAAAAAATAATTTTTTTAATTTTAATCTGTATGAACTTATAATTTATTTTTATTATTGTAATAAGAGTAAATATATATTATTACTTTATTAAGCTTGAGATTGTGTTAATGACAGAAAATTTAATTTTAGAGTTTTATAGTGTTTATTTGAAATTGTTATGTATATATCAATTTTATAGTATTAGTATGGATTTTCTCAATATGATTTTAATTGTGATTTTTTTTTGTTTTTACAAATAAGCAATGGAAAAATATTTCAAAAGAAAATCAACAGAGCAATCATCAACTCCTAATTCTCAAACACATAATGTATATTTTTTGTTAATGTTGAAAATGAGAAAATATTTCAACATTTTTATAACATGAAAAGTCATTAGAACAATTATAATATATCTTTATATTTTTGAATATGAAATATTTTATTCATATTGATCGCACAATTTAAAATTTCTGGCTCCGTCACTTGTTATAGTTGGAATGCCAAGAAATAATGACTTATTAATAATATCTATTTGTTTTAATTTCCTAGAATAACAAAAATCTTTAAAAATCTATATAAAGACCAATATTATATTTTCATATTAACAAAATATATAAGAGTAGTACTTCTGTTAGCATTAACGATAGAGTTAGGTTACGTTGTTATTGCATTGCATGCAATAATGTGTGAAGTGGGTTTCGTCATTTCTCCAATCAAAGTTGTCCTTCTCTAGTGGAATACTGAAATGGTATAGAATAATGTAGTAAAAAAATGTAAAGCTAGTACATAATAATGTTGCTTGATTAAGAAAAAAAGTTGTAGTAGTAGTACTTGACATTTGAGTATGAATTCTAATATTGTATCGTGGTAGACACGTAGTACAAAGTAGGTCTGTCTCAATTAATTCAATGTACTACTTCTCTTTACCGGTGTCTATGGACCACATGCGGGAAAGAGAAGAACAATAACGTATTCATTGTTTTAGGATCACAAAGAAGAGTTTACATATGCACCAATAACTTTTTAAGATATTAGATATATAAATTGTTTTATAAATATTTATTACATAAGTCAACACAAGATTTTTTTTTATAAAATAATCAGTTTTTTCAATTTTTTTCGAAAATAACCGATTATTCAAAAAACAACAACTAAAATAACCAATTTTACAAGAGGATACGCCAGATGAATTGACACATCCCCCTAAACATGAAGAAAAGGCATCAATAACATTGATGCATGCATTGGGCTCCTCATGAGTTGGCGCCTCCTCTTCATGGTTAGGGGATGCGTCAATTCATCTGGCGCATCCTCTTGTAAAACTGGTTATTTTGATATTTTTTTTGAATTATTGATTATTTTTGATTTTTTTTTTTAAAAACTGATTATTTTAAAAAAAATCTCAACACAAGATTCCATTTTTATTTCTCTATCAAGCTGAATCAAATTTTAATACCATTTATTGGATACTTCAAAGAGAAATAAGGAGAACAATGCTTTATGATCACAAAAGAATGAGAGAGAAACATTTACACAAAATTTTAGGGTATTAGATACGTGGTAAACTATTTTACATATGAAAAATACTATTCTTATATTATATTCTACATATATACTGTATTTTACTGTTCACTAATACGATAAACATTAAAATATTATAATAATATATTAGTTTTTAAAAATTATAATTTTATTTTATTTTATTATCTGAACGTTTATTAATCAATTTCATAACTTGTATTAATCAACTTTGGTGGTTATTCAAAATTATTTTTAATATCTGAACGTTTATTAACCAATTTCGTAGCTTTATTAATCAATTTTTACTTTTCATTATCCAACTTTGATTGATCACTAAAAAATATTTTTAATATCTAGACATTTATTAACCAACTTCGTCACTTTATTAACCAACCTTTTACATTTAATTAACCAATTTTGTTCACTATTTTAAGTCACTGTTCATAAACACTGTTCACGTGCACTGTTCATAAATATATTATTTTATTTTAAAAATACATTGTTCACCGTATAAATACGGTGAACAGTGTATACGATGTAAGTATTTGGTGTGGAAAATGATGTAGGAATAACAACGCTGCTTACATATATCTAACATATACTCATTCAAAGACGACGTAAAACTTAATATGGTATAGGAAGGCTGGTTGCGTGTCTTAAAGAAGAAGTCGCGCATCGGAAAGGGTCGACAATAATTGTGCAAATTTGACGTTCGATATCAAAATGATTATTATTATACCTTTTCGGATAGAGAATCGACTCACGAATCCAACACACTACTTTGCTGTGACATATGGGCTTTTAATCCATCTGAGTTTGTCTAAGGCTTAAATACAACATTTAATATTTTTTGCAAATTTCTATTTTATTTCTGTTTTGGATTAAAAACTCATTAGGGTTTATTTTTATGTATTTAAACACCTTTGGGTGTGGTTGTCAATGTTATCTTTGATCATAATAAAATTCAAGTATTTTCTCTATTGTTGGACTCCAAAACTTTATCTGACAGACTTTTCGCTTGCAAACTTGTGTTTTCATTCCAGGCTTAACGCTTGCTAATCCTTTGTGATTCCGACAGCGTCAACTGACATCAAAGCATATTTTCTCATGTCTATTTCCGTAGCTTGATCAACAGATCAACCATTGGCAAGAGCAGACCTAAAGGGAACTACTGTGGCTTTTACCACGACCCTAACTGCTTTGACTGAACAAATGGCGACTTTAACAACTCAGATGAACAACGCCAACATAATTGAGTGAAGAGACAAGAGAAGGGAACCGATTAGGGTTCCACGAGATAGAAACAATCATGATGTTATTGCTCAAAATTCGAGTTCTGAAGAAGAAGAACCCGAAAAGGAAGAGATAATTGATAATGTGAATTGACATAACCATGATTATCAAATGAAGTTTGATGTTCCATTATTCTGCAGAACGATGGGAGTGGAGGAGTTCTGGATTAACAAATTGACGTTGACAAATTCTTCAACGTCATGGGCGTCTATGAGAACAGGCAAGTTAAGATGGTAGTGATTATGATAAAGAGTATTATTGTTGTCTGGTGGGATAATAAACTTGTTGTTCAGATGAAGATGAAGAGGAAAAGAAAAAGGTTGGTAAAATGTTGGTGTTTCTGATAAGCACTTTTTGGATAATATCCCTGAGGCGAGTCAGGTGAGACCACAAATGTATTATAATTTAGGTCATATTTGTTGCTTGTCCTTCTTCCCTATGTGAGAAGCCTTTTTATACTCATCTTCATTCTCCAAGATCATTAAGAAGTGTCTCCTCAAATTCCATGTTAAATGATAGCCATAACGTTAGCCATTTTCATTACTATCATGTAACGTCTTCTCAATAACTTTCTGCAAGTCTCATGAAACGTTGAAGCTATCCTATAACCATTACACTGATCCATACATATCTTCTACCAACACGTCTCTGATAACCCTAAATTCAGGGCTCTGGCTTGTTTTATACGTGGCAAGTTGACACTTGTCATTCTCTATAAGTACTCGACATAAAGTCTCTCCATACTCGGCCTCAGTGACTTATAACTCGACTTCGAGAATTTTGGGATGTACATAAGCCCCCCAATCACAAGGCCCAATGGGGTGAAGTGTTCGGATAAAGACTCATAGAATTCTTCCCTCCTTGAATCGAGTCCTATTTTCGTCCAACGGTCACCTTTATGGTCTATTAACGTGTGACATTGGATTTTTAAAGAGTAATAATGATGACCGTCTTGTCATATTTCTTCTATCTCCTTTTCACGATGACTTTTATGGGGAAGCAAATTGCTATCATGACTTTAGTTCGATAAAGTTTCCTGATTGTTGTAAAGCTCATTTCCATGAAACCTTTACCTTATTTATTCCTTTGCTCATCGTTTGTGACTCTCGTCCCCTTTTCTTCAAGCACAAGTCTCAGGTATTACTTCTTTGCCCTACTTACTCTTATTTAATTCGTCAACCGAATTCAAGTTTTGGTCCAACATTTTTATGGCCTAAAATTTCTTTATGATCACTTGAGTACAATAGAAGATGTTAAGAAGGTGAAAACTATAGTTGCTCAGCAGCTAACCCAAAATATTAGGGCCTACCTGGTGAGGTGTGGTGTTATGACCCGAGGATCATTTGAAGTCGATGATGCCTATAAATAGAACAAAATCTGTCTCACAAAGGAAATAACCCAATTGAAGGACATCTTTAAGGTTCATACCGACAAGGTGGAAGATCTGAACAAACAGTTATCAGAAGCGATGCAACAGAAAGAAACAGTAGACTCTAAATGTTTGGAGCTTGAAGCAACCATATTCGAATTGATCTAGGATGTTGAACATGCTTAAGGCTTAATGAGATGATGAAGAAATCCTTGCAGGAGGCCAAAGTAGACCTTCTTTCAGCTAGCGATGAGGCCTTTGAGAGAGCTAAAGCTCAAGCGATGTACCACAAACTTGACCTCAATGTGCTCGAGATGGATTTCTTCAAGACTTTGGTGGATAACAGACTTGTAGATATGAAGGAAGATTCTCTTGAAGCCGAGTTTCTAAGGATGCGACAAATGATGTTCGGATAATGTCTATTTTATTTCTACTACAATGCTTAAGCCCATATGAAGCCTTTTTTAGGTACATTATTATTATTATCTTGTATGCATTTTATTATTGTTATTCCCTAATCGCGTGTATAGCCTCGGGCGTATCTTAAATTGTCCATGTTTATAAATTTTCCCTAGGATTTACTAGTTTGACCCTTCAAGTAATAAACTCAAAACTAAGTGATTGTTTACTAAGAACACTAGTGAAAAATTGGCACACACAGTGGGGCTTTGTTTGTGCAAAATTTCTTATTCGATTTTTTAGTTTTAGAAGTGTTTGTTTTTTGGTTTATGTTATAATTATCATTTTTTTAAAAATGTTTTCTACATATGGATTTGTATGCATCTGAGGAGTGGTAAAACTTTACTCAAAATGGTTCGTCCTAGAAACAATCTACTTCCCGAAAACAATGCTCCAGAAAATAAACAACCTACCTCTTCGACGGTTGAAACGACAAAGAATACCAATCCCATGGGGACTAATGGACATGTTCTTGACCCAGTATTGAGTATGACGTCAATTCTAGGAGTGATAGTTGCTTTGCCCATGGAAACAAGTATTTCGACTACTCTCAGGACAATAAGTATTTCCTTGATGGATCCTAGGCCTTCTTATGTATCAAATTTCCCGATGCCACAAGTATCGAGAGATTTTACCTATGGTATGCCAACTGCAGTGATGGAAATATTACATAACAATGGTTTAACATTTTAAGATAATAACACAATAATAGAATCCCTTGTAAATCCATATGTGGCGTCATGGTCTGCTATTAGTCACCCGAGTCGAGAATCCTTCAAGGGGGAATGCATTTGCACCCTTGAGTGTGCTTGCTCTTACGAAAAACTCCATGCTTTTCATATGATAAAAAAATGGATGAGAGTAACCACAAGATGGTTAACATGCTCACTCAACAAATTAGTATAATGTTCAGCCCCTAATTCAGAACACCAACCAGAGTTATCAATTATTGGCCAATCAAATGGGTCGAATAGCCTATTATTTCTGCACCTCTAAGGGCCAGGCACACCCAATCGCTCAAATAGCGTCAGTCCGACCAATTGGGATGCTTGACAATGGAGGCGTTCATATTAATCTAGGGCAACAACAACTAGAGATGCCTCGACCTGTCGGACACCCTGCAGTTATGGGAGGAGAAGAAAAAGTAGCCCATGTTAATGCAGGAGTTGTCATGGTTGGTAGAGACCATGATGCTGAAGAAGTATTGAGGAACATTCGACAAGATAATTTGAGAGGCCAAAACAATCTAGCCCATTTAGTCAAAAACATCCTTGCTTAAAACAACCTAAATGTAGGGTTACATAGGCCAAATTTTATGTCGCCTTTGACTGAATATGTCCTCTAGACAAGCAACAGGTCTACTTCGTCAATAAGGTATTCAAAGTTGCATAGTTGAAATATCAAAAGATATAAAGACTGGCATCAACAATGGTGATAACAACAAGAAATTTGAAGCCCTACTTCTAAGGACATGAGGTCATGGTGAAAACAAACTACCATGTTCTCTAGGTATTAAAGAAATTGAACTTGGCAGGAAGGATAGTGTCTTGGTATGACGAGTTATCAGAATACGACACAAACTTCCTCCCAAGGGGTAACATAAAGTCTAAAGTGCTAGTTGACTTCCTATTTGAGTTCAGGTCCCTATTTGACAAGGAAGCCTACCATGTGTGGATCTTATCAGTGGATGACACATCATACTTAAAAGGAAGTCTATCCAACATCATGCCACAAGGTTTCAATTCAAATCCAACAACAATAAAGGCTCAAGTGCACAACCAAACCTACTTGATGAAGCTTGAGAGATCTCCCATATTTAGGAATACATGACCAAAGAGAGGGATACTCGAAGATATAATTCCAGAGAAGTCCCAAGGGACATGAAAAGAGGCGACCTTGTGTTTACACATGTCATGGCGCCTACCCATATTAAGTTTTTAAGGAGGCACACTATTTTCTCAACAATACTGTTTGCTTAACTCATATAAATATTATGCCCTACGGTGAATTGTTGTGCCTTATGGGGTATTATTATGCCCTACATGATATCATTGTGCCCTATAATGTATCATTGGGCTCTTTAGGGTGTCACCATGCCCATTGAGGTAGTCTGAAGCGCCATGCAAAAGGGGTCCACTTGCAAATTCTTTACGACTTCAAGAATCTTAAAAAATAAAACATCCATAAAAGTAATAAAAAGGCGGACAAAAATTTTAAATTCACTCTAAAATCTATAAATAAGCAACTCTCCAAAAACATAAATATTTCTCTAGTTAAAAGACCAACAAAGGGAAAGTGTTACATTGATCAAAATGGACGATATTAAAAAAACTATAACTTAAACAACCAAAGAAAAAATATAGTTGTTGGGCTGGGTAGATCTGCCCCTCTTCATGGACGATTCACTCATCCCCATCAACAACATGAGTAATACCAGGCTCCACGATGTCTTCCTCCCTCATCTTGGAAGGAGAGTTTTCTTTCTCAACGGCCCCGTCTTCCTCATCATTCAAGTGCCCATCCGAGACGACCTTGAACAAACCAAGATCTCCCATATCCAAATTTAGATATAGATATAACACATGTGCCTTGGCCATTTTGAATTCATGGTAGATAAAGTCAATTATCTTTACATTAGCATCAACTAAATTTGTTTATAATTGGGCTTTTGCAGTGAACTATTCTTGGACAATCTCCTCCAAACCCTCGATCCCTGCCTTTGTCTTGGAAATATCATCACCTGACTTCTCATATGTTTAAACTTTGTCTTTCTTCTCATTCTCAAGCTTATATATCGAACGTTGCACCTCCTCGCAACTCGGGTTGGCCAAGGTCAGCAGTATACGGGTCTAGTTAAGCTTCTATTTTGTCATGGTTAACTCAGTCTTAAGTTCCACCATGGACTTGCGAATCAGATGTAGGCGTTAAACATCACCTTTTCTAGTAAGAGACCCCTCAAGAGATGCGTACCCTATAACACCCTAACCCTGAATACACATATCTAAATAAAACCACGTAGAACCAATTATTTAAAATCTCAAGGGTGTCACATTCTCGTTCATAAAACCCTCAATCAAAATATTATTTCAAATAACGCAACGAAAAACTCACAAACATGTTCAACTGAATATCTCAATATAATAGTCTAACTCAAGCATATGGGAATTAATCCCACATATCTCGGAAAATAAAAAAAAAATCAAACAATCCAATCCCGGTGTTACATATCAGAGCACTATCAAAACTAAAGAACGCGAAAAAAAATAGTAAATAACTGAAGAGGCCAACAATGCCATCATCCAACTCAACATCAGCTACACATTTACCTGATTATCTTTACTCCAGGAGAGTACATAACACCATAAATAAACAAATAGGAGTGAGAATAACTTTACAAATATTAGTGGTGTATTAAACAACAAGGATATTTTTCTCATGGCAGGTAACATCAAATAACATTCTCACACAATCATATACAACAATAACGACAGTCAGAATACAAATGTATGATGCAATGTACCCCTCCTCAAAGAATGTATGTGGTACCAAGCTTTTAGATGTCAGAGTTAGTTTAGTGAATTATCCACATCTCTGGTTCCACTCTGGAACAATGTTCTCTCTGAACAATGAGACTGTCATCGGCTCTCTCTGAGCACTTAACCTTGTCCGACCGAATTCCTACCTATCTCCGATATACATGAATGAATGGGAGTCAACAACAATTCTCAAACACATGTGTATCGATTCAACTCGAAAATCAAAGAAACAACATTCACTTCTCGTCCTAAAAATATATTCTCTCTCTTGAACAAAGTCTTCTTCGGACAAGATTCTCTCTGATTAACAACTCAACATATTATATAACTATAACTTAATCATAGAATCATATAATATTCACACATACTCATCAACAATCTAAAATTATTAACATATTGTCTCAATGATACTCATCAACAACTCAAAATATCCATATAATTAAATTTTAATAATTATATTATAACCAAAAAATAATCAGAGTAAAGTTGTATCATTACTCAACAAGCCCAAATTATACCTTAATTCAACAAAAGCTCGACACATACCAGCATGGTAATAACTAATTTATTTTATACTCGCAACTCATCAAAAGGTTAACAATTATTAACTTTTACTCAACAAAGTTCTCAAGGTGAACTCTAAACAACTTTATAATAATTTCTACAACTCTAAAATAACTATAAATAATAAACATTTTCAACTCTGCTCTAAAATATTATAATTAATAATATTAAAATATTATTATTATTATTATTATTATTATTATTATTATAAAATGAAACTCATCAAGTTTAACTTTAAACAATTCGAAAATAACTCTAATAACTCTAAACACGTCAGAGTTACTCAAAACAAATATAAATATAACTCTAAAGTAATTTAAAGTACTCTAAGGTTCTCAATTGACAACCCTTGCAAGATTGATAATAACTCAAATTGAACTCTATTGACTGATGGTCTGATTCCAGTAATAAAATAACTTAAAACAAATCTAAAGAGTCAAATATCTTCCATTTAAATTCTAAAGCTCATCGAATGTAACTATACATATTTTTTTTATCAATTAACTCAACAATAATCAGTGCTAGCTCCACCATTACTTATTATGATACACTTATCTATAATAATATTAAAAATATAATTGAATCTAAATTCCTAATTTCTCAGCTATGAAGTTAAACTTAAAATCCTCCATGCATGCTACTATTAAGCACATATAATACAACTATGTATGTTACGGTGCAATTTAAACATACTGGCATGAAAGATACTAATTATACGGTATTTACCAAACAACATTGATGAACGTAATACTAGAAATAGTTAAACTATATACAAAACCGCGAATAACAAACGATGCAATTAACAATCATTGGTAAACTATAAAGCCATAACAAAATATAATATAAAATATAATAACGATAATAATAACAACTATATTATTATAATAATTAAATAACAACATAATATAAATAATAATATGTTATTGTGCTCATGTTATGGCATTTGAATAAGTCATTCAAAAAAACTCTCGATCATACTATTATGCAAATTCATTTGAAAAAATAGAAACACAGTTTTGCATAAATTTCAATTTTGATTTTTTTTATGGCTTTCACTCAAAAACAATTATGGAAAATTTTGCCCAAAGGGCACAACCACAAATTATCATACAAAAACAACGCAATCAAATAGGATTCAATAGAAATAATCTTCCAGTTTTATAAATACTCATGAAAATAAGAAAACATATCAATTGATGACCAGAGGATTTTTCCCAAACCCGTTTTGTTTACAACAAAAATCACAACCCAGAAGAAGAAGAAAAAGATAGGAGGATAAGGATCCCTCACTATCCGACTGCTTAAATACCCATAAGTAAAGAGTGTCTCCCCCCTTAACTTAAGGTTTGAATATTGATCTATTTCTATTATTTATTTTTATTTCAAATAATATACAAATTAATTAAAATAAAAATTAATTAATTATTTCAATAATTCAAATATTCACTTTAAATAATAATTTTAATATTCTCACTAATTCTCACTACACCTTCCTTTTTTACTCAAAATACCTCTTTCCCTCTAATTTTAAATGAAACTCTATATTTTCCCAACTCTAAAATAACTCTTATTTTCTATATTTAAGATCTAACTAAATAAAATAAAATAAAATAATATAAATTCAATTTAAATTAAATAACTAAAGTTGGGGTGTTACAACTATCCCCTATTTAAAAGGATTTTCGCCCTAAAAAATCTCCTACTAAAACATCTCGGGCTAAGACTCCCTCAATTGGCTTTCTAACTCCCATATTATGCTACCCTTAATGGCAATTGCAACAAAAGAGATATCACTATGAAATACATACCTCAAATCAAATCAAAGCAAAAACTCTTTCACTTGATTGAACTTGCTTCGGCTTCTGACACTGAGTACATATATGACCTTGCTTTCCACAATTGAAACATGTCACAATTGCACTCTTGCACTCATTAGCAAGATGTCCCAATTTTTCACACTTGAAACACTTCATAGTAGTACATTTTGAAGCACGATGACCTAATTTTTCACACTTGAAACACTTAATAGGAGTAGGAACACATCCCCCACTTGTTCCTTTCCCTCTTACAGTGTCCTGATGAGTCTTATGATCCTCCTTAGCAACTGGAGTCGCATACGGCTTGCAACGACTCTAGTTTCCATGCTTCTTCTTACTCACACTCTTGTAGTGAGCAGATCTAACACGAATGTCTTCACCATAGATACGACACTTGTTGACCAATACGGAAATTGACGAATTTCCTTATACCCAATAAACTGTTTGATCTCTGGGCGAAGTCCACTCTCAAACTTAATGCATTTGGACACTTCAGCTTCTACCCCATTATAGTGAGGGAAGAACCTATAAAATTCCTCAAACTTGGCAGCATAATCTGCAACAGTCATATTCCCTTGCTTAAGTTCAAGAAATTCGATCTCCTTTTTGCTACGCACATCAGCTGGGAAATATTTTTCCAAGAACGCACCCCTGAAAATAGCCCAAGTTAGCGCATTACCATTAGCCTCAAATCTCTGTCTAGCATTATCCCACCATTACTTTGTTTCCTCTGACAGCCATAAAGAACCTTCTGAGTGTCCGCACAAGCCATCACTCGGAATATTTTTTCGATCTCTTGCAACCAAACTTGAGTAGCCTCAGGGTCATACCTTCCTTTGAAGGCTGGTGGCTTATTTCTCTGAAGTATGTCGAGCCCACGTGATTCAACATCTTCAACCTATGGATTTTACAAAGCTAGCAAAACCTGAGCTAAAGCTGCCAAGGCATCAACTATTGCACGATCATTTCTTCTAGCCATTTGTTTGTTACAATAGCAAACAACTATTATAAGAAACATTATATCGACAACATTCACACACTCGTCATATACTAGGGAATAAACAACATCATAAAACTTGGACGGATGGGCCGACCTGCTCTGATACCAACTTTGTAACACTCTAACCCTGAATATAATATCTAAATAAAACCACGTAGAACCAATTATTTAAAATCGCAAGGGTGTCACATTCTCGTTCATAAAAACCTCAATCAAACAATTATTTCAAATAACGCAACGAAAAACTCATAAACATGTTCAACTAAAAAATCTCAATAAAATAATTTAACTTAAGCATAAAGGAAATAATCCCACATATCTCGGAAAGTAAAAAAAATTCAAACGATCCCAATCCCAGTGTTACATATCAGAAAACTATCAAAACTAAAGAATACAAAAAAAAACAGTAAATAACTGAAGAGGCCAACAATGTCATTGTCTAGCTCAACATCAGCTACACCCTTACCTGATTATTTGTACTCCAGAAGAGTATAGAGCACCACAAATAAACAAACAGGGGTGAGAATAACTTTACAGATATTAGCGGTGTATTAAACAACAATGATAGTTTTCTTATGGCAGGTAACATCAAATAATATTCCCACATAATCATATACAACAATAACGACAGTCAGAATGCAAATGTATGATGCAATGTACCCCTCCTCAAAGAATGGATGCGGTACAAAGTTTTTGGATGTCAGAGTTATTTTAGTGAATTATCCACATCTCTGGTTCCTCTCTAGAGCAATGTTCTCTCTGAACAATGAGACCATCATCGACTCTCTCTGAGCACTTGACCTTGTTGGATCGAATTTTTACTTATCTCCGATATACATGAATGAATGAAACACAATAACAATTCTCAAACACATGTGCAACAATTCAACTCGAAAATCAAAGAAACAACATTCACATCTCGTACTAAAAAATATGTTCTCTCTGAACAAAGTCCTCTCTGGACAAAATTCTCTCTGAACAACAACTCAACATATTATATAACTATAACTTAATCATGAAATCATATAATATTCACACATACTCATCAATAATGCAAAATTCTTAACATATTATCTCAATGATACTCATCAACAACTCAAAATATGCATATAATTAAATTTTAATAATTATATTATTACCTAAAAATAATGAGAGTAAAGTTATATTATTACTCAACAACCCCAAATTACACCTTAATTCAACAAAAACTCGAAACATACCAACATGGTAATAATTAATTTATGTTATACTCGCAACTCATCAAAAGGTTATCAATATTTAACTTTTACTCAACAAAGTTCTCAAGGTGAACTCTAAACAACTTTATAACAATTTCTACAACTCTAAAATGAATATAAATAATAAATATTTTCAACTCAATTCTAAAATATTATAATTAATAATATTAAATTATTATTATTATTATTATTTTATTTTTTTAATTATAAAATAAAGCTCATCAAGTTTAACTTTAAACAATCGAAAATAATTCTAACAACTCTAAACACGTCAGAGATACTCAAAACAAATACAAATATAACTCTAAGGTAATTTAAAATACTCTAAGATTTTCAATTGACAACTCTTACATGATTGATAATAACTCAAACTGAATTCGATTGGCTAATGGCCTGACTCTAGTAATAATATAACTTAAAACAACTCTAAGGAGTCAAATACCTTCCATTTAAATTCTAAAGCTCATTGAATTTAACTCTACATATTTTTTTTATCAATTAACTCAACAATAAATGGTGTTAGCCCCACCATTGCCTATTATAATACACTTATCTATAATAATATTAAAAGTTTACATGAATCTAAATTTCTAATTTCTCATAACAGCTCTTGAGTGCTATGAAATTAAACTTAAAATCCTCCATGCATGCTACTATTAAGCACATATAATACAACCATCTATGTTACAGTGCAGTTTAAACATAGTGGCATGAAAGATACTAATGATACAATATTTACCAAATAACATTGATGAACGTAAAACTAGAAATAGTCAAACTATATACAAAACCGCGAATAACACACAATGCAATTAACAATCATTTGTAAACTATAAAGCCATAACAAAATATAATATAAAATATAATAACGATAATAATAACAACTATATTATTATAATAATTAAATAACAACATAATATAAATAATAATATGTTATTGGGCTCATGTTATTGCATTTAAATAAGTCATTCAAAAAAGTTCTTGACCATACTGTTACACAAATTCATTTAAAAAAATAGAAACACACTTTTGCATAAAATTTAATTTTGATTTTTTTATAACTTTCACTCAAAAACAATTATTAAATTTTTTTCCCAAAGGATACAACCACAAATTATCATACAAAAACAATGCAATGAA